>NW_005841847.1:3922286-3929447 GCF_000455745.1 Alligator sinensis | reverse complement strand
CTTTCCCTATGCCTTCCTCTCCCTGGCTCCAGTATTCCTTTGTACCCTTTTTTCCTCTCTTCCCACTCACCCCATCCCCACCCACCTATTGCCCAACTGTTCCCAGCTGTCAGTCCATGACTAAAGTCCTGGATGGTAGCTAGTCACCCTGGAAACAGTGCCTCCTGGGATAGTGGAGCATTGCAAATTGGTGGTTTTATCAGCTGAACATCCAGACAGTCACTTAAGTCAGGTAGCACAGCTCAAAGATATTCCTTGTCCAAAGTGGCATAATTGTAAAATGCCTAAATAAGGGGAAAGTTGATCTGGTGACAGAACATTCCTCCTACTTCCCCACTACCTGTCTCACACCCATTGTCTCATCGCCTCTGATCCTCACTGCCATACATTTGCATATTCACAGACCTGCATTTTGCTTATTGGCTTCTATTCCACTATGGAGAACATAAAATACCAGTAGAATCTCTATGCCTAAAGAAAGGGTGTTTGTGCCCAAAATCTTACAAAGAACACTTTTTCCAACTATTTAGTTGGTCTAATAAAAGTATCACATTTACCCAAAGAACCTCGTCTTCCTATGTCCTTAGACCAACAAAGATACAACCAACAAACACCTCTGAAACATGGAAGTTGCTTAATTGTAATGTATAATTTCACCCTCTTTAAACTATGAAATAAAGGTTAAATTATAGCAAATTTAAATGTTCGAGAGCCTTAATTCTGCTATCTTAATACACTAGCATTCTATTTTCTCATAGAGCCCACTTTGGGAACAGAGCACAGGGGCATGGTACGGTAAAGTCTAATAGCGTCTCTTTTCCAAGGCAGAATAGGAGTTTTTATTACTGTTTGTATTATACTAGTCTCCAGAAGCCCTGGTCATGGACCAGAGCTTTGCTGGTTAAACACAGAACATAAAGGCAGTTCCTGTATGAAAAGGCTTCATTCATTGCCAGCCATTGGTCTCAGGAGACCCTGGAGATTGTGCCTTTGGTGGGTTACTGGGTACCACCACACATTCTTCACTGACTGAGGAGCCTGATGCGCGATGGGCAGACCTGCCGGCAAGTTGCACATGCAAACTTGGTTGAGCTAGCACTGGCATGCTGAGTACTGTTTTGTCTTGCCTGGCTCTGACGCCTCTGATGAAACAGCTTACAGTTTCTATACAAGACAAGAAATAATGATGTCAGGTGCTTTGCAAGCATCCTGGCAAAAGAAAGCTTTAAGGGGGATTTGAAGTAAAATAATGAAGTGGCTTTGCAGATGCTTATATGAACTTCTCCCGAATTCAGGGGGGCCATGAAAGGATATGTTTGAAACTATAAAAAGTGAATGATGAGAGCTGGTATTATGGGCTGATCAGAATGGGAAGTGACTGCTCAATACTCAGTGAAAAATAGCTAGACTGCAACTAGATCATGAAGGGCCCAACCACATATAACAAACAAGTCAGTCCTATGCCTGGTCTTTACTTAAACACAGACCCTGCTTCACACTGATTCCCCCTGACTTATAAAATATACCACCCTTCAGCCTTTGTCCAGAGGTTCCCTTCTGAGATTCCCTCACTAAGCCCAGGAGAGCAATGTCATCTCCATTGCCACTGCACATCCCCATGGCAAGAAGACACTGTTTCTAGAATTTACTAGACACAAGCAGAATCCATCACTGAACTGAGGGATTCTTGATCCCTCATGGTATACAGTCACTTCTCTTCACACCACAGTCTAAGCTCTGCCAAACTCTTAATTCCTCCGCCAGTCACTACAGCTATGCCTAACAGTGAACACAGCTGAATTCAAGTAAATTCATAGATTCATATATTGTTAGGGGCTGGAAGGGACCTTGCGGATCATCGGGTCTAGCCCCCCCCCCGGCAGGAAGACAACTGGGGTTAAGTGACCCCAGCGAGGTGACTGACTAGTCTCTTGAAAACCTCTAGGGTAGGTGACTGCACCACCTCTGGAGGGAGTTTATTCCATAGTCTGGACACCCTGAGTATGAAGGAATTTTTTCTGGTATTAAGCCTGAAGTGGCCTTCCAGAAGTTTGTATCCATTGGTCCTGGTCTTTGGGAGTGCTCTGGTGAACAGCTGTTCACCGAGCTCCTGATGCAGTCCTCTGATATAGTGGTAAGCTGCTATAAAGTCCCCTTTCAACCTTCTCTTCTTTAGGCTAAAGAGGCCCAGGTCCCTCAGCCTTTCCTCATATGGTTTGCCTGGCAAGTCCCTGATCATCTGGGTGGCTCTTCTCTGGACCCTCTCAAGTTTTTCCACATCCTTATTGAAGTGCGGCGCCCAGAACTGGGCACAGTACTCCAACTGCGGTCTCACCAGTGCTGAGTACAGCAGGAGTATCACTTCCTTAGTTTTACATTAGATGCATCGGTTGATGCATGCCAGCATGTTGTTTGCCCTGCTGACCACCGCCTCACACTGACGGCTCATATTCCTATGATGGTCAGTCATTATCCCCTAGGTCCCTTTCGGTCATGGTGCAAGTCAAGCTGTCACCAACGAGCCTGTATGTATGTTGAGAGTTGTTTGCCTCCAGATGGAGCACCTTACACGTGGAAGTGTTAAACTTCATCTGGTTCTGGTCTGCCCAACTCTCGAGCCTGTCTAGGTCTGCCTGTATCTGCAACTTACCTTCTGACGTGACCACACTGCCCCATAACTTGGTGTCGTCTGCGAACTTGGCCAGAGAGCTTTTCACTCCCCCATTCAAATCATTGATAAAGATGTTGAAAAGCACCAGACCAAGCACGGACCCCTGAGGGACTCCACTGGCCACTTCGCACCAGGATGATACAGATCCATTCATGAGAACTCTCTGGGTCCTACTGTGTATCCACTGAACTGAACTGAACCCACTGAACTGTCCAGCAGCTGAGCCCACCATATTCCAGTTTTCCCACAAGGATATTGTGGGATACTAGACCAAAAGCCTTTTGGAAGTCTAGGTATATAACATCTACGACGTCTCCCGTGTGCAGGTGGTGAAAGACCTGGTCGTAGAAAGAGATGAGATTGGTAAGACAAGACCTACCCGCAACAAAGCCATGCTGGCTGTTATTCAGAATCTTACTTTCTGCAAGTATATCACACATACATGCTTTAATGAGCTTTTCCAGGATTTTCCCTGGGATGGAAGTTAGGCTGATTGGCCTATAGTTGCCCTGGTCCTCCCTCTTCCCCTTCTTGAAGATGAGCATAATGTTGGCCCTCTTCCAACCTCAGGGATTTTCCCCGTGGACCATGAATTTTGAAAGAGGTTTGCCAGGGGTTCCACGATTACCTCAGCCAGCTCCTTCAGCACTTTCAGATGGAATCCATCCAGTCCTTCTGACTTATAAATGTCTAGCTTTTCTAATTGGTATTGCTCCAGCTCAGCATCCATAGTGGGGAGGTTGTCAGTCCTGGCATGTCCCCTATGAGCCTTATCTTGCTTGCCTTTCCCCTTGGTCTGGTGAAATACCAAAGCAAAGTGGGTATTCAGGAGTTCATTTTTTTCAGAATGATCAAATATCAGAATTCAGATCATTGGAGCACAACACAATGCCATACTATTTTTTCTTCATACCTAATTATTGCAGTTTCAGATTTTTAAAGCTAAAGGGGGCCATTAGTTAGAGTCTGACCTCTGGCCTCAGTGGGTGCCATGTGCAATGCATCCTGGGACACTGCCCCAGTGAACTCTATTTACAGCATAGTCTGGGACTGGCCCCAGTGAGCATTGAAGGTGGCACATGTCTCAGGCATTGTACACAAGACTGGTCTGGTGCAGTGTGTGGGTCAGTGGGGCAGCACCAGGATTGGATAATGGGACTCCATGGGTTAGATCCAGCCCAAGGGCTGTATGTTTGACACACTTGTGTTTAGTGATCCTTACGATTGACTAAAACGGGGTTATCATTGACGTTGTCCACAGGCATGATCCAGCTGCTGGAACCTTTCCATCCAGCCTGCAGGTCTCAGAACAACCCCATGTACTACATATGCCTTCCCTGGCCCCCCACACTGCATGTGGTGCTTAAGTCTGGACCTGGTACTTCGGATGCTGCTTGTGGCACAGGAGGCCAATTGGGACTGCACGTTGCATGCAGTACCTGAGTGCTGGCTCCAGGGCTAGTTTAGATCGGGCCCACAGACTGTACTTGTGTGCTGGAGCTAGTGCACAAGGCTGGTCTGGTGTAGGTGCCGCATGCAGTGTGAGCCCAGAACTGGGACTGGTATGTTTTGCATGTGGTTCACGAGGCTGGACTTGGGTGCATATGCTACATACAGCATGGGGCAATTTAGGGTGCTTGCTCCATGCAGTTCCCCTCCAGACCAGCTCTATATGCTGGGGAGCTAGTCTGGATCAGACCTACAGACCCATGCACCACAGCAGTCAGGGCTGGTTTGATGCAGTATGCACCCCATGCTGGCTCAGTGTGCGAGCCCCAGACTGAGGCCAACGTGCACTGCACACAGTGCGCAGCGCTGGTCCAGGGCATCCGGTTCCTGTGTCAGACAGTACCTGTCATGAGTTTGACACTCCTGGAAGAAAGACTTTGCTGGTAATACATCCAGGCTCCATTTGGTGCCATCAGCAGTTGGAGAATAAGTTACTTCTCTTGGTACATTATTAACCTTTGTATGATCCTTATTGAGCTATTCTTCATGGCTGCTCTAAGTTTGAAGGGACAGATTTATGTTGCCATTGCAATGTGGTGAGGACCTCAACTTGGTTTATCTTGCTTTCTAAAGGTTTCAGTTAAGCTGCTTTCCATCTCATGAAAGGGTGCGAGGCATCTTGGGGCATTCTTCTTGCTGTGCTAATGAAGTTTGGGGGCATTTAATCTTAATAAATGAGAGCACTGAACCTGCAATGGACTCCATTTCCCAGCAGCCCCTGCCTATATCGCTGTGGCCAGTTTCCATGGAGACCCCAGGGCGTGCAGGTAGCAGATTGCGGCTCTGCCGCAGCTCCAGACCATGCTATCACCACTGCAAGATCCTGGCTCCAGAGCAGCTTCCCACCAGCTGCGTATCTTGCCAGTGCTGCTGGGGTCAATCTCCATGGAAACCTTGGTCCCACACTGTCGTGGCACCACTGCTACTGGGGTCTCCATGGAAATTGGCCACAGTGACACGGACAGGGGCTGCTGGGAAATGGAGTCTGGCCACTGGCCGGATCCACCATTTTGCCCACTCCTGTTCTAGATACTTAGATCCATTTTCTGATCTTAGGGTGTCAATACACATGCTCCAGGGTGGAGTGGGGAGAGGGGATGTTTTAATTAGAGCAGCTCTGAGAGCCACTGTAATTAAAGTGCCCACAGCATCACATATATGCAGCATCCCACGCTTCAGAATGATGGCTTCAAAAGCTTGTTCAATGAGCTTTACTTTAAAGTGCCCCCACCACTGTTTTGAAATGCTGGGATGCTGAATACACATGATGTGGAGGCTGCCGGAGCATGCTAATTAGCACGCTCTACCAGACTTGTAGCAGAGCTCCATCACATGTATAGGTGCCCTTAGTAGTTCCTTTGTAAGTCTGTTGAAGTTTACAGTCTCATTATGAAATACAGGTGAACATGTTTGGTCTTTTTTCTACGTTATGTAACAAAACTATGTTCAGCTGTGGTTCTTGTCAGAGGTGGTCTACTTTTCCAAGGCAGACGGATCCTTACAGGTTGGGTGGTCCAATACGCAAGACCACTGACATCTTTGAATCTTCCTCCTGTTGGATGAGACTGCTAATCGGGGTGCCAATAAGTGCCACCTGTAGCAATGATTAAACCAGTGGTTCTCAAACTTGTTAGACTCACGACACTTCTCAGAAAATGGTAGCTTTTAGTTTTCACTCAGATTTTGATTGCAGAAAAATGATGGAACAATTTTTCCCTTGCAAAGAACTCATAGGCATTTAGACGTTAGGGCTGGAAGGGACCTTGTGAGATCATCGGGTCCAGCCCCCTGCCCAAGGGGCAGAAAGTCAGCAGGGGTCAGATTACCTCAGCAAGATAAGCATCCAAGCATTTCTTAAAGGTATCCAGAATAAGTACTTGCACCACTTCTGGGGGGAGTCTATTTCAGACTCTGGAGACTTGGATGGTAGATAATTTTTTCCTTATGTTCAGTCTAAAACGGTCTTCCAGCAGTTTGTGACCATTAGATCTTGTCTTCACTTGGGGTTCCCTGGTCAGCATACGTTCTCCCAGTTCCTGATGCACACCCCTTATATACTATTAGGCTGCCACCAAGTCACCCCTGAGCCTTGGCTTCTCCAGGCTGAAGAGTCCCATGCCTCTCAGCCTCTTCTCATAAGGCCTGTTCTCTTGACCTCTAATTATGCACATGGCTTTCCTCTGGACTCTCTCAAACTCAGAAAGACCACAGCACATCAGAATGGTTTTAACACTATGAATTCCTATTTGGAATCTCTGGATTTATCTTGTGAGTCATGTGTGCATTGTGTGACACCCCACAGCACCCTTGAAAGCATTTCTCGGCACCACAGGGTGCTGTGGTACCGTAGCTGAGAACCACTGGATTACAGTGTGAATTCATTAATGTAACCTGTTACCGGAAACTAGAACAAAAGCAAGATAATTTAATTACTTCACATAGTCTAGTGAGCAGATGCTATGGTCCACTGTTTTGTGTGGACCTTTAGTCAGGTCTTCTGCTTTACTACTTTCATCAGTAACCTTGACCATATTCTAATTATATCTTAAAGTTTAGGCAATAGTAACTATATTTCATTTCTATCTGGGTCAAAGGTGCAGCACCCTGTAAAAAAAAAAAAAAAAAAGCAATTTAACTATTTTTAGTGTAACTCATTACACTAACTCATTTATTACATTAATTCATATTCTGTATTATGTAACACTGATAATAAGATTTCTTAACTATTCATGAGTCAGACAAAAATGAATTAAATGTTGTGAAAGATTAGTAATTAACAGTAATTATTGCACAGATAGGAGGGGGCCTCTACCGATTGTGGCATATCAAGGAGTATTCTACAAAATACAGAAAAAATTTAACTGCAGTATGATATTTCATCTTACTCTCAGTGCAAAGTAAACAGAAATGATCCCTGTTTAAACAAGAGCATGATGAAAGGAGCCACAATGAATAAACTTTGCATGCATTCAGAAGTTTGA
>NW_005841847.1:3914198-3922262 GCF_000455745.1 Alligator sinensis | reverse complement strand
CTGCTGAAAGCATGATAATTGATATAGAAACAGGGGGAGAAATGTTGTCAAATATATTAATTAAAAAAATCCCTTTTTTTGGCAATGGGTGTAGGTTGTAGCCATGTTGGTCTCAGGTAGGGGTGGGCAAAATACAGCCCACGGGCCAGATCCGGCCTGCCAGGCCATTCTATCTGTTCCACGGGGCCCCTGAAAAATTTAGAACATTAACAGTTGCCTGCTCCTGGCTGTCTGTCAAAGATGACAGGAGACAAGGGCAGTAGGACCCAGGGGAAGCCAGCAGCAGGACCCAGCAACCAGGCCTACCCAGCCAAACCTCTAGCAGAGGCTTCTGGCCTGGGCCCCTTGGACTGTTTCTGCCTCCCTCCACCGGAGAAGGAAACTCGGATAAAAACCATGTGTGTGTGGGGTGGGGGGTCGGGGGGGTCATGCCAGTCCTCAGGGCCAGGCTGGGCTGGCATCTGCTGAGTCTTGCAGTCGTGGCCATGCAGCCAGGAGCCATGTACAGGCAGTGAGCAGGCACATGGGAACGCAGCAGGAGCGTGGGGCCTATCCAGTGTCCTGGGGCCAGTGCTGCTGAGGCCCAGAGTGGAGTGGCAGGAGGGCGGGACCCCTGCCCCCCCCGGTGCCAGACCCTGTGCTTCTATGACCCCACTCTGGGCCCCATTGACAGTGGCCCTGGGATACTGGCATTGGCCCCACGCCAGTTCACTGCCATTCCCCCCTACCTGTAGCTGCCATTTCCCTGCTTTCCTGTCCACTGCTGGCCACTCCAGCAACACGTGGCTCCTGGCTGCATCACCAGAGCATAGGCTCCGTGTTGGTATCCCAAGGCCAGGAGTGTTTTGGCAGGGGGGTGCAGGGAGTGAGGGACAAGAGTGTGTGTGTGTGTGTTCATAGGACAAGTCCCACATGCACTCCCCACCATACACATGCACCCACACCCCCCTCTCATTGCCATCCATGCAGACCCCTGCACCTACATCCCCTCACACACGCAAGACACAGCCCCCACAAACAACATACCCACCCACACCCCACATATCCAAATACACACCCATATAATCCCTCACAAGATGGGGGAAAACCCTCCCCCATAGCCCACATATCCACAAACCCATGCCCCCCCCATAAACTTGTACCTACCCTCATGACCCCGCTATATACAAGAATAAGACTTCATTTTAAGCTATTGTGCAATCACCTCTGTGTAAACTACACAAACACATGTAATCAGGACAAAAATATTTTTAAAAATCAAATTAATGAATGTTGTAGATGCTCGCTTTTTCAAATATAATTTGGTATTTTTCTGGTTCCAAGATGGCAAAACCCCTTGCTGAAACGAGTACTTCCATGAGCAAGGGGAGGGACTTCTGGTGGCAAAGGTCAGGGGTAAGGGGCGGGACTTCTGGTCACAAAATGGCAACCAAGGGGTGGGGCACCTGTCAAGGGATGGAGCTACCCATGAGGCCCTCAACAGCTTGTCAAAACTTGGTAAGTGGCCCTCCACCCGGAATAATTGCCTGTCCCTGTTCTAAGGACATAGGCAGACAAGGTTCTTTGGGTAAATCTACTGGATACAAAAAATGATGGACTAAATAGAGACATTGGATTTATGACACATTATAACCTGCCTAACATCCGAGTCCCCAGGTAAACCCTCCACTTTTTACCAGCTATTCTTATACCCTTTCCCACCCCACCCTCATGTCTCTCATCCTTTGACTACAGCCACTTTCATTCCCCCCCCCCCCCCCCCCCCCATCTGTGTCTCACCTACTGACCACTTCTATTTACATTGTAACTGACTGGTTTTCTTACATATGTACTGGCCTCTGGCTGTTTTACCACTTCATCCAGGAAGAGCACAAAACCATCTACAGATACTTCCTCAGCCTGACAAAGGGTGTTTGTGCCTGAAAGCTTGCTAAGAAGAATTTTTTGAACTATTTGAGTTGGTTTAATAAAAGATTTCGGTTTTACCCAAATAACTTGTCTGCCTTTTTTGGCAAAGTATTTTAATGAAAAATGGCATCTTATTAAATTGTGACCAATAGGGTTGGTCTGAACAAGACTGGAACTTAAAAAAGCCAACACCTTTCAGCCTATTTCATCTAATTTTTAATATTAAACTAGCTAAAATCTGGAAGTAAGAAGAAAAAACTTTCTTTTTTCACTCTATGGCAAAAGTGTTTCTATTAAAATCAAATAGAGACATTTGAAATATAGATAAAATCCCAGGGTATTGTGGTATGTTATATTTAAATCCTATTAGTCCTTATTAAAGGATGTGTGGTGCTTCTTACTAGGTATAGTTCTTTTGACTTCAACACAAATACCATATTTTATAGAACTGGATCCTGCTAGGACCTCTGAAATATAACAGTTGTCAGTCTTTAGCTACAGTGGGAGGCTTATATGAGCTCTTCCCTTCTTACATAAATTCCATTTTGTAAGGAAGGATACTACATTAACATTGCTTGTAACTAAGAAGTAAAGATTTCCATCTCAATTAACTAGCAGCATTTGAGGGATTACCTTGTCAGGTTAGGATGGAAAATTAATCAAGTAGAAAGAAAAGCTCTCTTCCCAGGAGGGCAGAATGTTATTTCAAAATCTGTATTAAAAAGTAATTAAATATAAAGAATTACATTTATTTTTCTGATCAAAGGCAATAAGTGTCAGTTTATTTTCATCATCATGCTACAGAGAGGTCTAATTGTGAAGAATTGTTGGGCTGGTCTCAACATTGCAATGTGGTTTATGAATACTGGGCCCAATTTTTTATTTTTCCCTGTGGCTCCTATTCTGTAAGGTACTAGCATGTGTTGATAAACTCACTAAAATCAACAGGACTTATAGAGCATGACCCAAAATGCTTTTCTCAGTTGACTTAAACAATGGGACAAATTGCAGTTGCAGGATCAAGTCTTTGGTGTTTTGCTTTCCATTACTTTTGTATGAACAAGTTTCAGTGGCAGCTATGATCTTCCTCAGTTTGGGTTGATACTAATGTTAGCATTAAAGCTAGTTGAAACTAATTGTATAGTGGAAATGTTAGGTTTTTTTTCTATCCCTCTCCCCCCATGCTGTCTTTGGCCAGTGTCTTATATAGAAAGAAGTTTTCAGAATAAATAAACATATTTTAAGTTCTACATCTTATTAATCAAAGAATGAATATGCTATTTTTATATAATTAACTAAAATTTAGCATCCTAAAAATCAGTATATCTCCATTTGTTTTCAGTTATCAACTATGGTTGGGGTTTTCAAAGATGCATAAAGGATTTAGATGCCAATATACCACTGAAATTTACTACTAGTTTACTTCTAGTGTTTAACTCCCTTACACTCTTTTGAAAATCCCAGTCTATTACAGTAATTCTAAAATCATTTGATGTAAAGTAGCTGAATATTTGAAAGCTGAAAAAATTACACAAATGCCATCTGTTAAACCACAGGAAAGACACCATTAAGATACTTATACTACTTTAACTAAAAGATTGGCAGTATTTGGGAGTCTGGTTGTAATTAACACTGATTTATGTTAGCATTACCAATAACTATAGAATAGATATGATTATATTTTGTAGCTGCTTAAAGTATGCTTAGTACTTCAGTTGCATGGATAAAACAAAACCTTGCACTGTCTAAGGGCCACATTTTGCACCTGACCCTCTAAATATGGATGTTTACAGAGATCAGTGAAATAATATTGGATTACTATATTTACTCAATTCCAAGATGACCCCCTCATTCATCATGGGAAAAATGAAGCCTCATCTTAGAATCAAGTACCTGCAGGCAATGGATCCTGGGATGTTGTCTGGCTCCCTGCTGAGCCAGGGAGCAGAGGGGGAATCCACCTAGAGCCAGGGGGCAGCCCAAGACCCAGGACTGATTCCCTTGCTGGTCTGGTTGCATTCTGTCCTGCAGCTCTCTGGCTCTGGCCTTATTCTCCTACCACTCCCTGGAGCCAGAAAGCAGCAGGATGCAGAATGCAGTTGGAGAACCAGGAGGGAATCAGCTCTGCGTCTCTCTGCTCTCTGGCTGCAGACCGATTCCCCCACTGCTCCCTGGCTCTGTGCTGAGTCCTGCACTGCTCTTTGGCTCCCTGCTGAGCCAGGGAGTGAAAAAGGATCCAACATAGTGCCATCCAGGATGGCAGCATTATTTTGGTTTGTAATTGAAATTTTCAGAACACTTTCCTAGGTACAGAAAAGAGTTCATGAACTGTATTTTCAGTAAGGTATGATGATTTCTGAAATGTACTAATTAATCTCATACAACAATTTTTTTATAGTCTCAGTCTGCAGTTATATCAGACTACTTATTTTGTGCCTAAGGAGAGCCTCCTGAGAGGCCTTCATGTTTGACAGATAATGATGCATAATTACTTGTTTTATCATGTATACACTATTAGATGAATTAATGATAACATATTAAATAATCAGGAGATGTGGTTTGCAAAGTAAAACATAATAATGGCAGGCAATATTTGTGTTTACTCACAGACTTCCTGTGTTGGATATGCTAGTGACTTTTCAATGAGGTAGGGTCCAGGTACCTTTGTTTATCGGAAGTAAATATTTCATTTTTCTAAAAATGGCAATTAAACATGCACACAGTCTGAGGTAATATCTTTAATAATAATATTATTTCTTTGCAATAGTTTTGCCCTTCCTCAGAAATGGGTTCAAGTATTTACTAGCTGAAATAAAAACAAATCCCCAAAATAACTCTTCTTTTCCAAATGCGGTCTTGTTGGGTTGTGGCACTTCACAAATTGGAAGATCCTGTTCCAAAGAAGAAATATCTTAACATAACTTTGTTGCCCCCTGTTATGCAAGCTCTACTCCTGAGGGTTGGTACAGAAGTTGAGAGACCTGTTATGATAAATTTAACAAAAAATGTGAATGAAGAAACAGCATGTATAGTGCCAGGATACCAGGGCCTCTACGGCAGCCCCTGCCTCAGGCCTTTAAAAGGCTGCAGGCATTTTGAGCCCTGGGGCACACCAGCAGGCAGCCTGAGGCAACTCCAAGCCCTGTGTCCCCCTGGGCAGGCTGCAGGCTAGCCTCACCAGGCTGCCTGCACCCTGGCACCACTGCCCAACACCACAGTGCTGCACAACTTCTAGGCCTGCAGGCTGCTGCAGCTTCCTGCCAGGCCCCAGCTGCAGTCAGCTTCTGGCCAGCAGGGCCACCACCACCTGCCCACAGCCCCCCTGTAAGCAGCCTGCCCAGAGCTTGTAGGTGCTGTGGGGCATTGCCTCTGTGGCATGGCTGCCAGTCCTGGGCTGTGTCCCTGCTCTCGGCGCTGCAGGCAGCTGCCCAGGCCCAGCAGCACAGGGACAGCTGCATGCAGGCCCAAAAAGCTGGCATGGGATCCCTGCTTGCCCCCTCAGAGTCCATGACCTTGCCCACACCTGTGCCTGCCACCTGGGGCCTCAGTTGGTTGCAGGAAGAGACTGGTGACCTTGTGGCACTGAGAGGCAAGGCAGAGGTGCAGCACCAGTTTGAGCTGGGTGGGTGCTCCAATGCCAATGTCTACGAGGGGCTGTCAGGCTGGATGCAGGAGCTTGGGCAGAACAGGTTGGCATGGCAGTGCCACATAAAGGTCAAGGCCTTGTGGGCCCAGTGGGTTTCCACAATAGTCAGTCGGGGAGCGGCCATAAGTCCATGCCCTTTATGCAGCAGCTGATGGACATCCTCACACCCAGGGACCCAGGCAACAGCTGTGTTGTCTACAGCAGCACAGGTGGCCTGCCTGAGCCCCCACCCTGGCCTGGCACCCATGGTGATGTGTTGCCAGGGGAGGGCCCCTTGGACCTCCAGCTGGCTGTCCCACCAAGCTACCTGGCTGCACCTTCCACCAGCAGCTTAGAGAGCCTGGGCCAGCACCTGCCATGCCAGCTCCAGAGCCCCAGCCCCCACAATGAGGAATGGCTGGCTATGACACCACTGGCTGTCAGCTCCTCCCTGGTGGTGGCCCCTGGTGGGGTGCCCTCCTGCCATGCTCCGGCATCTGAGGATGCTGCCCACAGCCACATGCCATCGCTGGCAGCTATGACTGCATGGAGCTGCCAGCCCAGCCACCTGGTAAGCACTAGAGGGAGAGGCCCCTCTCTGCCCTGGCCTCTGCTCTGCCCTCCCCACCCAGCCTGCCTGCACTCCCCTGGCCCTGGGTTCTCCCTCCAAATCACGTGGGAAGGTGGGAGACTGTGCAAAACTTCACTAGCAGCCCATGCCCCCGCAGTTAGGTGAGCACTGTTCTCTTGGGCCGAGGAACACGTTGATGCTTGCAGTGATGTACTCCTTGGCTATGGGGGGCAGGGACATGTAGCGTAGCCATAGGTAACCTTCCAGGCAGTGGCAGAGGTTGCGGAGTAGCCCAGGCTTGCCCCCCATGCTGTCATAACTCGGGGTCCCATGCCAGGTTGCGCACCATGGGCATGGGTTTGCCCTGGGCACCATGGCCATCAGCAGCAGAAGGGTGTATTGGGTCAGGCACCCCTCAGTCCATGCAAACAGCTCCTTATGCAATGCCAACAACACATTCAGCAGCAGCACATTCTGGGTGCAGGAGTAGCAGAGGGGTGCTGGCACCAGGGTGCCTTCCCAGAGGAGCAGCGGGGTCTGGAGTCATGGCAGTGCCAGGTGCCTGGTCTGTTCCACCCTGGGAATGGGGCAGGGCATGCAGGCTGCCTGTGGCCAGCAGCCCGCAGGCTACAGGGGATTGAGTGGGGATGGGGGGCTCGGCCCAGGCCTGCCCAGCTGATTTACCATGGTCCCTGGGCACCCATGCATGCCCGACCCCCCCATCTGAGGCTGGGCAGTACACAGCCCCTGGTACAGAGTATCATATCTCTGAAATGTTATGAATTCACACAAGCAGCTTCTTTCTCATGGCTGTACAGGCGCTGCAGCTGCATGCGGGGAAGAGGCCACATTTGGCTGCTGGGCTGCAGCCTCAGGGTCGCCACCACCCAGAGCCAGGGCCCTGCGGTTGTGCTGGCTCTGCCAGAGGAGAAACCTCGACAGGCAGTCCAAGAGGAGGTTCCTGGTCACAGGGCTGGAGGATTGGTTGGTGGATGCTTGGGCCTGGTGGGTGGAAGATATGGCCTACCACAACAGGTGGTGGGTGGAGGGTATGTCCCATGAGTAGGCGCAGGACCAGGTGGACCAGGAGTTCTGGGAGCAGCTCCTGGCCCTGGAGCATGAGCGGGTGGAGGCCCTGCAGGAGTAGAGTTCAGTCCTGGTCAGGGCCGTGCAGGATGCTGACTGCCAACCCTAGTCCCACCTGCCCCCTAGGAGCTACCCATTGCCCAGCAGCAGGCCCCAACATGGGCCTGGGAGGAGGTCCTGTGCTGCCTCCAGCAACCAGGAGCCCCTGGCCCAGCCCCCGCCCCAGGTCCAGTGCCACCCAGCCCCAGCGCTCGCCCCAGTTCCACACAGCTGCGTAGCCAGAGCTGCATGCAGTGATGCCAGAACCACGCACTGGCCCTGCTGGCCCTGGACAGAGGCTGCTGGAGGGGGAGTCACCTGTGCCAGGGGAGCACCAGCTGCTGTCCTCCCTGAGCAAGCCCCCCACCCATCACAGTCAGCACACCATGTGCACCTGTGGGAGAATGGCCAGAGGCTGGGGTGTTGTCTGTCCTGGGCTCTGCCCCCTAGGTGCCCCCACCCCGTGACTCCCCATCCCAGGACAGTATGAAGGACATTGTACATAGTTTTCATGGGGAAGAAGGAGTTTTATTGATGGTGGGTAGGGTGGGTGGTGGAGGGCCTGTGTTTGTTGTGGTGGGAGGAGGCAGGGTGGCTATGTTTGATGTGAGGGGAATAAAAACTTGTTCTTATGAAACCTGTCTGCAGTGAACCTGGTGCTGGGAGTGGGCAGGGGTGTGGGGGATCTGTGGTTGGTGCTTCAGGTGGATTAGAGCAGGGTACGCTTGAGGAGGTGGTCAGCAAACACCTCCTGAGCCCAGTGTTTTGGCTCCTGCTGGTGGGTGTGTGGCTCTCCTGGGGCCTCAGTGGGCTGTCGCTGTGGCTGTTGCTGCTG
>NW_005841847.1:3912723-3914167 GCF_000455745.1 Alligator sinensis | reverse complement strand
TTCCTGTCCTGGGCGGGAGCCCTGCCTGCCACACCTCCTCTGTCCAGGTCTCTCAGAAGAACTCCCCTGGGCCTCACAGATGCTATGCAGCATGCAGGCTGCGATGATGACCTGGGGGAAGTTGTCCTCAGCAAACCCAAGGTGGGCAGTGAGGGTACGCCAGCAGCCCTTGAAGCGGCCGAAGGCGCACTCCACTGGGTCCGACTGAGGCAGCAGTTAAAGTAGACCTGGCAGGGGTCCAGCTGGCTGGTGTAGGGCCACATGAGCTAGGATAGGAGTGAGTAGGCGGAATCCCTGATGAGGCGGTGCAGGACCACCACGGCACCCAGCTGCAGGTCCAGCACCCCTGGTGCGAAGTGCCCACTCCACCATGCCCAGCAGGATGGAGTTCCTGAAGATGTGGGCATCATAGGTGCTGGACCTGCAGACCTTGCCTCTCCCAGCTGGCGCTTTTGTGTACGAAGGCCCTTCAGTGGTCCACAATGGCCTGGAGCACCATGGATTGAAAGCCCACCTGGCTGTAATAGGGGTGGTCTCTGTGGGGCAGGCAGGTGATGGGGATGTGGGTCCCATCCAGGGCACTGATGCATTGGGACAATGCCAGGGCATGAAACCCTGCCACCACCACCAGGTGGTGATACATGCAGAGCATGGTGTCCCCCAGCATGTCCTGGAGGAGTCTGCACACCTCCAGGATGGCCTCCCTGACAGTGGCCTTGCCCCCACCTAACAGGTGGCCAACATACCACAGGCTGGTGGGTGTGGCCAGCTTGAGCAGGGCGAGGCTCAGGTGGGCATCCACAGAGAGGGGCAGCCACATGCTGGTGTCCTCCTGCTCCAGGTGTGATTGAATCTGCTCCTGTAGATCCCAGAAGGTGGCCTGGGTTGTGCAGAAGGCCTTCAGCCACTGCTCATTGACTCGGGTGTGCTGGCACAGCTGGCCCAGAGGTGGTAGGGCTGGAGGCCCCAGTGGTGGCATCCTGGAGCCTGTCATTGGCTTCCCTGCCAGAGTCCAACCAGGTGGACAGGATCGAGGTCTCGGGTGCATGGTGGAGGTCCTGGGCTGGTGCACAGCAGCCGGGCAGGCAGTTGCTGTGAGTGGGGAGCCAGGAGGAGCAAGATGGCCTTGGACCAGCCAACGGTTGGTGTGGTGGGCCAGCAGGAGCATGGGACACTGGTTATTGCTGCCAGGGGCAGGCTGGAGGAGTTGTAGCATGGGGAGGCACAGGCAGCGAGGAGAGTGCTGCTGTGTGCTGTCTCTGTGCTGCTCACACTGCTCCTGGCCAGGGAGGTGGCTGGCCAGGGAGGTGGCTGGCCAGAGAGCAGCAAGTGGGGCTGACTTTTGAAGAGGGCTGCTGGCTGCCAGCAGCTGCAGCCGGAACCTGGTGGCTCCATTGTGGGGCCCTGGGAAGTGGGAGGAGATTGGCAGGAACACTGCTCCCCC
>NW_005841847.1:3904992-3912692 GCF_000455745.1 Alligator sinensis | reverse complement strand
CCTACACAAGTAGATGCTTGCCTGGAACCGTAATTTACTTGTGAGTAAACTGGTGCCATATCAAATGCACGTATAGATGCACCCATAGAAACATGCAATCACAGCAAAATAGATCCTGGAAGGGAGGGACTGCCAGAGGTCATCTACTTCAAACCCTTGCTCAAGGCATGATTATTCCTATCCAAACCAATCCATACAAATTTTTGCCTACCTAAAACGATACCGTCAGCCTGGTTGCACAACTATATTTTGCCCAAAGATGCCAAAAACACCTACCCTGCTACAGGTAATGCAGTGGGGAAAGAATCCAAGGAAGAGGGCTATGCCATCTGCTGCCTAGGATGGCAAATAGTATGTCTTGGGCACAGTCCATACCACTGTGACACCATGGGGTGAAATTCCTTCCTGATCCCAAATGTGACAATCAGTCTGACCTTTAGTAGAAAGGCAAAACCCTCTAAGTAGGAACCTCTGAGTTTTAGTTTTAGGGCTGGCAGAAGCATTGGCATGCCCCAGTCAAAATCCCCAGCCTTGGCTGCAGCTGACACCCAATACTTCTGAAGAAGGTGAAATTTCCCCTGCACTCCCTTCATCCAAATCCTGTAGCAACTTGACAGTAAAAATTCTTCCCAGGTCCATGTGGCAACCAGCAAAGGCCAGAAGCATAGGGAAAACCAAGCACTGTCCATTCTACTCTGCAGCCAGGGAACAACAAGCATGACTCCTCACATCTCACCCTTACCTGAAAAGCCAGAATTTCCTTTTCTGAACTTCCTTCATTCCTGCCATAAAAACACCCTAGCTGTTTTAATCTTCTTTCATAACTAAGCTGGTTGGGGAGTTGTTCTTCATTCTCCTGTTGCTGAGCATGATCCTTTCAATACCTACTTGCATTAGGCTCCAGAACTCTTCTTGTTATCTCCCAGCAATCGGGGAAAGCTGGGGTGGCACTCCTGGATTTCTAAGTATCTCTTTACAGAGCATTTCAGACATAGTTCATCCAGCCTCTTCTTGAAAGCCTCCAATGAAGGGTATTCCACAGCTTCCCTTTTCCACTAACAGTGAAGAAGTTTTTCCTGATTTCCAGTCTAAAACTAATTTGCTGCAACTTCAGGTCATTGGTAACCATCCTGCTATCTGCAACAAAGGAAAAAGGTGCCCTCCCTTATGGAAGCCCTTCAGATATTGAAAACTGCTATTATATCCCCTCTTATTCTTCTTTTCCACAAGCTGAACATGCCTAGATCCTTCAGTCTCTCCTTATTACTTGCTTTCCAAGCCCTTCATCACTTCTGTTGCCTATCTCTGGATCTTCTCCATGTCCTTTTAAAAATATGGAGCCCAAACCAGCACACAGGACTCTAGATGTGGCCTAACCAGTCTTGAGTAAAGAGGCATTATCACTTCTCATGTTTTGCATCTAATGATCCTATTGATGCAGCCCCAAACTGTATTTGCTATTTTTATTGCTGCACCATACTGCAGACTTATATTGAGTCTGTGATTCACCAGGACATCCTTTTCCATAGTGCTGCCATCCAGGCAGTGGTCACCCATTTTGTATTCATGTTTTTGATTATTTTTTCCAAGGTGTATAACCTGTATTTGTCAGTTTTGAATTTCATTTGGTTGGCTATAACTCAGCTTCCAATATATCAAGGTCCTTTTGAATTGTCCATTTATAATTACCCTTTGTTTGTAACAATTGAGCCAATTTTATATCCATCCTGTAGTGGTTTTATCTAGCATACATCTCTCCAACAGGTAGAATAAGAATTTGAGGATAGAAGCAGATGAGAAACTTTTGGTATCAGAATTGGGGGAAGAAGAAAGAGGGAGGTATTGGGGTAAGGAAGGAAGGCGAACATGTCAGATTTTGTATTTTTTGAAGAAGACTTTGAGGTCCTGAAAGAAATGGAGGAGAGCGAAGGAGCTGGGGATAGTTTTAGGAGGAAGTTGAAATCTGCAAATATGTCATTGGGTTGTGGGAAATATGTAGAAAAACAGTATTGTTTTGCAAGGGGTAGAGCAGCTCTGATAGTCATGTGGAAGAAGTCTGTGTGATCATGGTGTTCTGTCCAGGAGGGAAGACAGAGACACTGGAAAGCAATATGAAGCAGAAGCATAGTGCAGTATGCTATTGTCTGTTGTATGAAGAACATAGTAGGCAGGATGCTGCAGATTGGTAGCAAGTGTGTAATATATTAGTTGCCTCCTGAGTCAGTCTCAATAAGAACAATGAGTTAGGGTGGCTATTCTGGGATAGGCAGCATAGTTTACAAATAGTTACAAATAGTCACCTTACTTGTAACTCTAAAAATTATTCTCTCACCTTTCCTAGCAACAGTAAGTGGTCATTGTACTCTACTCCTGTGATTCTTTTGTAGCTGAATAACAAAACTCATGGTGCACTAAGATTCAAAATACATTTTTTTGGCACAGGTGATTGATAGTGAGATATATCAATACCACAGTATTTCTCAACTAGTTTGTCTTTTTCAATATAAGCCAGTATTAATCATGTTATGATTTAACACCTGATGGGTTTTCAGCAGTATACAGAGGTGGAATTTTCTGCTCTCCCATCACTTCCTAATGGTCTCACTTGAGTTCCCAATTGAGAATTATGCACTTCACATAAATCGCTGTTGGAAATGGTGACCTTGTTTAGCAGCTTCAGCAGAGAGGTCAAAGACTGCATAGGAAAGGAGCATGAATTACATCCTTGTACTTAGCAGTGGATCCTTCAGGTTAAGATTGAGGCTCACTGATGAGGCTGTGTGGGAGAGCTGGCCCATACTGTTCCTGTTCAGTGAATAAATATAGAGCTTCATTCTCCAGAGCTGTCAAGGCAGAACCTTTTACAAGCACTAAAATTCATAGGGTTATTTTAAAAAAGAATAATGTTCTAACTTCTTCAGTTCTGAAAAGTCTCATTTTTTGGCTTTGCCATGATTGCTGAGTTACGTGGGCTTTAACTATGTATTTAAACATGCACCATATGCTTAGCTGTGACTATGTTGTAAAAGCTTAATTGTTGCATTGATGTGAAAAGTTTTTCTTATATTCGTAGGGTTAATTTATTCTGCATCTTTATTCTGGACATCATTCAGGGGAATATCTTTGTGCTTGCTATAAAAAAAAAAGAGAGAGAGAGAAAGAGACATGTTCTCTCTACTCATGGAGACACTTCTGAGGTTGCAAACAATGAAAACCCTAGACATAGATCCTGATAATTTTAAAAAGAAAGAGGCTGGAGGCAGGGTTTGAGGGAATCTGCAAGTTTCGTATCTAAATCCTCTAGAGCCCAGATTTATTGGAATTAGTGTCACACATCAATTTTGTGAGGTCTTTGTAGGCAGCAAAGGGATTAAAGAAAAGGGATGCCTGAAGATGGGGCTTTGTTTGTTAACCTGGACAATTATGATGTTTTAGTGAGGACGACCAATCAAATTCTCCTGTTATGTAAGAGGTAATAAGGTGCAAATAAAAGCAAAATGTTGCCTTAAGATGCAAATCTAAGGTGTTTTTCATTCTGAGTTGCATGCTTCATAGAGTTTCTGTAGAGGTATCCTGAGTGATCTGGATAGGTGCATAAATTAAAAAAATTAAAGTACAATTTCAAGTACTCGCCCTTCCAACCATTTTCCTTTTTAGCTCTTTCTCTAGGTATCTAGCATGTTGTTCTGCATAGTTACACTGCCATATGAATATGTCACAGCTAGTGGCCTACTGTCTAGTCACAGACTTAAAGCATACTTGTCTCTTTTGTTCTCAGGTATGTAGAACAATTGGAGTGATGCATTCATCCTATTGAAACAGTTGACTAAAGGATTTTATTGGCTTAGTGATAAAACATTAATGGTTATTAATATGCTAATAGGGTCTTTTGGTAGGATAAAATTAAGATAAATGCTATAGAATGCTTAGCTTTTTTAATACATTGAGTTTCTGCATCTAAAGGTGAATAAAAGTCTAAATCCCCATTTCAGTTAGCAAATATGACAAAAATACTCTTATTCTGATAGCTTATAAAATACATGGTTGGATTTTTTTTCTTTCTCAGAGCAGTCTTCCTTGATTTGCGGACCCCCAAAGTAGTATAAATTAATGTTCTGTGTAGTATACTAGAGTGGGAGCTGAATCATTTGACTCAGATGCTTTTTGTCATGATTCTTAGGCACCTAATGCATACAACTCTTGGTTATCATTTCACTGCTACCATGTCCTTTCATTCTCTCTATCCCTCTCCCACATATCTGTTGTATCTCATTATGTGCTAAGATTGTAAATTCTTTGCAGATGGACTCATTTTGATCAAGAATGTGTACAAAGCCTGGTGTAATGGGCCTTGGGATCTGATTAGGGCCTCTGTGTACTACTCTAGTGCAAATAAGTTATAATAATATTTCCCCTTGCTTTTCCTAATGGGTATTCCAGGCCTCTTTTCCTGTCATATGATAATTTTTCTTGTCATAAATTAGGGCAAAAATTAAAAATCAGAATAATATTTGCAAACCAATAATAAGAAGAATTGTTTAGATCCATTCTATTGAAACAGTTTATTTCAGTTTGACCTTTTTAATTTTAAAACTTTTAGTATAAATTGACATTTCTGATTAATTCAAAATTAAAAAAATGATTCATTTACAAAATGTAAAAGCAGGATGTTTTGAGAATTTGAAAATGTTTCTTTGAAGACTTTTCAAATTGGGAGGTTTTTCAAAACTGACCCTAACCAAAACAGCTTTGGTTCGACATGTTTTATTAGAAAAATCCCATTGAGTACTAGTGTTCTATATCATCCATGGGTTTTTACACACCATTAGATCCTCTAATACTATCCTTTGAGAATTGCATTTAATATTTTTCTAGCTCTGTTGAAGTGTTTGTAAATTGAAGCCATTTTTCAATGAGTAAGATCCTGCTGTTGTGTAGTTTGTTGGATTTTAGGGCAAAAGTCAGAGAGAGTGTGGTCTGATTATTTATAAGTCTACGCTATCAATTCAGTATTGAATTTCCCAGGTTTTCTGAGTTATGGCAACATGATGCATCTGTTACATAACCCGTTGCAGTAATAGCAGTTTGTTTGGCTGTTGCTTTTTTCCCCCTGTGTTCTGTTTCTTAAATATCAGCAAATCTGTTGTTGTATGATCTAGGATCCAGTGCAAAAAATGCATCGCATGTGTTGCTTTAATAGAGACTTCACTTTTCCATATTTTTAGTGTTCATAAAATATATCGCCTGAAAATGCTGATGTTAAGTAAACACTTGCTCTTTGTGTATAGAAATACATAAAAATAATGACTGCTGCCCTAAATCAGTTCCATGTTATTGCTGTTGGTTTTCTCCCTCTAGCACCTTACAAGGAAGGGAAAATAAAATAAAATGGAAAATAAAATATCACGGTCAGAAATGTTATGGACAGTATTTGTGCAGAACAAAGACCCTAATACTCAGTTTTAACGGCCAAGACCTTTGTAATATACGGCAAGCGAGAGCTAATATCTGCAGGAGCTCCTGGCTTGCTGTAGTTTTAGATGCATACAAATATTGGTTTTTTGGCTGAATTAATGTGGTAGTGAACATGGACTCGCTTAGGGCCATATCCTATTAAATCTGTTAAGCACCTAAGGATGATTTTGATTCCACACTGTTAAAGTTCCTGCAAATCCATTCATCTACTTTTGTATGATACCATCATCTTACCTATAAGACTGAATCCCAAACAAGCAGCAAGAAGGACCCACCCACCTTTGTATAAATAGTTTTTCAGCAACCCTAGGGGAGGTGGAGTAGGATTACACATGGGCACCCCAATCCACTCACATGTCTTATAGGCATGTGTCCATTTGATATTTCTTTGATTTACTTTCTGGTTTTAAATGTTCAGTATGTCCAAGAATTTACGTTAACAGTGAAAAATTGCGTTGTGGGAATGTAAAGGGTAAAGCAGGAGCTGTTTTATTTAGCAGCTGAGAAAGCTGTAGGAGTGGTATGAAATGAATATATTAGCTAAAGATGATAAGTAGTAAAAGTACAGTGATTAACAGTGTGAAACTTACATTTATTATTATGTCATTGTTAAAGCAGTACCCAGCTGAGTTTATAACTCCAGCCATTTTGGATTTGTTAGGCTGTGCCGGGACCGAGCATTGCACAAGTTTTAAAATCTGGTCTCTACTAGGCTTCCTTTGCAACTATGAGGCTTATAAACATAATTAAAAACAAACAAAACAAAAACAGATTTTGGTTTTAAATTATAATTCTGCTAGCAAGTTTTGATCCATTGGTCAATTCAGAATAGCAGAATCAGAAAGAATGCATGAGTCCACGCTTCCTAATATTTAATGTACAGAACATCTCCATGACACCAGCCTGAGCATTAATAGTATAGGGACAGTTTGCTAGTGATCACTTTTAAATCAGTATGACTCTTTTCTGCAGCAGCAGCACATACCATATCATAATGTACAGATGTTGGTGTGTTACACCTGTTTTTGCCTCTTTATCTCTTTATTTCAGGATATTATTCCACCACAAATTAAACTAATTTTGTGTAAAAAATGAGCCCCAAATCAGTCAGGTTTTCAACCTCCAAGTCTACAAAACTTTGTACTAATAACTTGCTCTGTAAATGAACAGGACAGAAGGTGTTCAGTCTGAACTGATATTTTACCAGGTTACAAATTCCTCTATCAGACTAGATCCACATAAATCAGCTCTTTTCAGGCACCTGCAAAAAAGGTCCAACTATGGCTGCATATTTATACATTTCAGATAAATTACCAATTGGCGACTCAACATTTCTAAGAAAAACTTTTATTAAAGTCCACTGTCTATTACAAATTTACCACTAGCCTCCCTGTGGTATAGAAACAAAAATACCCTTTGGATCAAAGGTAGCGTATATGGGTGCATCCACACATGCAAGCACGTGCGCTTGCGGCAGCTCAAATTTGAGCCGGGGCTTTTTGCCTCAGCGCACGTGCTCGGACATGCACTTTGGTGTGGAGCAAATTGTGCCACTTGGGGCAAAATAACCATGCCTGGCTCCTCCCGGATCTGCAGCCAGGGAGAGCTAGAGCCTGGGGCCAGCACCTGTGCTGTCCCCAGCAGTATAAAAAGCTGCCTTGTCCTGGCCCCACCTATACAAAAAGCTGCCCTGGCAAGCAGCTCAGGGCTACTTGCTCTCTGGAGCTTCTGGGGCCCAGCCAATTGATACCTGGGGACACTACCCCTTGTGCCAGCTGGGCTGCTGCAGCAGCATCCCAAATCCATTTTTAAAAATACCCCAAAATCCATGTTCTTCCACATTTAAAACAAAAAACTACTCTATACACACAACCACACACACATATGCATGCACGCACGCGCGCACACACGTAAACACACCTAGAGAGAGAGAGAGAGACAGTGATAAGTTGGGTAATGCTTTTTGGTATATTTACAATGTTAAAACAGTTTGGAAGCCTACCAGTGTCTCTATCATCATGAAAAAATAAATTCTAAATACCTATATGTGTTGATGTGTGCTTTTGGTTTTCTTCATACATGATGGGTGTGTGATAGGGGGATGTGGTGTTTGTAGAAAGGGGGTGATAAGGGGTATGGGGGAAGGCGGGTGGGTGGATGTGGAGGGATGTGGGTTGGTCTGTGGGTAGGAGTGGGGCAATTGCTGGGGGCACTGTGGGTGTGGG
>NW_005841847.1:3896844-3904390 GCF_000455745.1 Alligator sinensis | reverse complement strand
CATGCCTCCCAGAGCTGTGCACCCACCCCCCGCCACTCTCCAAACCCCTCCCCCAATCCTTACCACCCCTCACCCCCACCCTCCCGACACCCATGAACCCCCGCCTCTTCCCCAACTTACCTTGAACAGTGCCGGGGGCAGCAGGGACACCAAAGAGACGCTCTGGCCAAAACCAGAGCATCTGTTTTGGAGGACTGGCTCGGGGCATGGTCTTAAACTGTGCCTTGCTCCGCTCTATTGCAGAGCATTTTTTTTAGACCCCTGGAGATAACATTTTTTCATTCCTGCATATGCCTGTTGCCCCGCCTCAAAGGGGTTTGAGGTTATCACGTGCACGCTCTTCTGGACACGCACTATTTGTGTATATGCAATCTATATGTATATAGATTGATGACACTGCAGTGTAGAGACAATCCATCTGGTCATTAGGTCCTTAAACAAACTGGTCTTATTTAAATCATAGGACTAACAACTTAGACACTTCAAAAGAAGTTAGGAAAGATCTAAGCCAATGTAATCGTCTTTGTATCTCCACTAACAGCTGTTCAGAAAAAGTCATGCTGTTCCTGTTGTTTGAACACTTCAAACTGGAATTTTAAAAAGAAGAACCTAAAAACTTTCCCAAATGCTTTGCTGTTCAAGTAACTTCTTAGTCTGAAAAAGTATTGGTAGAAGTGAGTGGTACAATATATTGAGTGATTCTGGAGAATTCAGCAACCTCAAGTCTCCTTCACTGCTTTGTTCACAGATATTGATGAATGCGCTGAAGGACGGCACTACTGTCGTGAGAATACTATGTGCGTAAATACTCCAGGATCTTTCATGTGCATCTGCAAAACAGGATATATCCGGATTGATGATTACTCTTGTACAGGTAAGAGCTGATTATTTATGAAACGAAAAGACCTGAATCATATCAATGCATTTTAAATGCTATTCTGCATTAATTAATTTTAATTAGCTTAACATTTCATATAGAAATCGCGTGGAACAAAAAATAAGTGAATAATTACAGGAGTACAGTTTGCATAAAAGCTGGTACATCCTGCAAATCATAAATAACTTGTATCATTTGTCTAAAATAGGCAATTGAGCCAGCACGCCATCACTTGTAGAAAAGTAATTGGAAGAGAGAGCCTGACAGGGGGAAAAGACAACCATAGTACACTTAGAGAGAAATTTGGAAGTGCAGTGGGGGTATTCTGGGGATCTGAGTGCACTTACACAGCTAAATTTCCTGTCTCTTAGAGGCTGTTTTTTCCCCTCCTTGGAATTCTTCTATAACAGGGGATTCTACAGTTGCCATTGTGCTGCTGGAGTGCATTATCTATCCTCCTCTGTACCTCTTCCACTTATGCTGTTCAGCTCATGGTTGTCTCTAGGCAGAGTGTCTGGGCTATGTGGATGTCTTCCACTGCAGCTTGTTCTCATCTTTAAAAAAAACCAGGTATAAAGTAACAATTTAACATCTAATACAGCAGCATTTTAAAACAGCTGCTTCTATACTTGCTTCTGGGAGGAGCTCATTTCTTTTTAACACTAGGCAGATGAGGCAGATGTGATTCAGAGGTTTGGGACATAGTCTTAGTGGGAAAAAAGGCTTTATTTGCCCTGTGGAATGCATTAGTTCTTTATGCAAAAGGATATTCAGCAAACATCAGAGCAGATTTGATTGAGTTGGCTCTGTGTCTACTGTAGCGGGCCATTTAGCACACTCCAGCAGCCTCTGCATCATGTGTATTCAGCGTCCCTGCATTTCAAAACAGCAGCAGGAGCGCTTTAACTAAAGTTTGTTTAATGAGCTTTAGTTAAAGCGCCCCCACTGCCATTTTGAAGTGTGGGACGCTGAATGCACATGACACTATGTTTGCTTTAATTAGAGTGGCTCTGAGAGCTGCTGTACTTAAAACATGCTTACCACCCCGATTACATGTGTAGATGCCCTATGACATTAGGAAGGTAATACCTTTCAGTGGTGAAATTTCTGCTAATGAACATTACCTTATGGTAATTATTAGAAATATATGCTATGGAAGCACTGTATTTTTCTGGTACCACAATTACTTCTGACCACTTCCAGTGCAGCCATTAGTATTTTTGTGATTTGTAGAAAACTGTGAGACTCCTTCATTGCATTTCAATCACCAGTGAGATATTCTAAAAACCAGCGATCGAACATACAATTATTAAAAACCTGAGTTATAGTCACATTACGTTTTAAGCCACAGGCTCTGATCAGTAATTAAGCACTTTGCTTTTAGTAACCCATATTTCTGGCACAGGAGGCATTTACACTAGAGCAATTTGTTAAAGCAGGTAGGAAGCATGGGAAGCTGCTGTGGCCTTGCAAATTAGTGAAGGGAAGAGATATTCATTTCTGCAGTGCTTATTGTCTATTCACTTAGTAACATGTAGACATTAACATTCAGGGTTTTTTTTCATGTGAATCCCATCTCCTAAGTTTATAAGAAATATAAATAATGAAGGTATGCTGTCATTACTTTACTTTTAACGTGGACCTTGAGGATTTACTTGATATCCACCATTAAATTGAGTTATGTTGTCTCCCTTGAAGAACTTATTTGTGTTGTGAATAGCAAAACACTAATTCAGATTATGTTGCTTCAAGATTTGTTTGTAAACACATCGGTGCCAAGAAGCACTGGGGGAGAGCTAGTGCTTGATGAAAAGAAATAATAACTATATGTTGTTCTACAAAGAGTCCAATTAATTTTGTCTGGTCTGTTATTTTTATCTATATTTTTCCAAGCACAGTTTTCCCCCTGTAACATATAGTAGTACTTCTAAGCATGCAATTTAGAGAAAAAACTCATTATACTTTAACATATTGTGATCTCTATTTTAAAAAGAGATTTAATGAGATCTAGCCAATTAAATGATGGCCAGAGTTTGAGGAAGTAAAGTGTAAAATGTTTTGTTCTGAGCAGAAAGTCACTGAAGTTTGTGGGAAGAATGTAGAATTTAACCTCTCCCTCCCCCACCCCTCCCCCGGCCTGCCACCCCTCCTTCCACTATTTTAAGATGTGTTTATCATCTGCCCATTATGATCGTAAAAGAGGGAAGAAAAAAAAATTGCAGGTGAGAGCACTCCACATTCTTAGTGTGAATTGTGCTTATGGCATATGGTCATTTACTGTATCATGCAGTTATTTTGAACAGGATCTTATTTGTTGCTCTGTTGATGTGATGGTGCTGGTTTTCAGAGTAAAAAGGATGAATCAAGACTTGCTATCTGACTGCAAAGCAGTAGTAAAGCAATTTTAACAGTTCAGGGAGATTGAGAGGCCTGACACTTACTATTTTTAAAAGACCCTGTTAGAAGTATAATATTTAACTAGTTATGTTTATGGGAGCTAAGCATATTCCTTGAAGAATTTTCAATGCGAGATTCTGAATTACAATTCTGATAGGAAGTTTTGATCATACGGTCTATTCAGGGTAGCAGAATCAGAGAGAATACATGAGTTCATGCTTCCTAATATTTCATGTACAGAACATCTACATGATACCAGTCAGAGCATTAATATTATCAGTTATAATAGTAATAATTTATAAATTATGTTTATTATTTTTTCACCCTAGTAATTGGCTTTGTTTCAGTTGTTTGGAACCTCTAATATACTGCATAGCAGGCAAAGATACTGGAGATAGGTCTGAATAGACAACTGTGAAGTGAGAATGATGTCCATAAATGGAACTGGTATTTCTGTATTACTTTAGACATTGGTACTAAAGTATTTCAAAATCCATTGAAATCAGATGGGCTTTGTTGTACATGCATCTGTAACTGTAAGGAGTGGTTGCTGGTAGATTCTCCAGTCCTCTACATTGTGATGAGTACCTATGACATTTCCTCCTAAAACGAGCTGAAAGCATCAATGAGTTAATCTAGATTTACACTTTTTTAAACTGTATCACTTGCCAGCAACATCTAGAACATTTCCAGCAGCCAGAGATTGTCGTGGTGTAATGATGTCTTTACTTTGCCCGCCTTTTGTATTAAGGACATCCTAAAGTGCCATTTTTTGGGGCAGCTTAGCAATACTGGAGTGCCAAAATTACAAGAGTAAAGTTGGGTTAGCTGTGAAGAAAATGTGATTATATCATATATAACCCTGTCCTGACCTCCCTTTGCTGGTGAACAGATTATGAGTGCATTAACCTTTCCTGAACACAAATGTACTGTTTGTCAGATTTGCCACAATTGAATTAGGTATTTAGCCCTATTTAACTTTCTGCTGCAGCTACTCTGTCCAAGTCTCTATTCAGATCCTGAACAGATTTGTGGTTTAACACACCTGCTAAAATACTTCTAAAACAGTCAAAATAAAGAGTTGAAGGGTAGTTTCCTTGCCCTGTTCAGGAATCTGGGAAGCAGGCAACAATTGACTCCTGAGTTCTGAGATATAAACTCCGGCAAGTGTATTTCAGCTGTATCACTTGTTGCGTTCTTGTGTGAATTGCATCAATGTGTGATATTTCACTATATAATGATAATTGATACATATGCTAATATAGAAGCTGACTTACTGCAGAAGTCAGCTGACTTACTATAGAAGTTCTTACTGCACTGCAGGTTAAACTAAGAACTTCTGAGGCCTATGCTTAGGAGTGCTGTTAAATTACTCAATAAGAAACATTGTTGTTTGGCATTATTGCATCATTGTGTACAGGGGCTGCAAGAAAGGAATGAGATTGTGATGGCTTGAATGGGAAACTTTAAAATTAAATAAGTAATCTCCATTCAGCTTGCTAGCAGCATACTATAAGATGTCCATTGTTCCTTTCTGAAACACATGTGCAGATACAAAGTCATTGCATAAAAAGGAACAAGCGCATAGAGGCAGGAAAACTTCATTATTTTTTCCTAGATGCAAAAGCTTAAAAAAAAAAAAAATTCTACCTCTGTCAGTCATGCACAAAAGAAATGATTTAGAGGCAAAATAAATTTCTAGATCAGCCAGTCTCTCCCTGCCATGTTTATGGAAATGTTTCATTCATATCTGTATTACATCTTGATTCTCACAACAGAAGTTGTAATGAATACAGAAATTCAAGATTTTGTTAGTTGCTGTTGCTTTTTAGTGGTGAGTTTTACATAGTTGGTTGATTCAGTGAAAAATATATGCAGTGTGGGATCTATTATTCTTGACTTTTTATATTCAGAGGTTGACCATGCAAGCTTGTGTGTGGTATGGATAGGAAATGAATACTGAACTACAGTAAAGCTGTGTTATCCAGCACCTCACAAACTAGCATGCTGTACTAACCGGCATGCCAGTCGATGTGGCAAAAGCGAAACCGGAAGTGCCCACTGTGGCACTTCCAGTTTCACTGAGCCCCCCCGGCCCAGGGCAAAGCAGCCTGCGCTTCTGAGCTCCCACGGCCCGGGGCTTAGCAGCCTTTCCCCAGTGTGCCCAGGGCCCCTCTCCCTGTCCCCCGACACACTGATGCGGTGGGAGGGGCAGCGACCCGAGCAGGCAAAGACGCCTGTTTGGGCCTCTCAGGTAACTGGCATATTTGGTTATCCGGCACCCCCCATTTCCCATGGGTGCTGGATAACAAAGCTTTTGCTGTACATCAAATTTTCAGAGGTACACAAGCAACAAATGCTAAACTGAAAAGCTGTGCCCTGTGCTTAGTACATACATTCCCTGTATTTTCTCTCTCCCCCTTTGCCTGGCTGCACAGGGCCTGTAGGATGGGCATGGCTATCTAATAAGACTGTTGTTTTGAGGTGCATATATGGTACCCCTTCTATGCAGTACCTGAGGGCCAGATCCAGGTCATTCTTGTGGATACCCCGACTTAGGTGACTAATATTTCAATTCCTTACCCCCAAAAGATGACTAGATTTGGCCTCTAGAATTCCTGTGTATTGAATAAGGAGAGGTGGGCTCCTTCAAGGGATGACCAAGTATCTGAGTGCTGAGTAGGGAGGCACCTACAGGTAGCCAGTAAAAAATGCTGAGCATGGGAGTGTGCCTGAACTCCTGCTCCTCCTCAGAATTTAGGCACCTGATTCCAGGCTGCCCACTGGGTGCCTCCATCAGCTCAGGAGCCAGAGTGGGAGACATATTATTCATACTGAGTTCATTGAATTAATTACAAAGTGAAATAGACACTCGGGGTCGTGTCCCCCTACTGCACTTTGGTCTACTAGTCAAAGAAGAAACTCTGACTATGTTTGGCAGTGGCTATGATTGCTATGTTCTGTACTTAATGCTCTTGGTATCCGTCTGGGATTAAGTGTGCACAGTGGATATCTAACAGACTGAGAATCTGGGTGGTCTGTAAGTGCCTCACCAGTACGATCTGGATGAGAATGGAGTTTAACGAAGAGTTTGTCATCTAGGCAATTGTGTCTGGGCATGAATAGAATATTACTTCTAGGCCCCTACTGAATCTTTCAGGCCAAAAGGGAGTTAGTTGCCTAAATAGCTTTACAGCCATTGGAAATCTAGTCAGTCTGGATTGCTTTTTGTGAATTAGGTGCCTAAATTTTACCTCAGTCATGTGTGCTGGCACTGGATTTAGGACCTAGATACCTTGTTCTGGGCAGACCCAAACCCTCAGACCGACCATGATATTTCCATTTAATAATAGGCAAATTGTATTGATACATAGTGATAACAGAAAAGAATAATGCAAGCAGTTCTATATATCTTCCAATCCTAGGGCTGTCATCAAAGTCAAGAAATGTCTGGCCAGTATGTGAGCTTCACTCTGAGGTTCTCTCTTGAATGTCAGATGTCCGGTGGTTTGAGGCTGAGGCCCACTTCTCTCCCCCCACCCCATGGTGTGGATGAGACAGGCTGGTGGTATACCCTCTGTCTGTGGTGCCTCAGGTTCCCCCCCTTGGGGACCTCTCTCAGAGATGGGGACCCTTTGTTGCTCTACAGTCTCTACTTTTGTATTCTTTTTCCCTCCTGATGACTCTTCATCCATGGCTGTTGCTGATTGGTCTCTCTCTGGTCATCATACTATCCACGTTCTCTCCTATCAGCATATTTCTTTGTTACACAAGCCCATCACATGTGCACATCTTAATTTGGTTTTTCTGGGCCTTCTCTTAATTTGGTCTGTTCCCCCAAAACTGGAACTCGCAGGCCCCCTCTCTTGGGCCTTGTGAGCTGGTGCCACCCTATCATGTTATGAAACAGTATGGTACATGCCCAGAATTTCCTAGGCTATGTGTATATCCGCTGGACTTGTTGCTTGCCTGGGTTAGACACCCCATCTGCTTTGAAGGCTGTGTGAAACTGTGCAGCAACCAGGCCTTTAGAAATCAGTTAACCCTTGTCATTGCCCTGGACCATTCTTTTAAAACATATATTTTACCTACAAGCCAGTTCCCAAAAAACAAACTTCTAAATACCATTTTCTAGCCATCAGTGTTTAGGTGCCCAAGTGATCTGGATAGGATCCTCTGTGCCTTAGTATCCAGTGGGAGCAAAAGTAATGAAGCCTTTACTGCACCAGTTTAAGAAACTTCTGTATCTGTCATGGGAGAAGAAGATAGCTG
>NW_005841847.1:3871272-3896813 GCF_000455745.1 Alligator sinensis | reverse complement strand
AGAAGGGAAGCTGAAAATGGGCAAGAGAGTCAGTTGGAGGCAAAGGAAAATGAAGCATGGAGTAAATCAGCAACTCCCAAGAAAAGAGAGCACAAGACAAGAAGGCTGAGGAGAGAAGAAGTCATCAAGACAGATGCAGCAGCAGTCACAGGAAAGTGAAATGAAGGATGCCTGACAGAAAGAAAGAAAAAACATGTGTTGATTAGATAAAGGAAATCCAGAAACAGGTCAGAGAGGAAGCAGGTTTAGGAGAAGACTACATTATGTATAATTTTTATTTCCAGTATTTTTTCGTTTTGTTGGAGAGAATTATGTGAAAACAAGATAGGTCTTGTAGGGAGAGCTAATCAGCTTAATATAGCTTGTTGCTTCATCAGATCAATGGTGTTTGTTTGTGGTTCCTTAGTTCCAGAGTTCAAATGATTAAGAGTTTGAGGGTCCAAATGATTACCATCAGGAAAAGATGAATTCCTAAGCACATTATCCATTATCTATATGCATGTATAATAAAAGTGGACATACAAGCAGAATTGAAATATAGGCATTACTGTTCTAAAGAGTGATTGTTGTCCATAAGCGTTCCTCAGAACTGATGGCTGAGTTTGTCTTACTTTGGTGTGATATCAGGCTACTTTTTAACGTTTATCTCCTCTTACATAGACTGACAATGAACAGTTGTGTCTTTCCATAGGTTGAGTTAGCATTCAGAATTATATTACTAATGTTGAAGTCTGTGGCCTTTGTCTCAAAAACACCTGATTACATGAGTACTTCAGCTTTATCCATCCAAATAGCTGCACTGAATTTAACAGGACTATACCCTTGTGGAAAGTTAGTCACTTACACAGTTATTTTCAGAATGGCGCAGAACTGTTTTCATAATCCTTTCATTGAATGGCTTTCAGAAGATTTTCTTTCTTTTTTATTTTAATTTGAGCACATAGTACTTGAAGTTTAGGTACAACTTGCATGTAAAGGAAAAGCTTAGGCTATAGAAAAATGGCAAAATATGCTGACATTTTTAAGGGAGATGAAAATATTATGCATTAGTAATAAGTGCTGACAAGCTCCTGATTTTTTTTCCCCCCTGATCTTTCAAAGAAAATAGCAAAGGGTTTTTAAAAAAATAAAATTATCCCTCAAGAGCTACCTTTTGATACAAGTTAGTTTTGAGTAGGCTATATGCTGCAATCATTTTTCTAACATGCGAGACTATTATAACCAGCTCCTCTAAACAGCACGTAGAATTTTTTTCACAGCAAGTCTTGAACATTATTAAGTAAAGGGAATGAATTGCCCCTTAAAATCATTATTATGTTGAGTTTTTTCTGGGCTGGTAAATGTTGTGTTTACACTGACATGCTCAGCAGATGATAGAGTTGTACACTTCAGAAAAGCAGTTTTAATTTTTTCTTTGCAAAGTTCCCTATTTATGTTAACAAAAACTCAATGCTGAAAATGCAGGGCATTTTAACAGAACATTTTGTCTCTGCTAGAACCAACATATTGAAAATTGGCTAGTCAGAGAAATTTTAATGTCACTGCACAAACAAGTTGCAGAGTAATGAAGAGATGCTACCACTGCCATGAACTATTTGAGAAAAGGCTAGTAATCTGAGAGGGGGAAACAAATCCATATGAATCAAAGGGGATGGTCTTCAAGTAGAAGGGAAGGAATAGTACATGCATGGATTTCAGTTTTGCTCTTTTTGGTTTCTGGGCCTACTGTAATATCTGTTAAACTCAATGGAAGGGTCTACCAGAGATTTGCCTGGAGTTTGGATTAAGCTTATACAGCATGTATAAAGCCTTTGACAGACTTTCATTTAAAGGTATGAGGGATCTGATCCCTGGTCCCAACAGTCGCATCAGCTTCCATGCCATACGTGCATAGCAGGAGGTGCAATTATGGGATCAGGGATCAGATCCCAATTGTGCTGTAGTTGGCAATGTAGGGGGTGCCCAATGATCTTGGACTCCCTCTGAACTAGCAAGCTGAAAGCTGGCTGCCCAACAGTGAGCTGACTGTTGGCTTGACTAGGGGATTGCTCCAGCCAGTGCTGCTCAGCATGGGATTTAAAGTCCCTGGCCTGGGGGAAACCCGTGCTTCCCCCCATGGGGAGCCTCTGCTCCCCTGCTTCAGGTTACCTGACCAGAACTGCTTAGCACAGGGTTCAGAGTTCTGTCAGATGAAGCCAAAGGCTCCCCCTCCATTGCCAGAAGCCTCCTGTTTCTAGCAGTGAGTAGTCTAGGATGGACTGCCTGTTACAGGATTTAAAGCCCCTATAAGATGAAGTTCTTCAGCTTCCCCAACCAAGCCTCCAGTAGGGATGACAATTAGATGATTGTCAGCTACTGGTCACACATAAAATTTAAGGCTCCATACAAATGAGTCAAAAATATTTTATGTTGTGTAGAACATTCTTATGGCTCATTCCTCACTTTCTAGTGCTTTAAATTGGGTATACATATAGTACCCTTCCTATTTATGCCATGATTAACATGTGAATTGTGCCATAAATGTAACGTGTGTGGAGACTAAATCATTACATTGCTCAGAAATTAATCAAACAGCACTTTCCACAATACTCTTAATAATTTTTTTAGCATTTAATATTTTTTTCTGACTAGTCCTTCATAGTAAACTGAAATGTAATAATTATTTCCACCCAAATTGTGATTGAATAGCACCTGAAGTGTTAGTACTCTGAAATTTTGGCAGCTATGCACATATCACAAATCAAATTAAACCACAAATCTGGCAAATAGAAGGAATTCTGAGAACAGCAAGAAAATAATTGATTGTCTAGAGAGATTGACTTGACATATGGGAAAGATGCATAGAGATAAATAAGCATATTGTATTTTAGTTAGTTAATGATGAGGAGTGTTTGAAGTGGAGATTGTCATAAAAATCAATAAAACTAAGTAATAATTATTTGAATGGTATAAGCAACAGGCCCTGGGAAAGTCTGCACAATTGCACACCAGCATACTGTACTTTTTGACTGCCTTGTATTGCATATCTCTCGTCCCTCTCTGCTCTAGAAGTAAAGCTATCCTCTAGAAATAAAGCTAGCCTTAGTGGTTATTCGTCTGCTACTGGAATCCCTGTCTTTGTGCCTTTTTCCATACAACCACTCCTTTCTCCCCATTCCATTCCCTTTTTTTTCCTGATAGATTACATCCTTAAAGACTTGGTTTTACTTTACCCCAGTCTTGGGTTTACAGTTATCAATAGATTTGCCCCTAGAAGCCCTCTCAATTGGTGTGATTCTTTTACAGAACCTACAACAGAAAAAGGATCATGTTTAGATTAATGGTGGAGACTTATTGACCGGATTGTGCATTCAGTGTTTTTCCTTTCTCTCTCTCCAATTTTGTGAGGTTGTTCTCTTGAAGATGAAAATGTTTTTTTTGCTTTTTGCATAGTATCTCCAGACAGTGGGACTGTTCCTGATGGTGCTTAATTTGATAAATTGATTTTTTTTCCCTCAATCAAAATAACTTTTTCTTTCATCAAAATCATCAATTGGATTCTGTCAGAGTCATCTGCTACTTTTGTTTCTGAGTGGTATTGTGTGGCAACAACAATTTCTTCTCTCCATGAGGTACAAATAGGGTCATTTGACATACCTATGGAGATGTTGGTGATGGGGAACTGAGAACCACTATATCTGTTTGATGTGTGTTTGATAGGACAGATGACAAGCCCTTGGACCCATTGGTAATGGAATTTGGTGGGCTGTCCTCAATGACCAGGTGATCCCTTATGGTTCTGTGTTCCTATGAGATTGTCAGTGCCTCTCTTTGTGAGAAAGGTACTGGTGAAGCCCCATCTTTGAAAATGGTCTGCTGAGATAAACTGTTTAGCCAACATTGATCTACGTCTAGTCTCCATTTGTGGCAAAGATTGAGAGGCTTGTGAAAGAACCACTCTAGAAATCTTATTATGTATCATTTTGGTGACAGTGATGAGTTATTTTCTTCAAGGAGTAGATGATGATGCCTGTTTTTTGCTCTCTTAGCTGTCATTAAAAACTCTGAATGTGAACTATTGCTAGTACTCCAGTAGTTCCTTGTGGAAATGGGTAGAGTTATACCTTAATGGTTTTACTCAATTTTTAGGGGTCTTAGTGATTTGGGAGCTTTTGCTTCTCTGTCCCAAATCCTCTAGGAGGTGGGCTTTCAAAAAATTCCTCAGTATGATGGTGATACTAGATGGTAACTGTCTGGCTGTGACTCAGTAAAGATTCATAGATTCATATTCGTAGATTCATAGATGCTAGGATCAGAAGGGACCTCAAAGGATCAAGTCTGACCCTCTGCCAGTGGCAGGAAAAAGTGCTGGGGTAATGTGACCCCAGCCAGGTGCTTGTCCAGTCTTCTCATGAAGACCCTCAAGGTTGGGGAGAGCCCCACCTCCCTTGGAAGCCCATTCCAGATTCTGGCAACCCTAACCATGACGAAGTTCTTTCTGATGTCCAACCTAAACCTACTCTCCATCAGCTTGTGGCCCTTGTTTCTGGTTATTCCAAGGGGTGCTCTGGTAAACAGAGCATCTCCTATTCCCTGCTGCCCCCCACTGGTGAATTTGTATACTGCCACAAGATCCCCCCTCAGCCTTCTCTTGCGGAGTTTGAAAAGGTCCAGGTTCCTCAGCCTTTCCTCATAAGGCCTTCCCTGCAGGCCTCTAACCATACAAGTGGCCCTCGTCTGGACCCTCTCCAGGTTGTCCACATCCTTCTTGAATTGCAGTGCCCAGAATTGGACACAGTGCTCTAGCTGCGGCCTGATCAGTGCCACATAGAGGGGGAGCATCACTTCCCTGGACCTGTTCGTGATGCACCTACTAATGCATGACAAAGCGCGGTTAGCTCTGCTAATTGCTTCGTCACATTGATGACTCGTATTCATCTTGGAGTCAACAACAACTCTGAGATCTCTTTCTGTCGCTGAGAGAGCAACAACTCTCCCAGGACAAACTGAATGTCTTTACAAGGCCTGTGTGTCTTGTTTAAATCCTTTACTGTTATAAGCCTTAAGTAACAAGGGTAGTTACCATTGTTGGTACTCTGTACCATCTACATCTAAAGAGAAAGATATTGCCATTTCTTTTTGATTTGGTACTTATCCTTCACTATACTTATCTCACCTGGGTGTTAGGGTAACTGTGATGCACTGTGCAAGGGATTGAATCTCGACACCATTCAGAAACAGCAGCTGTGCAGAATACAGCTATCCATAGAATACTAAGTATACTTTTAAAGGTTTCCTTTTGACCTGTAAGCTCCCAAACTATTTAGGAAATTAGGTTCTAATGGATGCCCTCTGTTTCTATGCCCTACTGCAGCAACTACCAGTATGTTCAGTGTTGGTAGTGCTCTGGCTGAAATTTTCTTGCAGTTGTTCACCAATGAAACTGATCTCAAGGTGCATCTTTGATTCCTTAGAGTCGAAGTCAAACATCAAACAAAGCCCATCTATTTTTTTCTTCCAAACAGTTAGGAGGGAGGTGCATTAGAGGGTTCTGAGATGTGTCTGAGAGGTTATTTAAACTAGTATTTAGTCATAGGGAATAGTTTTCATTCAGTTTACATGTATTAATGGTTTTTACTCTGTCATAATTTTTGCTTATATATTTTCTTCATATTTTCATTATTTAAATGCTTTTAGAGCTGTTAAATGAGAGCTTATTATTTCTATTTAGAAATAAAAAATTGAAATTTATTTGCAAAGGAGAAATGACAGCAACATTTTTGAGCTTTAATTCAGTAGAGAACCACTCTCATCATACACAAGGATAGCTGTTGATTTCAGCAGAGCAAACTTGCAGTTAGACTGGAGAAATACAGGGTTGAATCAGGCCTTCAACATGATGTTCATATAATGATGACTTTAAATCCATACTTAATTAACTATATAAAACTGATCTGCTTTTTTCGGAGGTACGTGAGTGTCTTCAACTTATACGCAGGAGAATGTGAGATGCTGATGCTCAGGACCTCTGAAAATCAGCTGCATTTATAAATAATACTACACAATTTTAACTGTTCTTCATCCCCTCTTCCCTTCATAGCCATGAAGAAGAGGAAATAAAAAATTGCGCCTATGAGGCCCCAGATAATTATTGGCTTCTTGGTTTAGTAGCTTCATGTTAGTTGGTATGTTTGACATTGTAATTGTATAAATTATAACAATATTAATAAAATATTATAGTTAATTTCTTCCAGTGAATATTGTGTCTTTTGTGATTTTATAACATTTCCAGTTTTTCAAAGCATGGGAAATTAGAATATTTCTGTATTTAAATAACAAAAGACAAATTATAATTGTGCAGGGTGATGCAAAAAGTAGCAGATAGATTAAGCATAATAGGATAAAATTAAAGAAAAGAAGAAAAACCCAGACCTAGCATGAGGGACAAATTCCTCACCAAAAAGTATGTTAAAGCACAGAAGTGCCATGGTTTGAGTAATGTGGGCTAGCAAGCCACCTAAGAAAATACAGGGGCAAGTAATTCTGTACTGGCAGTGACATAAACAAGAGAAACCAATGTTTCTTTCATCTCTTATTCCGCAATTTCTTTCAGAAAATATATCAGAAATAGTATAAAGCTACATAAAATATGAAGGCAATATATAATCCTGTATATTCTAAACCCACTTAAAATAATGTCAGTGCTTATGAGATTGCTGATTATAACAAACACTGCAAAAGTCAGTTTACATATGCAAAGCATTGCAATTCAAAACAAATTTGATTCTGGGTTGCTTCTTTTGGCATAGTTTTTATCTATTTTATATTAATTTAATCCACATAAAGAGCTCAAATGTCTTTCAAGATAAATGCTCTCATAATATCTTGTACAATGGCCATTTTCTAGCCATAGCTGGTAGTGGAATGATGCTTCTGAGTGAGCTTGTTGCTATGCTACTACATTATACTGAAATAGCAACAAAGTCAGAATTATCTACCTGCTAGATCTCTACAAAGAAGCTCATATTTCTGCTTCATTTGAATTGTCTTGGGTTATCAGTGGGGATCAAAGTTCAGACCTTTATTTAATCTGAAACCAAACCTTTTTTCTTCCCTTCTTTTCCAGTGGCTATTTTCCATATTCTTTTTTCCTCTGCAGCTACCAACCCAGCTCTACGCAACTGTTCATCAACTATCCAATTATAGCAGGGTCTGTTTGTCTGTTTCTTTTACTAACCCACCTGCTCTCCTAACCTTTACCTATTACTCAAGCATATCTGGAATCCAGATGCAGTTTTGTTCACCTGCCACAGCCACTTTTAGCATAAGCTAATGTGTTTAAGAATTTCCATCCATGGCCAAATGAAAATGTATCTCAGAAATCTGCACATATTACGGGAGAACTGACAGTCACAGAAATCTCCAGCTTTTCCTAAATGAGAAGAGTTAAAAGAAGCAACTGAGGATAGGGAGGATTAGTAAGTGGTAAAAGGATTTTCTATATGGCTAACAGATGTTCAGAAAAGAGGAATAGGACCAAAAGAATTGGTTTGAGGGTGATTTAAAAAGATTGCCTTTTATGAATATTTTTATTGAATATGACTGAGATTAAGAGGTTGTCCTTTTAACAAATATATAAAAGGGTGTAATCAGCCAGGCAGGTGGCACCATAAATAATATTGTACTCTATACTAAATGACATGAGATGTGGGTTTTCTGGTGGACTTTTACACTTGAATTACTCAGGCTTAGAAAGGCTGAGATAATTAAGTGATAACTTCTTAAGTAAAAAAGAGAAGAGAGGTAGAAGGTATTACTTATATTCATTTCCTCAGGTATTCTGTAGTTCCACTGGTGCGCTGTGACCAGTGGGGTCCCCCAAGGCTCTGTCCTTGGGTCTATACTTTTTAACATCTTCATCAATGATGTAGACATTGGTGTCAGAAGCGGGCTGGCCAAGTTCGCCGACAGCATCAAACTCTGGGGTAAAGCATCCACACCTGAGGACAGGAGGGTGATCCAGGCAGATCTTGACAGGCTCATGAAATGGGCGGATGAGAACCTGATGGTGTTTAATGCTGAAAAATGCAAGGTTCTCCACCTTGGGAGGAAAAACCTGCAGCATGCTTATAGGCTTGGCAATGCTACGCTGGTTAGCACTACAAATGAAAGGGACTTGGGGGTCATGATTGACCACAAGATGCACATGAGCCTTCAAGTGAATCCTGCAGCTAGTAAAGCGAGCAAAACACTGGCTTGCATCCATAGATGCTTCTCAGGTAAATGCTGGGACGTCATTCTCCCCTTGTACTCAGCCTTGGTGAGGCCGCAGCTGGAGTACTGCATCCAGTTTTGGGCTCCACAATTCAAAAAGGAGGTGGAGAAGCTTGAGAGAGTGCAGAGGAGAGCCACGTGTATGATCAGAGGTCAGGAAAACAGACCTTATGAAGAGAGGCTGAGAGCTATGGGACTCTTCAGCCTGGAAAATCACAGGCTCAGGGGTGATCTGGTGGCCACCTATAAGTTTATCAGGGGTGTTCATCAGGATCTGGGGGAACGTCTGTTCACCAGAGCACCCCAAGGGATGACAAGATCAAATGGTCACAAACTCTGCCGCAACCGATTCAGGCTGGACATAAGGAAGAATTTCTTTACTGTCTGAGCCCCCAAGGTTTGCAATAGACTGCCGACAGAGGTGGTTCAAGCACCCACTTTGAACGCCTTCAAGACACATTTGGATGTTTATCTTGCTGGGATCCTATGATCCTTGTTGACTTCCTGCCCCTGGGGCAGGGGCCTGGACTCGATGATCCTTCGGGGTTCCTTCCAGCCCGAATGTCTATGAAATCTATGAAATTATAGGCACAGAATTCATGCATTATTGCAAAATTGAACTCCAAAATCTATGCCTTATGCTTTCATTTTAGCTCAAATTTCAGCAAAGGAGAACGTCCCAAATATAAAAGGATGCAGTGGTGTCTACCTGAGCTATAGAAAGCTTGAAACAATGGCTCTGGAAGAGTGATGTATCTCCATTCATCTCAATGGCCTGTTAACTCTGAAACTACTTATAAAATGTTGACACCATTGTCCCTGGTGCTCTCTGCCGGGCTACTTCCAAGCATACTTTTCCCATGCACTCCTGCTATATTCTCCAAACTAGAAAATACAACAGTAAAGCTACTCTAGGCCATTCCATGCAGTTGCTCTCCTGATCTCTGTCTTCAGTGCATTGGAGAATAGTCATGTTACCACCCTGTAGCATTAGCCAGGGAAGAGGGCTCCCAGAAGAAGAAAATCTACCCAAGATGGCTTTGGGTAATAGAAGACGTTCCCAGTTTCTTCCCCAGCTTTTATCTGGAACTGACCAGCAACAATGCATTGTCATTGGTATGGGCTAGAAATCTGACTAGGTAATTCACTGGTTCATTACATCTGCAGGCTGCCTCTTTGTGGCATTCCAACCCCAATGTAAATCCAATGGATTACACCATGAGAAGGCTGCAATGATTAAAAAAAAAATAAAGATCCCCTGATTTTCTTTAAGGGTGATCTCTTCAGGGTACCTTAGTCTTGCTGTTTTATAAAACTGGAATCTGCCCCTATCTCCCTGAGGCAACAAGGATGAACTCGTATCTACAGACTGATACAGTGACAGTACAACATGGTTTTATTTTGAATGGGATAGACTGTTTTCACAAATTCTTTAACATCATGTACTACAATTAGGGCTAGGTCGTGGTCATCTTATGAATACAAATCTATTAAATCAATTAACATTTTATGAATTGAGAAGAGGCTTTTTCAGACATTAAAATTAAGAGGTATTTATACAAGGGAAGAAGAAATAATTACATTAGAAATGAGGTGAGAGTCAGTTAATTGGAGAGAAGCCTGGTCTAGGCAGCAGAAGTTGCAGAACAATGGGTGCTCTCACCAAAAGAAGTATGATACTGTAAAGGGAAAGAAAAAGCTAGACCTTGGTGAGAATGAGGAGTTTAAAGAAAGACAAAGAGCTGACATCTTAGCTGCAACTGTTATCCACAAAAGGGGCAGCTGCTTCTTTCTGATCTTGGAGTTGGTTTTCTCCAAATCTTGTCCTTGACCGGATGAGAACAATTTCAGGGCTGCTCTCAGTATATTATGTCAGTTGGGTAATGATCCTGTGGCTCAGGTAATTACCCTTTCCAGGGCTCCACTTGTATTCCAGGACTATGAATACAAGCTGTCGTAGATGAGGCCAGTTCTGTGCCAGTTGAGGATTTCCTCATCAACAAGGAGTTCATGGGTGGCAGAGTCGATGTTGTTTGACATGACATAGAATCTGTCCCAAGGTCAATAGAAGAGTCTAGAGCCAGATTTTAAGTAGGGATGGAGGGGTGTTAAAGGTTATGTAGTTATGCTCTATAAAGACTGGCAACAGCTTTTGGCTCATATGTAGGTAGGCCGGGTTTTGAATCCAGAAGGTATTGCTAACTGGATACAGATAATTTAGCAACAGCATTTTCAGCCTTAATTTTTGTCAGTCAGCTGTCAAGTTACTGATTAAAAATACTTCTAATCTTAAAGTAATAGAGTAGTAAGAGGGTGGAAAAGAGGGGGGGGGGGGAGGAAAGAGAGAGAGAGAGAGAGAGAGAGAGAGAAAGTAACTACCCATCCATCAAGACTCATAAGAAGAAATTATTTTTTTCCTAAGGCTATGGAGACTTTTTCCTTTCATAATTTTCTGTTATACCCTAGATTTTAGACGGTACCTTCCTTCAAAATATAGGAATTTCAGTATAACTTCTGTACTGACATTTTTAAAGGAGACACTGTATAGGAGTCCAGTAAATAACTGATCCTGTAACAAAATATACACTTTGCCATTTGCCACTTCTCTAGAAAAAACAAACTTATCCTTTTCAAAATGATAATTCTTTTGCTGCCTCTTTGCACTACTATCCATCAGCTTTTTAGGTTTTGTCCTTTTTGGTAGATTGCCACATCTGTAAGATATGGTAGATATATGGTAGATCCATATCTGCAGGATAAATCTTATCTATAATAATTTCCCCCTCTCTGTCTTCTGAACTGGTAACCTTTGATTAATTTGTTGAAATAGATTTCACCTAAATACTGTATCAAGCTCTGCCTTTAAATTAAAGGTCACTGTTCATGGAACAATTCACAAATATTTTCTTAGGTTGGAAAAGTCTCCTCTGAGCATGTGTTGGAATTAGTGGCCTTGCTTGCTTTGATGGTGCCACCAGTTAACAGCAACATGAGTTGTATGCTTTCTGGTATTTCCTTGCACATTGGTTTATGCTGAAATTTACCCTGAAATGGTTTGTTTCATAAAATGAACATAGTGTCTACTCCATTCACTCACTGGCTTATTCATTTAAGAGTTTATGTTCCCATGTGTAATTCCAAAAAGCACATATTTTTACTGCTGCATTTTATTTCCAGTTTATGCTGAAATTTGCAAGTGATTCTAAAGGCCAGATTGCAGTTGGTTCTGCAGGGGTGCAGGAGGAGAGTGAGAAGAAGCCATGAACCTCTCCTCCCCTTGCAGTCCTGCACAAGGGTTTTCTGCAGTTCTAAATCTTTCCCTCCCTGAAGTCATTAGCTTACCAAAAGTGAGAAAGAGATTTGGAGAGGCTTGAGGATAGAGCTCCCTCCTCACTAACCAGAGGAACTAGACTGGCAAAAATGAGGAAATGCTGCCTGCTGTGAAAACTCATCTTCAGGCACATGCTCTGTTGGGCTAGGAACAGACATTACACATAAACCGATTTAAGCAATCAGAAACTGGTTTAAACCTATAACAGAACAGACATTCAGTGTATATAAATCAGTTTGAGAATGGTTGGAACTGGTTTGAGATAAACCTGATTCAGTGTAGTATCAGACTTAACTGATTTGGCTCAAACCAGTTTATGCAATGTCTGTCCCAGACCCTTTGCTGGTTTAAGATAAATCAGACTCCCCAGCATCCTGGAATGCTCTCTGGGCTGGGTGGGGCTCTCTCCTCCACAGCAGAGCTGGCCCATCCCCTCTGTTCCCTGGCTGCAGCTCCTCACCCCCTCCTCACCACTCCCTGCTAAGCAGGAATTCCCCCTTCCCCTCGGCCTTGCTGAGGAGTTGTCTGTGACCGCAAGCTGGCTACGTTGGTGCTGAATCAACAGGCAGAATCAACAAGTAGCTGGTAATGTCCCTGTTTTCTTACTTCGGTGATAAAACCTGTTATCAATTTCCTGCTGGGCTAATCACAGCATCCTGCCAGAGTCTGCCCATGCCCCCTCTCAGCTCAGTACTGTAGAAGGGAAGAGAGGGCTGCTCCAGCACCCCCTGGCTTCTAGCCTGTGGCACTGCAGGCATGTGCCTGCATTTCTGGGATGTCTGTCTGGTTACAAAACTGATTTAGCCTAGCCAGGTTAGACTAACCTGCAAAGATTGAATCAGTTCAGGCTCAGGCTTTTTGAATATTTGTCCCTAGCCTTGGTGTCCTGAGGAGCTCTGGCTGAGTGAGCAGAATTTTTGTGGCAAGTAGCATTGGTTCAGAACATTTCTTCACTGATCTGATATAAGCTGTTTCTTATCAATCACAGTATAGTTTTGAATTGGGAAATGTTTCAGGTACCTAAAAGGTACAGTTATAATGGAAAGGGACAATAGATTAGTACTGGGAAATAAAAATTAAGATTCTGTTTGGGAAGACTCAGTTATATGTTTATGTATAACAGCCTGAAACTCAGATGCTCAGCAGAATGAAGACACTTGAAAAGGAGGAAGGCTGAAAGAGACCTAGTGATGATAAGGGACAGCAGTCAAACTTAGGTTTCCAATGTGATATTCCAGCCAGAAATGCCTGTGCAAGCATGTTAATTAAAAGCCTGTCTCTATGCAGCTGTTCAGAGACTACACCTATACATTGTGCTCAGTGCTAGGCATCTTGTTACCAGAGAAACATGGATAAATAGAGAAGAATAAAGAGAACAGCTAAAATAATTATGGTGGTAGACTGATACATAAAAACAGATTATAAACAGAACTTTCTCCCTGCTTAGTATCAGACACAAACTCATTTTTATTTGATAGAGAGGATTTCTGTAACAGTTTCTCAAAATAAACTCTGTCCTTAGAGAGGCACAAACCCAAATGGAAAAACCATTCTATTACTACTGCTACTACTGCTGCCTGCAGTAGCTCTAGTAAAGAGGTCTATCACATAACAAAAAGCCAACAAATTCAATCATCTATAAACAGTCTTGATAAAATTCTATAGAATTTGGAGCCCAAACTAGCTTAAGTACACTGAAAATGCCCAAGCATTTTATATGTTAATATAGGGGACTACTAAATAGTTCTGGGATGAATGTTAAGCTACTAATAGATAAAAGCCTAAAGATATTGGAAGGTGCATTACATATACTAAGCACTTATACAATCCAGATCTCATTAACAGTGGAAAGGTTCTGAAACAAATGCATCTGTAAAATGCACTTGATTTACAGGAGTTCCCTTTTAATATGTAAAGATGTAGGTGCCCAACCTGAAAAAAGTGAAGAGGAGCTAAATTTAGAAAGTGTTGGTAAAATTGTCCTTGAGATGTGTCAAATTGTACACTTAGATAGAGGTACCCAACTCACTCAACACGTTTTTGGTATCTTCTCTCTTCTCTTAAGAATTGAGATTAGGATAAATAATTTTTCTAGTAAAGAATATGTCTGTTTTGCCTATAGATTTTTAAGAGCTTTTTTCATTTTGCTGATAAGCCACTTGTTAACCCATGGAGGACCATGGCCATCTGCCAGACATGACAGCAGCAAACCATGACAATCCCTTAGGCTAGGTACAGACATTCAGAAAGCTTGAGGTGGAATCGATCTAAGTTATGTGTATTTCTGTAAGTGGCATAGTTTAGATCAATAGCAAACAAAACCCATATTCTTCCTTTGGTGGGGCCATGCAAATGTTAAACTGGGTTCTACCATTTTTAAACCAGTCTATGTATCCCAGACTTCTTTTCTGTTATGAGTATATAATTTCTGATCACTTACACCAGTAAAAGTGTAATATCTGTACTTGGCTCTAATGACTGCATAAGTAGTGTTGTACATCCATAGGTGAAATGCAACAAGAATTTTTTGCTTTCATTTTGAAAGATGTCTCAATAAAATCTTTGCACACAGATGGTTTCATTAGCCTGTCATTTACAGTAGTGTAAACCAGGAGTAACTCTATTGGCTTCTATAATTATATTTAAAAATTGGTATGAGGGACAAATGTAGACTGGCATACCTTAATGTATGCTACCATATCTTTTTAAATTGGTTTTTGCTTTCACAAATTAAGATTTTCTGAATATTTTTATTTACCTGGTTTATGAGATATTCCCTTACAGAATCTTAGCAATATGTTCATAAAATTAAACACAATAGAACAGAAAACAGATTTGCATTATACTTTTTTCCTAATGTGAAACAACATTAAAATTATACGATAGTTAATCATACAAAAATAAATTTTCACTACTTCTACCATTCTAAATATGTATCTCTGGATATTGGAACTAATTCTTAAATACTTAGGAAGTTAATGTCTGCTTAACTTAGAAACTAGAGTTTGGATTGGACTGACAAAGATAAGCAGCTCTGAATCTCATAAGCCAATCACTAGGGAAAATATATTGTCAGCAACAGTAATTAAAGGAGGTAATTGTGTCATTTACCCTGTTACAGACCACTGAATGTGACGAGCATGGGACATACCAGCTGTCACACCCTGTTAGCTTTGATGTTCAGGGGCTTGAAAAACTCAACAGTGCCTTAGTGATAGTGCAGTCAAAAATATTGATGAAGACAAAGGTTTCAAAATATTAGATTGTATATCAGTGGACAGTTGTTTTCAAGATAGGAGGATAGATTTATTGTGGAAAGTTTGGCTTCATCAAATATATTGGGGTGGGGCATTAGTTTTTTGCTCTGTTTTTAACAAGTTCAGAAACATTATGTTTGGTGAGAGGACTTAAGTCATTAAAGGAGTGCATGATGTTTGATTTTATCACCAATATAAACACTTGCACATAATTTTTGCCTGAAAAGCTTTTTTTGATATTAGGAGGAGGGTAAGATGAGAACATGATTAATCTAAAATTGCTAGTCCTAACAGGTTTGTCATTCTGGCTTGGTTTCAGAGATTTAATACAAATTTAAGCCCCCATTATAATGTTAGTACAACACTGTCAGTTCAGGGCCCCCTGGAGCACAACAGCTTGTAGGATCAAGCTATAAGTGGTCTAGACAGGTAAGAGCACATGAAGGCAAAGGTGATCTGATTTGAAAGGCAAGTACATCCTGTAACATAAGTAAAGTGAGATGAATAATTCAGGGAACATATTTGGTCAGTTTGGGGTTTGTTTGTTTGTTTAACTCCAGGGCTTAAATGTGAATTTCTTTTTGAGCCTTTACAGTGTAAACAATACTTTGAAATGTAAGCTTTAGTTCTGTTTGAGAAAAACTTTTTGTAGGATTCAGCCAGACCACTGCAGTTTAACTAACTTTTATGTTACCTTTTATGCATTTATTTCAATTACTCTGATTTTCCAATAAAACCTTTTTTCCCTAAGAGCAGATTTTATTGGAAAATTATTTCTGTGTGTTAATGCAGACAAGGTTCTTTGGGTAAATGTGATATCTTTTATTAGACCAACTGAATAGTTGGAAAATTTGTTCTTTGCAAGCTTTCAGCCACAAACACCCATCTTCAGACATAGGTAGAGTCTGCTGTTATTTTGTGTTCTCCTGGATGGAATAGAAGCCAATAAGTAAAATGCAGGTCTGTGAAAATGCAGGTGTGTGGCAGTGAGGACCAGAACCCATGGAAGACAATAGGTGTGAGAGAGAGGTAGGTGGTGGGGAGGGGTAGAAAAGGGGGATGTTGACTTGGTGATAGAATGTATCTGGCAAAATGCAGAGGTTACCTGGGGTTATCAGATGGTAGACAGGTTATAATGTACCGTAAATCAATGTCTATGTTTAGTCTATGATTTTTTTGTATCCAGTAGATTTATGAAGTGAAGTTCATAGGCTCATCTACAAAAGGTGTTTTGTAAATTCCCTTTGAGGATTAGAACTGACAGATTGGAGAGAAAGTGTGCAGTTTGTGTTCATTCTGGTACGTAGTTGTTTGGTTTCTCCTACATGTTTTCCATCAGGGCATTTAGTTCATTGGATGAAATATATTACATTTCTGGAGGTGCAGGTGTAAGATCTAAGAAAGGTGATGGTTCTATTGTGGGGGGTGTAGTTATTGTGGGAGTGGTGGAGATACATTGACAGGTTTTACATTTTTTGACCTGGCATGGTCTGGATCCTTTTGGTGCGTTTTGGGCCATAGGAATTTTGCTTCTGGTGATAAGATTAGTAAGGTGTGATGCTTGTTTAAAGGCTAGGATGGGTGGTTCTGGGAAGGTCTTTAAGAACTGGGTCTTTCTTCTACTATGGGTTGCAATTGTTTGAGGATTTTCCATATAGGTTCCAGGGAAAGATATGTCATAACTAACGGTGCGCGATTCATAGGGATTTTCTCTTCGTACTGCAGCAATTCTTCATGTGGTATCTGGTAAATCCCTGTGGTAAATCTTCATGTGGCTCTTTCAAAAGTATGATCTGTCTTTTTGGAGGAGTGTCCTTATTGAGTGAAAGCCCTTTTGAGATTTGTGAGGTGACTATCACAGGTGTTCTTTTCAGTGCAAATTCAGTAGTATCGGAGGGCTTGGCTTTATATTACAGCTTTTTGGTGTGTTTAGGGTGATTGCTGGTTCTGTGCAGATATGTATGTTGGTCTGTGGGTTGGTTTCTTGTATATGGTGGTTTGTATTTTACCATTCCAGATATTGATCATAGTGTCTAAAAAGGAAATGTTGGTGCTGGAAAATTCAAGAGATAGTCTGATGGACGGTTGATAGTTATTGAATTTGTGATGAAAATCAATCAGAGTTTCCAGGTTTTCTGTCCAAATTATGAAGATGTCATCTATATATTTTAAGTATAGCATGGGTTTGATGGTGCAGTTCTTGAGGAATTCTTCCAGGTGGGCCATAAAAAGGTTGGCATATTGTGGGCCTGTTTTGGTGCCCATAGCTGTGCCCATGGTCTGGAGGAAGTGTTGCTTATTGAAAGTGAAGCTGTTGTTTCATAGTTGGTAGGGTCAGAAGGGACCTGAGTAGATCATCAAGTCCAACCCCCTGCCATGGGCAGGAAAGGATGCTGGGGTCAAATGATTCTGGCTAGGTGATTATCTAGCCTCCTTTTGAAGACCTCTGGGGTAGGAGCAAGCACCACTTACCTTGGAAGTTAGTTCCAGCTCCTAGCTGCCCTGACTGTGAAGTAGTGCCTCCTGATATCTAGCCTGAATCTACTTTCAGTCAACTTATGGCCTTTGTTCCTTGTTACTCCCAGTAGTGTTTGGGGGAACACGGACTCTCCCATTGCCTGCTGGTCCCCCTTGGCAAGTTTATAGGTGGCCACCAGACCCCTCTCAGCCTTCTTTTGTGGAGGCTGAACAGGTTCAGATCCCGTAGCCTTTCCTCATAGGGCCTGTCCTGCTGCCTCGTGACCATACGAGTGGCCCTCCTTTGGACCCTCTCAATGCTGTCCACACCCCTCCTGAAGTGCGGTGCCCAGAACTGGATGCAGTACTCCAACTGCGGCCTGACCAATGTTGCATAGAGGGGGAGGATCACCTCCTTGGACCTACTCGTGATACATCTATGGATGCATGACAAAGTGCAGTTAGCCTTCCTGACCGTGTCCCCACATTGGCGGCCCATTTTCATCTTAGAATCAATAGTGATTCCAAAATCCTTCTCTGCCTCTGTGCTGATGAGAAGGGAGTTCCCCAGCCTGTAGGTATGCTGCTGGTTCTTCCACCCCAGGTGCAACACCTTGCACTTGTCTGTATTGAAATCCATCCTGTTCTTATCCGCCCACCTCTGTAACCTGTCGGATCTAGTTGTAGCCTGTCCCTCTCTTCTAACATGATCGCTTGTCCCCACATCTTAGTGTCATCTGCGAACTTGAACAAGGTGCTTTTCACCCCCTCGTCCAAATCGCCGATGAAGATATTGAACTATGTGGGCCTGAGAACCGAGCCCTGGGGAACCCCACTGCCCTCATCTCTCCAGGTCGAAAATGACCCGTCCACCAGCACTCTCTGGGTGAGGCCCACCAGCCAATTTGTGACCCATCTGACTATGTAGGCGTCGACACCACAGATGCCTATTTTTTTAATGAGAATGGGGTGAGAGACAGTGTCGAAGGCCTTCCTAAAGTCCAGGAAGATTACATCCACCGCGATACCTGCGTCCAAGGATTTTGTGACCTGGTCATAGAAGGCCACCAGGTTGGTCTGACAGGATGTGCCTCTAATGAACCCGTGTTGATTGCTCTTCAGCATAAATTCCCCTGCTGGCCCCTCACAGATGTGCTCCTGGATAATTTTCTCAAAGAGCTTCCTCAGGACCGAGGTTAAGACTAATGGGCCTATAGTTTCCTGGGTCCTCTTTCCTCCCTTTTTTGAAAATGGGGACCACATTAGCCCTTTTCCAGTCGTCAGGCACCTCACCAGAGCACCACGAGTGCTCGTAAAGCTGTGCCAGGGGTCCTGCAATGACTTCTGCCAGTTCCCTATGCACTCTGGGGTGGAGATCGTCAGGACCTGCTGATTTGAACACATCTAGTCCCTCCAGAAGTTCCCTGACTAGGTCCTCACTGACCCTGGGCCTGGCTGCGCCTCCCCTGGGTCCGTCCGGAATCCCAGTGGGGGGGATGTCCCTGTCCCTGCTCAGAAAATGGAAGTAAAGAATCTGTTAAAGAGATTAGCTTTGTTATCTGGTGCTACCACCAGATTACCAAGCATGTCCTGCAGAGGCCCGACATTATTTGGCACCTTCTTTTTACCCCTTATGTATTTAAAAAAGGACTTCTTGTTATCTTTGATCTGAGTCGCTAGCCCCAGTTCCACCACTGCCTTAGGCTTCCTAATAGCCCCCCTGCAATCTCGAGCCAAGGAGGTATAATCTTCCTTGGTGATGGCCCCTCCCTTCCATTGGGTGTACCCCTCCTTTTTTGGCATTGAGACATTCGTGGATGCTTTTGGTGAGCCATGGGGGCTTTTGAGCACTCTTGCCCCCTTTGATCCCCGTGGGGATTGTCACGCTTTGGGCTTCGAGGATCGTCTCCTTAAGGAACAACCACTCTTCTTGGACTCCCAACTCCTCTCCCCTCCAGGACCTCAGTGCCTCCCCGACTAGTCTCCTTACCTCATTGAAATCCGCCCTCCTGAAGTCCAGGGCTGCTGCCTTGCTGCAGGCCTTTGACATTCTGCACTGGATGGTAAATTCCAGTAGGTGATGGTTGCTATCGCCCAGGTGGTCAAGCACCCACAGTCTCCTCACCAGGTCATCGCCTGTAGCCAGGACCAGGTCCAACAAGGCATTTTCCCGGGTGGGACTGTGCACCTCCTGGGTTAGGTGGAGGTCCTGTAACTCGGCTAGGAACCTATGTGAGCGGTCAGACCTGGCTGACTGCTCTTCCCAGCAGATGTCCCGGTTTGGGTGCCTGGTGTTAACCCCCCCCCTTTGGGCCCTTCCCCCCCCCCCCCTTGTATTCTGACCCAGAGCACCTCCATCTGCTCTACCTCAGACCCAGTGCTGTTTGTAGAGGATGTGTATTGCTCTTTGACATAGAGCGCCACACCCCCACCTTTCCTCCCTGTTCTGTCCTGCCTATACAGCCTATAGCCCTTGATGTTTACCACCCAGTCATGCGTTGGATCCCACCAAGTTTCAGTGAGCCCCACTGTGTCTGGGTTTGTGTTAGCTAGCAGGAAGGCAAGTTCCTCCTGCTTGTTCCCCATACTGCAAGCATTATTGTAGAGGCATTTAAGACCTCCTGAGGGTGTATGCGCCTCCCCCCACAATCCCCAGACTGTCCGGGCCCCTGTCTCTTACCTGGGTATTTCTTGTGCTTGTTGCCTGACTTGGCTGGGCTGTTCTTGTGGGTGTCTCTTTTGGTGTTATGTGGCTCCCTTGGTCCTCTTCCTCCCCCTCCCCTGACTTGCCTACTTTAAAGCCCACCAGAGGAGATCAGCCAACCTGGAAGAGAACACACGCTTACCTTTGGGGGAGAGGTGAAGCCCATACCATCCGAGCATGTTTCTCTTTCTGAAGTGAGGGTCGTGGTCCAGAAAGCCGAAGCCCACCGTGAGACACCATTCCTGAAGCCGCAAGTTGATGTCCCAGATGCAGGTCTCATGGCGTCTTCCACGGCTGCTCACTGGAAGGATCAATGAGAAGACCACCTGTGCCCCTATCTCCTTCAGCTTGCCCCCCAACGCTTGGTAGTCCTTCATCAGTGGTCTGGACTGCTCCTGGCTGCACCATTAGTGCCCACATGGATTAGGACCATGGGGTAGTAATCAGTGAGCCGGATGAAGGGCCACGATCATCTCTGTCACGTTCTGAATCCGCGCTCTGGGGAGACAGTAGACCTCACGTGTCATGGGACCCTGGCAGCAGAAGGGACCCTCTGTTCCTCTCAGGATGGAGTCACCTATGATGAGTACCCATCATCTCTTCCTCTGGGTCAGCTTGCCTCCTTCAGCCTGTTCTGTGCGTGGAGTGACCTCCTCACCAGAGGTTTCCTCCTCACATTGCTCTTCCTCCAATGTCGCCAGGGCCTCATACCTGTTCCCCAGCTGGACTGGGGGAGCTGGTACTGCACCACTGCGAGCAGCCCTGGCTCTGGAGGGAACCGTCTGCCATTCTGCTGTGGAGGGCACCTTCTGGGGCACTTCTTCCTTTGGTGCCTGGCCCTGCAGGGGAAGGAAATATCTGTCAATTTCATCCTCTGTTTCTCTGATCCCCCTCAGCCTGCTAACCTCCTGGAGCTCCCTCACCTGCCCCTCCAGTGCCCTAAGATGGACACCTGTGGGACAGGTGTGCGGGCCCCTATTCCCTGCCCCCTGTCCCCGCCGGGCATCCCCCGCAGGCCAGGGGCAGGGTGACACCAGCCCCCCTGTGGGCTCTGTCTGGGTGGAGGCCTCAGAGAAGCCCTGGGTAGGCGGTGCCCACCGGGCAGGGGCCCTAGCAGCACTCCGCGTCCACACCTCCCCCTAGCACTAAATGCCTTGCAGGCCAGGGTTTCTGGTGAGCTCCTGGAGCGTCTTAATCCTACCAGAAGTAGAACAGGCAGTCAAACATCTCCATTTAGCTTCCTCTAAGAGAGCTCCTTCTCCCTTGGCTGCTGATAGAGAACTATCCTCTAGTCCCAGCCCTGGGGTTTACATGTGCCCCAGGCCTTATCTCTTCCAGTCAGCTGCCCACCTGTCGGTGCAGGCTATTTTCCTCATTTCTGCTGCCAGGGTAACCTGCAGCTGTGGGGTTCCTGACTGACTGCTAGGGCCCGCTCCCTAGGCAGTTTTTGCCCTTAAAGGAACAGGCACCTTAGTGTCCTGCGGCAGGTGACAAGAGGTTTTAGGATGGATTCGATGAAACCTGATATTTCCTTAGTTTAGGGTTCCATGGTTGGATATGATAGGTCTGCCTGCATTTCTTTGTTTGTGGATTTTAAGGAGCATGTAAAAAGTCCCTGGGTTGGGTAGTTGGGGATGAAGTTCTATAGTTTTCCTTGTAGTTTAGATGGAAGTGCTTCAATGATGGTTTTGAGTTTTAAGGTGAAAAGGGGAGTTGGATCTTCCTTTAGTTCTTCATACCAGGTGGAGCCAGAGCATTGTCTGTGGGCTTCTATTATGTAGTCTTCATGGTTAAGGATAACTATAGCTCCTTCTTTATCTGCTGGTTTTATTCCTGTTTGGTGGTTGGATCTTAGAGATTCTATGGCCCTTCTTTCTGAGAGGGTGCTGTTGTTATTGTAGTGTCTGTTGATTATTTCATTGTTCATTCTTCCTTTGAAGCAATCAATATAGTGGTCAAGGTGTGAATTTTGTCCACCGTGGGGTGTCGAATCTGATTTTTTTTTTTTGGTTTTTGGGGGATTAATCTTTTCCTCAGTGTTGTCAAAGGATGAATTGTTGTTGGAAATGGATTTATTTTGGTTGTGGAAATATTCTTTGAGACAGAGGCATCAGAAAAATTCTTCTAGTTCTCCACATTGTGGTATATTATTAGGGCATTTTTCTGGACAGAAATTAAGGCCTTTATTGTGGGTAGATGTTTTAGTTTTGGTAAGTGTGTGCATGGAGAGATTAATAATATTTGAGGGTTGATTGGTTCTTTCAGTTTCGTCGAGTATGAGGTTGGAATGTTGTATGGTATTTGTATTGTTTCTCTGATGGTTGTTTTGTGGCTGGGAAGTTGTTCCTGTAGTAATTGGTTCCATTTCTTCTTTTTATGTTGGATGGATGTTGTAAAAAAATGTTGGTAGTCTCTTTGTATATGTTGTATAATGTTTAGGAAGGTATCTGGATTTCTCTCTTTTAAGTTGTCACAGTATGTCTTTATTGAGTTGATTTCTTTTAGAGTAGGTAATGTGAATGAGATGATTTCTAACCTTTTCTGAATTTCTCCTGCATAGTTGTAAAGCATATTTGGAGTTGTGTGTAGTGTTAAATATTTTTAGACATAATTCTTTATTTATGCAAATGTATTAGTATATTCATAGCTGTTATCTATGGGCATCTATGCATATAATAACCTGAATAACCTGATTAACCTAATAACCCAACTCTTATTAAGAATAGATACTAATGAGCTTCTTAGAGAAAGTGCAGCTAACTGTTTTCAGGGATGCAGAGTCACGAGTGAGAAACAGTGGAATTGTTAGCTGTCCTCTCCTTCCTTGAGTAGTGCTTTAAGAGGCTGTGGAGCCATAGCTAAGTGCTATCTCACAATTAGTTCTTTCTTCGTTGCATATGCCTCATATGCTGGATCCCACTTTTGACACACAAGCGCCTCATTTGCACAAGATTGGATTATTTTTTAATATTAGCATCCATTAGGGTCACAGATGTTCTGTGTTCTTCCACATGCTCCTATACAAGGATGTAAGGGCAGGACTGCTGTGATCTTCCCTGTTTCCTTGTAATGCCTGTGACTGAGGAAGAACCTGGTGAGTGGTCAACTTGGTAGTTTTGCTTTGGCTAAACCTTCTCAAAATCTTCTATAACATTCAGAACCCTTTTGTTCCTTTGACACACAAATACCATGATCTTTATCAGTTTGTCTGGACTAAGTATTAAGAATTAGAGTTCCTTGTGTGCAGGCTTCTGGTTTTGGGGATATATTATAATGTCAAATGACTTCTGGCCCCCATACAAATATCAGAGGGCCTCTGCAGTAATGACTACCCTATACAGGGCTACTTAACATGGTTGCCTTCAAGTCTGCAGTTTGTAAGTCCTGTGATTCTTTGAAAGACGGGCAGAGCAGATATCTTTTTTTTTTTTTAGGGGATCACAGATATCAAATAAATAGTAAGTGTGTTGGTCATTCTGTTGAAGAACATCTAAGTTTCATGAAGCTTCCTCTCCTGTAGCAGTCTATGAAGATCTTATGAAAAGACAACATTCATACTCCTGTGAGAAGACAGACCTGCCTTACCCATACATGAGGCAAGTGAAGCTTGAGTCTTTCTCTGAGAAGAGGCTCAGCAGCAGCTTCAGCACTGATGTCCCCAACACCAAAACTGACCCCAGTATTAGCAGCACCAAAGCCAGCACTGGCAACGTCAGCATTGAATTCCAGCACTGAAGGTGTGCGCCCACACATGGAGGCAGAAACTCCATTGCAAAGTTCCTATTATAAGACAGACCACGTAAAACCTTTGAAAGGAAATGTGCCAGATCCTGCCTGGCCTCAAGAGTGGATTTCAAAGTGTAGAGATGTGTAGTGAGATTTCAAAGCTAGCATTTAAACTAGCTAACTCAGATAACAGATAATTAGCATTTTATCTGTGGCAGTGCAGACCTCAGCATGGACATCAAAATCTGTCTGAGAATCAGGGTAAATTAGTCTGTTCTAAGCTGCCTGCTACCAGAGCTTGGTTACTACCAGTTTTTAAGGGAATTTGTTAAAGCTAGCTTTGGTATATCAATGTTTTGCTGCAGTCAGTGTAGTGAAGATGTATCCTATGACACAGAGACAGACTGCTCTAGCATTGCTGTCAGTTCCAGCAGCATCACTGTGGAAGCACCTATCAGTAGTAGTACACCCCTGAGTGAAGGTCATTTTGCCTCATCATCACCAAGGCACAGATATTCTCCATCTTCTGACAGAAAACCCTCTTCTCTGAGGTAAGTGGTTAATACCACAGATTTCCCCGCAGAATTCAACTGCCACCTGTTCTAGCTGATATCAAGCAGGTCAGCTGTATTCCTTTGGTAGTCTGGCATTTACAGTACCACTGTCCACACTACCCCATGCCTCAAGGCCCAGTGCACAAGTCTCCACTGCACAACAATAAAAGTTCACTTAACCTTTATCTCTGACCAGATGACCCATGCAAGAGTACCAGGAAAAAACTGATTGAGGGGCAGGGCAACAGCAGTGCATATATCACCACCAAAGTACCACTCATCTTCAGTTGACAATAATAAGAATCCTCTGTAATGGTACTGGTGACAGAAGATTATAAGTCAGTCAAGGAGCCCCTTGTATGAATCAGTGAGTTGATGGAGTAGACATTGGTCATACTGAAGTAATTCCTCAGGCTGTAGATTGCTTGTTCTCAAGTTCTTTGATTTCTTGTCTTGCCAGGATTGTCCTCCCCATGACTGGGAAACTGTGGGACTTCTTAGCTCAACTCTGGCCCTTTGGCAGGTGCTGTCCATGGTGACATTGAAAAATCATAGCGTCATTGGAAAGTAGAGCACGAAGGGACTTTATTGAGGTTATCAGTCCGGCCCCCTACTCAAGGCAGGATCATTCCTGACTAAACCACCCCAGCCAAGTGTCTGTCTAACCTGCTCTTGAAAAATTCCAAGCTTGACAATTCCACAACTTCTCTAGATAGGCTGTTTCATTCTTAATGACCTTCACAGTCAGGAGGTTCCTCCTAATCTCAACCTAAATGTTTTCTGTTGTAGTTTGAGGCTATTGTTCCTAGTCCTGTCCCCTACAGCCACTCCATCCTCTTTATAATCATCCTTCACATGTTTAAGACTTATCAAATCCCCCTCATTCTTCTCTTTTCAGACTAAATAATCCTAGTTCTTCCAGCCTTTTCTCAAAAGGTGTTTCCCAGGCCTCTATATCTGCAGTTGCGGTCTGCTGGACTTTCTGATCTGTCCACATCTTTCTTGAAGTGTGGGGCCCAAAACTGGACACAGTACTTCAAATGAGGCCTTACAAGGGCCAAATCAAGTGAAGTGGAAGAATTACTTTCCTTGATTTGCAAGTGTCACTCATGTTAATATAACCCAGTATACTGTTGGCCTGTAGGGAACCCAACTTTATACCTCCTCCCAACTAGCCATTGTGCTATTGCTGAGGATTCAAAGCAATCACCTTTGTCAAATATTACTCCCAGCATGTGGCAGTTAGACCTGATTCCGAG
>NW_005841847.1:3858766-3871262 GCF_000455745.1 Alligator sinensis | reverse complement strand
AGCAGGACATTATTCCAGTTGTTATTTAGAATCATAGAAAATGCGGGTTGGAAGGGACCTCAGAAGGTCATCTAGTCCAACCCCTCTGCTCAAGGCAAGACCATCCCCAACTAGGGCATCATGGCCAAAGTTTTGTCTAGCCTCGTCTTAAAAACCTCCAAGGATGGATATTCTGCCACCTCTCTGGGTAACATTTTATAGTGTTTTACTTCCCTCCTAGTAAGAAAATTCTTCCTAATATCTAACCTAAACTTCCCTTGCTCCAACTTGAAACTGTTGCTCCTTGTTCTGTCATCCACCACCACTGAGAACAGTGTAGCTCCATTCTCTTTTGAACCCCCCTTCAGATAGTTGTAGGCTGCTATTGAATTTCCTCTTAGTCTCCTCTTCTCTAGATTAAATAGTTTCATAGTTTCATAGTTTCATAGTTTCAGGGTCGGAAGGGACCTAATAGATCTTCTCGCACGACCCCCCGCCAGGGCGGGAGAACAACCCAAAAAACAAAACAAAACAAAAAAAAAACCACTCACCCTAAAAACAAAAACGGGACTCAAATGAGTCCAGCCAGGTAAGTATCCAGCCTCTTCTTAAAGATCCCCAGGGTAGGGGCCAGCACCACCTCCCTTGGAAGTTGGTTCCAGCTCCTAGCCGCCCTAACTGTGAAGTAGTTTTTTCGGATGTCCAATCTGTACCTCCTCTCCATCAACTTGTGCCCATTACTCCTTGTTATGCCAGCGGGGGCTAGGGGAAACAGCATCTCCCCCAAACCCTTCTGGTTCCCCCTAGTGAGTTTATAGACGGTCACCAGGTCCCCCCTCAGCCTTCTCTTGTGGAGGCTGAATAGGTTCAAGTCCCGCAGTCTCTCACTGTAGGGTCTGCCCTGTTGTCCCCGGATCATGCGGGTGGCCCTCCTCTGGACCCTCTCCATGTTGTCCACATCCCTCCTGAAATGGGGCGCACAGAACTGGACACAATACTCCAGCTGCGGCCTGACCAGCGTCGCATAGAGGGGGAGGATCACCTCCCTGGCTCTACTCGAGATGCACCTGTGGATGCACGACAAGGTCCGGTTAGCCCTGCCAACCATGACCTCGCATTGTCGGCCCATGTTCATCTTGGAGTCAATAATGACACCAAGATCCCTTTCCGCCTCCGTGCTCTCAAGTAGGGAGTTCCCCATCGTATAAGTGTGCTGCTGGTTCCTACTACCCAAGTGCAGCACCCTGCACTTGTCCGTATTGAAACGCATCCTGTTCCTGTCTGCCCACCCCTGTAACCTATCCAGATCCTTCTGCAATCTCTCTCTCCCTGCTAGCGTGCTCACCTCCCCCCAAATTTTGGTGTCATCAGCGAATTTAAACAGGTTGCTCTCCACCCCAACATCAAGATCGCTGATGAAGAAATTGAACAGCGCAGGCCCCAGGACCGAGCCCTGGGGGACTCCACTACCCACCTCCCCCCAAGTCGAATATGATCCATCCACCACCACCCTCTGAGTGCGACCCTTCAGCCAATCTGCAATCCATCTGACTGTGTAGGCATCTATGCCACAGTCGCCTAGTTTATTAATTAGGATGGGGTGAGAGACGGTGTCAAAGGCCTTGCTGAAGTCCAGAAAGACTACATCCACCGCGACACCTGCGTCCATGGCCTTTGTGACCTGATCATAAAAGGCAATCAGGTTGGTCTGACATGATCTCCCCCTAATAAATCCATGCTGATTGCCCCTGAGCATCATCTCGGATGCCGGCCCATCACAAATGTGCTCCTTGATGATCTTCTCAAAGAGCTTCCCCAGGATTGAGGTAAGACTGACGGGCCTATAATTGCCCGGGTCCTCCCTTTTCCCTTTTTTGAAGATGGGGACCACATTAGCTACCTTCCAATCGTCTGGCACCTGGCCCAAGCACCACGATCGCTCGTAGAGCCGTGCCAGGGGCCCTGCAATAACCCCAGCCAGCTCCCTCAGCACCCTGGGGTGGAGAGCATCCGGACCCGCTGACTTGAACGCGTCCAGCCCCTCCAGAAGCTCTCTAACCCGGTCCTCCCCAACCTGAGGTCTGAAGGCGATCCCCTCGCGTCCGGCTTCTATCACAGCAGGGAAGTCCCGGTCCCTGCACAAGAAAACGGAGGTGAAGAATTGGTTAAAGAGGTCCGCTTTATCCTCTGACGCAACCACCAGATTGCCCCGCATATCCTGCAGGGGCCCCACATTACCCGGCGCCTTCTTCATCCTCCCAATATATTTGAAAAAGGACTTTTTGTTATCCTTAATCCTGGACGCTAATCCGAGCTCTATCTCCGCCTTGGCCTTCCTAACAGCCCGCCTGCAGGCCCGAGCAGAGGAGGTATACTCCTCTTTGGAGATTACACCCCCCTTCCACCGGGCGTACGCCACCCTTTTGGCAAGCAGGCATTCCCGGACACCCTTGGTGAGCCAGGGGGGCTTTTGGACACTCCTGCCCGCCTTGCTTCTTGTCGGGATGGACACCCCTTGGGCCCCGAGTATCGTTTCCTTAAGGAACGACCACTCCTCTTGGACGCTGAGTTCCTCTGCCCTCAAGGACCCCAGTTCCTCTCCCACTAATCTCCTCATCTCACTGAAGTTGGCCCTCCTGAAGTCTAGGGCCACCACCTTGCTGCGGGCCCTTGACACTCTACGCTGGATGGTGAATTCCAGCACGCGATGATCACTATTGCCCAGGTGGTCAAGAACCTGGAGGCCTCTTACCAGGTCGTCGCCTGCGGCCAGGACCAGGTCCAGCAGAGCATCTCCTCTGGTGGGACTGTGCACCTCCTGAATCAAGTGGAGGTCCTGCAACTCGGCCAAGAACCTCCTGGAGCGGTCCGTCCCGGCTGACTGCTCCTCCCAGCAGATGTCCGGGTAATTAAAATCGCCCATGACAACTACATCCCTTGCTTTTAGTGTCTCCGCAAGCTGGCCTGAAAATTCCCTGTCCAGCTCCTCCTCCTGATTGGGGGGTCTGTAATAGACCCCCACCGTCAAATCCCTCTCGCCTTGCCCCCCCTGGATCTTGACCCAGAGCACTTCAGCTCGCCCTTCCCCTGACCCCATACTGCTGGCAGAGGATGTGTAGTGCTCCTTGACATAAAGTCCCACCCCCCCCCCTGATACCCACAGGCATGCCAGAATAAGGAACATGGCTTTAAGTGAAGAGGTAATGTACAGGAAGAAAAAGTAACTATAGTATACTACATACAAGTAACTTTTTATATGTGGTTACATGTAGTTACCTGAAAGTCTGACCAAACTTATAGAAGTGATGCCACCAAATTTAATATTCACTTGTGCAAATACCTACAATGCAAATATCCAAATGACAAAACCAGCATGCACATGCTGATTAGGTTCTCAGAGCATATACTTGAGTTTATACCATTCTAGGCCCTTGGTGCTACTCAGGGAGAGCTTTAATGATACCTGTAGCAGTGCTAAGCACACACGGTAACAGAGAAGAGGCATAAACTTAGCTTGCTAGGCATCTTTTCACTAATCACTAGTTTAGGTTGATTACAAGTCTGCGCGAGATACACAGTGAGTCAACAGCCACTATAGCTCCATTCTTATACTAGTTTTGGGTTACAGAAGGACTTTACCAAGTGTCAAAACCAGCAGCATAGGGACCTAGCCAGGTGCCCGGTACACAGGGGCAGCAGTGACTTCCAGTTGCTGCTGCAGTTTACAATTGCAATCACATAGCTGTCAACAACCACTTTTTTTGCTTGTCCTTCCCCTGTCCCACCCATCCCACCCCAAGTCAGCGCCCAGGCTGGTTGCCATGTTTGCTCTGCCCGACTTATGCCACTGCCCAAAACCACAGTCTTGCTGATCGATTACACTGATGCTGTGAAGGTGCAGAAAACTGCCCTTTGGAGGCTGGTACCAACCCATCTTGACCTCATCAAGAAAGATGTCCTGAGTGTCCTCAGTCTGTTCTTATCCTTATGGGATGGTGTGGGGGGGGCAACTGAACACAGTACTCCAGATGTGCCTCACCAGTGCTGAATAAAAGGGAATAATCACTTCTCTTGACCTGCTGGCAACACTCCTACCAACATAGCCCAGTATGCCACTAGCTTTCTTTGCAACAAGGGCACACTGTTATCTCATATTCAGCTTATTGTCCACTCTTACCCTCAGGTCCTTTTCTGCAGAGCAGCTGCCAAGCCAGTCAGCCCTTAGCCTGTACTGGTGCATGGGATCATTCCATCCTAAGTGCAAGACTTTGCACTTGTCCTTATTGAACCTCATGAGATTTTTTTGGCCCAGTCCTCCAATTTGTCTAGGTCACTCTGAATCATAGCCCTACCCTCCAGCATACCTACTAATTTCCTCAGCTTGGTGTCGTCTGCAAACTTGCTGATGGTGCACTCTATGCCATCCTCCAGGTTGATGAAGACATTGAACAAAACTGGCCCCTGGGGCACTCCACTTGATACTGGCTGCCAACTAGACATTGAGCCACTGATTACTACTCTTTCAGCCTGATGCTGCAGCCAGTTTTGTATCCACCTTATAGTCTATTCATCCAACCTATATTTCCTTAGCTGCCTGTGAGAATGTTGTGGGAGACTATATCAAACACCTTGCTGAAATCAAGGTGTATCACATCTGCTGGTCTTCCCACATCCAAAAAGCCAGTCACATTGTCATAGAAGGCAATCAGGTTGGTCAGGCATGACTTGCTCTTGGTGAATCCATGCTGACTGTTCCTAATCACTTTCTTCTCCTCCAAGTGCTTAGAAATGGATTTCTTGAGGATCTGCTCCATGATTTTTCCAGGGACTATCCAATATGTAGTTTCCCGGATCCTCCCTTTTACTTTTTTGAAGTATGGGCACTATGTTTGCTCTTTTCCAATCATCCAGGACCTCCCCTTAACCCCATGAGTTTTCAAAGATGATAGTCAGTGGCTGTGCAGGCTTATCAACCAACTACCTCAGCACCTTCAGGTGCATCCCATCTGGCCCAATGGACTTGCATACATCCAGCTTTTCTAAATAGTTCCTAACCTGTTCTTTGGCCAATCTTGGCTGCTCACCTCCTCCCTAAACTGTGCTACCTGGTGCAGTAGTCTAGGAGCTGAGCTTGCCTGTGAAGACTTAGGCATAGAAGGCATTGGGCACTTCAGCCTTTTCTGCATTGTTGTCACTAGGTTGCCTCCCCCATTCAGTAAGGGACCCACACTTTCCCTGATCCTCCTCTTGCTACCAACATACTTGTAGAAACCCTTCTTGTTACTCTTAACGCCCCTTGCTAGCTGCAACTTCAGTTGCACTTTGGCCTTCCTGCATGCCCAAGCAATTAATCTTTTATATTTAATGTTGTATAATGTTATGTATGTTATCCCTGCATGCCCAAGCAATGCCCTTATACTCCTCCCTATTTATTTGTCCAAGTGTCCACTTCTTATAAGCTTCCTTTTGCAATTTAGTGTACTGAAGAGTTCCCTGCTAAGCCAAGCTGGTCTTCTGCCAAACTTGCTAGTCTTCCTGCGCATCAGGATGGTTTGTTCCTGCATTCTCAGTAAGGCTTCCTTAAAGTATAGCCAGCTGTCCTGGACTCTTCTCTCCCTCAGACTGGCTTCCCAGGGGATCCTGCCCATGAGTTCCCTGCGCAAGTCAAAGTCTGTGCAAGCTGTCCCAAACAGTCTCCAAAAACTTCCCGGATTGTCTGCACACTGCTGTATTGCCTTCCTAGCAGATGCCAAGGTGATTGAAGTCCCCCATGAGAACCAGGGCTTGTGATTGGGAAACTTCTGCTAGCTGTTTGAAGAAAGCCTCATCCACCACTTCCTGCTGGTCTGGTGGTCTATAAGAGACGCCCACTACCACATGACCTTTGTTGCTCTCCCCTCTAACCTTAATCCAGAGATTTTCAATAGGCCTATCTCCAGTTTCATACTGGAGCTCTGAGCAATCATATGGCTCTTTTACATAAAGTGCAACTCCTCCTCTTCTCCCCTGCCTGCCCTTCCTGAACAGTTTGTACCCATCCGTGACAGTTCTCTAGTCATGCAAGCTATCCCACCAAGTCTCTGTTATTCCAATCATGTCATAGTTCCATGACTGCGCGAGGACTTCCAATTCTTCCTGCTTGTTTCCCAGGCTCTGTGCATTTGTGCACAGGCACCTGAAGTAACTGTTAATGGACTGCCCTGATTTCTTAGGAAGAATGAGAATACCTTCCCTGTTGCCCCCTCCTGCTTGCTCTTCCTCCAGGTCTCCTGCTTCCCCACTTACCTCAGGGCTTTGGTCTCCATCCAAACCTAGTGTAAAGCCCTCCTCACTGAGTTAGCGGGCCTGACTGCAAAGATATTCTTCCTTCTCTTCATCAAGTGGATCCTATTTCTTTGCCTAATGCAGCTGACTTCTCCTTCCCATGGTGCAGGGCAGATATTGCTTGCCGGTTGCCTACAATGGCGCACACACACATTCAAAGAAAAGACAGTTGTTTGTCTGCCATATGGTTGTTGTGGTTCTTTGATGTACTGTGGTCAGTCTGCATCCCATGCCCTGATTTTTGGAGTCCTCAGCTAACTGGCTTTGGATTGTTAGACTGCTGATGGAGAGTCACAGCCATTCCACCCTTTCTGCCCTTAAACAGAAATACAAAGAAGCACTAGACATGTACGTAAGCCCAGGTGGACACTGATATGTATTTTTTTAATTGAACCTGTACACATGAAGTGCATACCCACCTGCAGTGGAATGCACTCATGAATGTAACAGTTGAAGAGCCATAGTTTCTGCCAGCCTAGTTAAGTAACTATTGTTTTTAGGACTATATAGAGCTGCCATTCTGTTCTAAGGAACAGCTCCTCTGTTTCTTAGAAGAGCTTTTGCATTACTTGATTGCTGAACATAACATTATATAGAAAAGGATCATTTTCTAAGTGATGTGTTCCACACTGGTACATTGGTGTATTCTGTAGGATAATCACATGAGTCTCTATTCTTCCCCCCCACCCCACCAACCACTCTTTTTATACCTGTTACTCATTTAGAATTCTCTACTGAAAAAGGGTGTTGCAGAGAGACATTTCTGAAAGGGCCTCGGGCTAGCTAGATAAGATATAGTCTTTAACAAGGAAATATGAGAACAGACAAGAAACTATGAACCTGAACAAGTCTAAGAGCCATCTCTCTGTTACCCTTATCCCCATCCCCACCTCCATATAGCAGAAATGAATATAGGATTAAGGATCGGTATCTAATACAGGAATTTGTCCTTGATGTCATAGCCATATATAACATGGCATCATTTGGTAATGAATTAGTAAATTAAAAGCTTTGAAATTTGGGTAAATAATAAAATCAGTAGTATTGTGTTGACCGAAGGAGAGAAAGGAAGATATCTTTAATTTTATTCTGGCCATATTTCTTCTAGTATCTGAATAAGACACTAGATAAATCTGGATTCAGACTCATTATCCTCATCAATTTTGACAACAGAATAGAAAATGTTAAGGCATCAATTTATCATATTACCTGTGAGGAAAAGTATGCAATACACCTTAGGATTTATTAATATTTACATACAAACTAGCACAATAGTTAGCCAAATAAGGTAGTAAAAAGAATGTGTTGTGAAACCACATTAAATTGATAAAATATTCCAAAAAGGTAGAAACATTTATGTTAAAAATGAAAGAGATGAAGGAGGCAAAGTATTAACTAAGAGATAACTTTGGGCTCTGGCAGGAATGAAGTGAGCAATAAGGTCATGCACCTTTTATCCAGGCAGAACCTTCTTTAGGTGGGATTTTCAAAAGCACTTGACCTAAGTGCTGCTCCTGTTGGAAGTCAGATCCAGCTTCACTGTTGCCTTCAGGGGGAACAGTTAGACTAATACTAAGCTCTTTGGAAATCCCTTCCTTAAACTTTCCTCTTTAAGAACAAATATAAAAAATGACAGGCATGAAGGAATCTGAAGGCTAAATTAAAGCTTGTTTTATTTTAACTGTCAACCTATATATTTTTCTGTACATTTCTTCAGCTTAACTTGTTGAACATTGTAAAGATTCACAGGATGTTGAATTTATCTTTCAATAGAATTTCCCACATGAGGGCTGCAAACAATCTTATAATTTATAATTAAGCTTCACAGTGCTTCTGTAAAGTGAGGGACTTTTGTTTCTTCTTATTCACATTCTGAGGATAGGGAAGCTAAGGGAATCTAAGTCACAGAAAGTGCAGAGGGCAAATTGAAGATTGAGTAGTCTGACTTGAGGTAGAAATACTTCATTCTTACCCTGACCAATAATTGTGGGGAGATACTGGGTTCCATTAGACTCTCAGAGGTCATAAAGCTAGTAGTGAATTGGGAGATGGCACAGGAAGCCTGGTCTGGTAGTAATTACTATATCACATTGAGAGCTGGAGAGAAAAGAGAAAGCATCAGCCACTACCCAAATTGGGGTGTATATGTTAAGTGAGGAAACTGATTTTCTGCTTAAAACAGAAGCATGAAGGTGCTGTAGATGGATGCAGCTTCTTCTCCTTCTCTTCTCTCCAGCAGCTTCATGAAGGGAGTAGCAGAGTCCAGTGAGGGCAGATCAAAGGTTCATGCAGTGGTGCCAGTTGCACTCTGCTTTGATTCCTGCCAACTTCCCAGCAGCAGCAGCATTTCAGTTCAGGCAGCAGTGATGGAGTTGATTAGTTTCATGGTTCATTATGATCTTCCTTTAATAACTCTTCCTATTAATTCCTATTATTCCTATTAATTACTCTTCACTCCTCAGATGTTAACAAACTTCTCTCATTTTAATGGTTTTGATCTACTAATCAAGCCATCTTTTCTTCAGTAATGTTGTTGTCTGTTGTCTTCTCCTGGTCTCTCTTCTTTTATTTAGCAGCCCTGCAGACTGTGTTCAGCAATTTTCAAAATCCTAAATCCACCCATTCAGTCAAATCTTCAGCAACTAGTTTCAGCTTTTTGGCTGAGCATAGAAAAGTTCTTGACAATTCAGCTGTGAAAGGGTTAAAACCGGCTTTTTTGCCCAGTCAGGCTTTTTGCCTAAGGAAGGGTAAGTTAACTTAAGATTAGTCTCTGTCCCTCCTCTGTGAGGCTATAGCTCTGAAAAAGGATCTTTCTTCTTCATTCTGTCTTCCCAGAAAAATGTATTGTGAGGTGTGTGTGATCTGTGAGAATATATGGTAACACTGTTACATTTCTCTTTGGCTTAGGTGGCTTAGGTGCTCTGGCTTGTCAGCCAGTTAGTGGCCTTACTGTATGTTTCATTGTTAGAGAAACTGATATAACAGAATTCTTAATTTCTTCATATTGTGTATTCAAGTTCTGTTAAACTTACTGAAATAGACCAAACTGCACATGTGCAACAAGATAAACTCCAGCTCAGTCACTACAGCCAGCCAATGCCTGCCTTTATTACTATCGCTTGAAGTGTCTATACTGCCTCCTGCCTCCTAGATCTTTTCACTCCACAAAATGGCTTATAGTCAAAATCTAGAAGAGTAGTGCATATTCATCATACTGTTTCCCATTGACCTGTGATTGAATCCATAGCTTTTATTCAATAATATATTCTCCTCCTCCTTGTCTCTCATTATTACTGAATTTATTGCAGTCTTGTATCTTTGTCGTAATGGATAAGAAAAAGGACGCTGCACTTTTACTAGCTCCAACAGTAGAGTTTAATGCTTGAAGTTTTGCTGACTCTTATATTATTTAATTTGATTTTTTTGTTGTATTAACACCAAGTGTAGAATAAGTAAGCAAGCTAATACATAAAAAAGAGAAGTTAACATTTGGATGGGAATGATGGCAGCTGTTCTCGCTGAAGAACAGTGATGGACTAAGTAACTACATGCAGAAATAGTATTGCAGAAAACAAGATTGTCTGTCATTTGCCACTGAGAAAAAAACTGTTTCAGGCAGCTAGCATGCACGTGGCATAACTATTTATTGATATTACTACTGTATTCTACAAATACAGAATAGTGTGACTCCGTAGTTTAAAGGGCGAGTTCCAGTTTGCACTAGAAGCAGAGATATAGCCTCTTTGTTAGTAGCGGGAAAATGTAGCACATCTTCCTAAATGTTCTGTATATACTCTTCTAAGCATAGCATGAATTTTCTAAGCCTGTTAATTAGAGTTTAAATTAATTAAAACACTATAAAGAAATTTAGCATCTGTCCATTCCTGAAATATATTAATAGAATAAGTCTTTCAAACTCTCCTTATATTTAATTTGTATTTTGTATATGAGCTATATGTGAAGAAACTGATCTTAATTAAGCAGTTATTAATGATTTATATCTTTAGGTAGGCAATCAGTTGGTTGTGTAGCTTTTAAATGGTATCTTTAAATGGTATCATTTTGATGTCAACATAAATCCAACCAGTCACCACAATTATATTTGATTGTATTTGTAGTGAGTCAGTGATGCCAGGGAAACTGAATGCATGTTAAGATTTCTTGGATAGATTACTTGACCCACCTTTCACTGCTCATCAAAGATTTTCCTATGCTAGTTTGGAAATCAGGCTCAAAGTTTTCTTGGCTTTTCTGTTTCTGGTCCACTCTGAGGTACAGGTAGAACCCATCAGGAACAACAAGACTGGATTTTAGGGATCCAGTGCCATCATCAGGAGGAAAAAATATGAAAAATATCTAATGTCTTCAAAAAGTATTTTTATGTGGCAAAGAAGACTGAGGAGATATTTGACAATGATTGTAAATACCTACAAGATGATTCTGAAGATGATGGGTATAGATTTTATCTGTGATTGTAGGGGACAGGATAAGCAATAAATAGCCTCACATTGCAGCAAAGAAAATTTAGGTTAGAGATTAGGAACAACTTTCCTGGTGTGACTAATGAAGGTGGGCAAGCATTGGAACAGTCTGCCTAGAGAAGTGGAATCTTCATCCCTGGAAATTTTCAGTATCAGGTTAGACAAATACTTGGGAGGGATGTTTCTTGCTTGATCAGGGGGCTGGACTATATGATTTCATGAGATCCTTTCCAACTCATAGGAGCTCCTACCTGATCTGAGCCCACAAATACATTAATCTTAATTAAATCTGGAGCATCATTGCAGGGCAAACTTGTATGGGTGTCTTGGTATATTTCCATGTCTTAATCAATTGATTTTTTTTGGTGTGTGAATTTCCGGCATTGGTAGTGCTGGTTTTGGGAATAATAATGATAGCACTGATGTGTTTTATTCTGAAGTTTATGATGTGCTTTCAACCTTAAGTCCTTTCTAAAGTAAGATTGGGGTGGGAGGGTGAAGTGAAGAGAGTGGTTTATTGATTGTTTTTTCTTGTCTTGGATAATGAGCCAGTGCCTTAAATAATCTAAAAAAACAAACCAAAAGTGGGAAGAAAAGACACAACAAATAAGCTGAGTGATGTGTGGCAAATGTCATGCTAGTTTAAATTATTTTTTGTTTGAAATATATATGGACAGAGCAAGAGATGATGGTGATTTGAGAAGAGATGAGGTAACAGTACCATAGTACGAAAAGAAAGGTGTGATATTTTGTAATGAAATGAAACAGAATGCATCAGTAAAGGCATCTCAATTGTGTGTTAAGGTATATAGGTACAGACAAATGGATTGCAGTTACACCATTTTCATATTTCTTTCACTGAAGTATTTGTGTTCTGAAGGACTGAAAGGAACATTTATATGCAGTTATCAGGGCCATCCCTGGGGAGGGGCGGGGGCTGAATCGGGGCAACCACACCAGGCCCTGCAATTTTGGGGGGCCCTGCAGAGCCAGGCGGAGAGGCCATGGCTACCATGTTTGAAGTTTAGCCCACCCTCCTGCCCGATGCGTTGGGCATCTCTTTGCCTGTTCTGGCCAGAAGTTCCAGCTACTGCCCCTCCCTTTCACTCCCTAGCATAAGTGTGCCGTGGGATGTGGATGAGACAAGCAGGATGAACTAGCGCTCCTGCTTGCACTAAACACGTATGACTTAGCGGGGCTAACGGAAACCTGGTGGGATTCATCCCACGACTGGGCAGTACATATTGAGGGCTATAGATTGTACAGAAAGGACAGGGTGGGGAAGAAAGGGGGAGGGGTTGCGCTCTATGTCAGTGAGCAATATATGTCAACCCTCATCAAGACGGAATCCAAGGATGAGGAGGTAGAAGGATTGTGGGTTAGGCTACATGGAGGGCAAGGAGAATGGGATTTGGTGGTAGGGGTCTGCTACAGACCCCCACATCAAGGGGAAGAAAGAGATTTGGGGCTCCTGAGGCAACTCTCAGAGACCATAAAAGCTAAAGAGGCGGTAGTCATGGGGGACCTAAACTACCCGGACATCTGCTGGGAGTCACAGACAGCAAAGTCCCACCGCTCACGCAGGTTTCTAACCTGTGTACAGGACCTCCACCTGACACAGGAGGTACACGGTCCCACTAGGGGGAATGCCATACTGGATCTGGTATTGGCAACGGGGGATGACATGGTAGGAGACCTACAGATCGGTAGCC
>NW_005841847.1:3849850-3856740 GCF_000455745.1 Alligator sinensis | reverse complement strand
CTCTTTCCTGCTTATGCAGGGGGTCAGCCTCGATGATCTGTTGAGTTCCCTTCCGACCCTAACATCTATGAATCTATGAGACCCCGCACAGGCTGCTCTGCCTTGGGCCCTGCATCCTGCTGGGATAGTCTCTGGCAATTATTGTGACTGTGAAATTGTAGCAAAACCTTGGTAAATTTTGGAGTTAAAACACTTTTTGTAAGAATAGAGTTCGTTATTATGGAAAAAGTTTAATCAATATTCCTGCTATATTTAAACCTTCAAAGCAGAGCTATCAAGAATTCTAACACTTTTGAGCACAGAGGCCTACCCAGCCCGAAAAGGATTTTAGAAATATTAGCTAATATACCTTTAGAAGAAATAACTGAAACCAGCGCATTTTCTTTTTATGGAAAGTATATTTATGCAAATTCAGATTTGTAAATCATTAAAATCTCTCTGCAAAAGTAATCTTATCATTATGACTCTTTATTATTTTTATAGCAGGCATGACCATGCCATCAACATAATGATGTACAGCAAAGTGAATATTGGACCTCTGTTAATTGTTTGGTGCATTATTTCTAGATGTGCTGAAACAGTAGCTTAATCATTTTTAAGTAGCTGAAAAGTGTTGTCATATTCCCCAACCCTTAGTTTCCTCCTCTTGAAACAAAATATGGCAGCACAAAGTCCAAGCAAACAGATGTCCATACCCCTTGTCATGCCACAAATGCCCAAACTTTCTGGCTGCAACATAGCTGATATCAATTTGTACTGCTCTGTTGTGGTAGATGTCTGTTAGGTTTATGGTGGGACATTTCAGGCAGCCCAGAGCTACCTGCATTCCCTAGTTCCTGGGGCTTAAGGGGCCAGATTCTTCATGCCCTGGGAATTCCTGCATAGGATCGGGCCCCTCAAGATCCAGGAGTGCCTGCTCAGGGTGGCTGAAGAGTGCAGGTAGCTCCTGACTATAAACCTAACAGACATCTGCCACAATAAAACAGCACAAATTGATACCACCTAAGTTGTGACATGACAAAGGCCTGTCCAGCTTTCCCTGCTTACAGAGACACGTTCTGGGAAATCTCTGAGGCATGTACCTGTAAGCAGGGAATGCTCCACTCATTGTCCTGCTTGATGGGGGACAATAGGCAATGTGTATTTCATCCAGTGTTGCAGATCATCTGTGGTGTGATATTTTAAAACTATTTTATAACTTACTCGCAGCAATTTCCCAGTAATGAAGCTGGGCTGACTAATTCTCCAGGTCCTTCTTTTTCCCCTTTTTAACATGGGCACTTTGTTAGCCCTTCTTTAGTCTTTGGGAGCCTTTCGTGACATCCACAAGTTTGCATATATTATTCTGTATAGTTAAGAAGATCCAGACGACTTAAATTGAGTCAAATTAGTCAGAACTTCTCTAGTATATCCTTCACTTGTGATGATATCATTAAAATCATTATCTGTTAACTGTAACTGGCTTCTTCAGAAGTCTTGTGGATTATATTTAGGGTGAAGGCACCAGCCATTCTTGTATATAGTAGTTTTTGTATTCAGTTTAACAGTTTGTCATCTGTCTGTAATTGAACTGGTGGTTCTATGGCTGCCCTTGAAGAAAGTATATAGACAAGTCAACCAACATGAAAAATAAGTACATTTTATAAACATTAAATGTATATAATATAAAATTTGAATCTAAGTAGGATGGAAAAGACAAATACTTGTTCTTCCCACCTGTAGTCATTTAAAAGATGTCCCTTTCTGTAACTAAGTCTAAAATCTGCAAGTTGTTTGTAGACATTTTCTTCTGGATTAGCAATAGTGAAGTCACAGTCTGAGAATCATTCATAAGAATCATGTGTTATAACAATGCCAGTTCAGAATAAATAATATAGCATCATTTTGGACAATTTATGCAGCTATTTTGATTAACTACTATTCTGGTGTGTTGCTGTCTTTTCATTATGAAATGCTATTAAAGGAATCTTCTGTCAAGTTTTCTACAGCAGTACACTAAACACTTAGAACTTACTCAATTCAAGAATGAGAGAAAAGACACAGAAAGCTCCCCTTCTATTCCTCTGTTGCTTAGCTGTTCATTTATGCCATGCATTTAAAGGAAAATTCCCTTTAGACTCCAGACAATGCATGCTTATAATATAATTTTCTGAGCTAAAAAATTCGAGGACTGTAATTTTTGTTTCTTTGAAGGATCAGTATCATGCCAGATACTCTCTGAGGTCCCAATTCAGCATGGCTATGTAAGTCAGTAATCATCTTCATTTCACTGGAACTATTCATATGTTTAAACCTTGCTGTATTGGACATTGAAGGCCCAGTTTCTTGGTATGAAAACTACAATCTCTTTGTGACATCATAACTCTGAATGTCTCTCCAGGCTCTTAGAACTGTTCCAGGAGCACCACCTTTCAAGAGCAATAGTTGGACTGTGACTAATTCCTTTCTCCAATGTGCAATACAGGCTAGGAGTGGAGAGTATTGTGGATTATCACCAGGGATCCAGGTTTTCTAATTCCTTTGGGAAAAATGTGGATTTTCTCCTTTAAAGAAGAAAAACCCAGGGAAATGGAGGTTTCTCCTTACAGGCTGGCAGAGTTCCAGCCTGAAAGGGGCTGCTTGGGGCTGAAGGGAGTGGGAGGAGGAAGATCAGAGGCAGGGGTGGCCATGTGCATGTGCACACGCACACATGCATGTGGCTGGCCATACAGCCAGGCAGCATGGTGGAGCTCCCACAGCTCCCTGCAGGTAAGTCTTTGGGGTGGGAATAGGTGATGCATGAGAGGGCAGAAGGGGCATAGGCAATGCAAGGGGAGACTGAGGTGGTGGTGGCTTGTGCCAAGCCTGCATGGTAAAGGAAGGAATATGGCAGGGTTGGCAGCTGGGGCTGCGGGCAACTGCCGAGCTGGTTGGGGCCAGGACTGGGGCCAGGGCAGGAGCAGGCTTAAAAATACATGGCTGCAGGGAGAGGGGGAAGCAGCTCCCTGCCACTGTGTGCACTCACAGGGAGGGGTCAGGCCCATAGGGGATGCATCAGGGAGGCCTGGGTGTGGGATGCAGGCCCCTTTAGATTTCTGTGCCCACAGCAGAGTACAGGCCTGCAGCCTGGCTGGACCAGCACCAGGCAGGAGCTGTGTCCATGGCCCAGCAGGTGGGATCTGGTATGGGAGGGCAGAGCAGGGTGGGGAGGCTTGGTTCTGTCACCACTGGGAGCGCTGTGCTGCCATGGCCAACAAGGTAAGGTGCCCTCTGCCTGCCTGGCAGCAGCAGGTGGGCACAATTCTGTGCCACTGCAGTGCCTCACCTTGGCAGCCATGGCATCATGCCTGCTGTGAGGCTCTTGGTGGTGGCAGAGTTCTGCCCCCCAGCTGCTGCCAGGTAAGCAGGGGGCACCTCACTTTGGTGGCCATGGCAGTGTGGGTCTACCTGCTGTGCTGGATCCTGCCCACTGGGCCATGGAGGCAGCCCTTGCCTGGTGCTAGTCCAGTCAGGCTGCAGTCCCATGTCCCGCTGTAGGCTCAGAAATCTGGGGACACATGTCCCCCGTGATGTGTTGCTTATGGTGTTACCTATGCCCACACACCCCCTGCCCCACACATATACTCCCTTCTCCATACACTGGGGGCTGGGGCCTGGAGGCAGAGGCAGTGGGTTGGGAGTGAGGGGCACCAGCAGGGCTGGGGTAGGGTGGGGGGACTGTGGGTTAGGAGTGAAGGGCACCAGCAGAGCCAGGGGGCTGCAAATTGGTAGTGAGGGGTACCAGCAAGGTTGTGGGGGTAGGGTACTGTGGGTCAGGAGTGAGGGGCACCAGCAGGGACAGGTGACTGCAGGTCAGGAGTGAGGAGCAGGGCTGCAGGAGGTCAAGGTCTGTGGGTTGGGAGTGAGGAGCAACAGCATGGGCAGGGGTAGAGCACTGGCATATCAGGGTTGCTCAATGCCACAAAGCAGCAAGGGGGACAGCTTCAGCTGGACCTGTGTCTTGATCAAAAGGGGCAGGGGGAGCCCTGATTTTTTTATAATAAAAAAACCCCAAACCAAATGCCAAAATATATAGGTATTTAGAATGTGTTTTATTATAATGATTGAGGTACTGGTAGACTTCCAAATTGCTTTTAAATTGTAAATATATCAATAAATCATTATGTTCAACTGATACATATATATATATAATGGCATTTCATATTAATCATGGAAAAATGCAGATTGTGGTGTTTTTAATCAGAGAATTTTGGATTTTTTAACAGCGAAAACTAGAATCCCTTGTTATCACTGCAGAACCTGCAAGTAATGGGGCAGATGGGCACTCTCCTTGGTTTGAATGATAGTTTCATTATAAAGTACTGAGTTTTGCATCCTTCCAGTAATAACAAAGTATTGCCATTTTACTGTCTGTATTTCCTGCTACCCAAGATACTGTTATACTGGCACTGAAAGATATTTGGGACTGTCAAATGAATAACGTTTTTAATAGTTCATGGTTACTTCTCTGTTTTAGATTATATTAAATAAAATGTGAGGGAAATTGTATAATCAAATAACATGAGGGAACACAAGATAAGGTTACCTCCCAGTTGACCTCCCAGTTGACATTCATATTTAATTTGCAGTTGTGATTTTTTCCTTTATTCTAATGAACTGATCTAACATAAATACGGCTTCAAACCAGCATGAATTCAGCCTGTGGAATTCACTGCTGCAGGAGTTCAAAGTAAAATACTGTAACTTGTAACTTGGCTTTTAAGAAGGACCAGATTTTTTTTGTGAACAATAACATTTTTAGTTATTCTTGCTGAGATTAGGATAATTAAATTTCATGCTTGAGTCCTTCAGTCTTTACTCATTGCATTCAGTGAGAGACTCAGCTCAGCAGGAGACTTCAGTAAAGATGGCAGGATCAGGGCCCGAGGTTGTTCTGATCACATGGCCCTACTCGGGATCTGTCATGGCTGGTGCTATACAAAGATAAGGCTTTTCTCTTTGTGCACAATGTTGTTCAATTAGCTACTTGCATTATGGGGCCTTTGGCTTCGTCTGAAGCAAAAAATATTTGTCATTATAAGAGGCAGAATTTCAGCCTTGTATCGGAGATCAGAGGCAGTATAGCAAATAATTTATTCTTGTAATTTATGTCCAGTAAATTAGTGTCTAGCTGTAATCATCATCACATATTTAGTGCTTTGCAAACATTAAGTCTCATGCCATCCCATGAGGTAGATAAGCATTAGTTCTCATTTACCCAGTGGAAGTTGTATAGTGAAATGACATGCCCAACACCATCAAAGAGATGCCATCTGAGTTTAGAATGAACGGTTGGAGTTCCTGACTGCCTCCATGCAGAGGCCTCTGGACCACTTAGTCGGCCAGAATAAGGAAGGGTATGGGGAAAGGTACATTTGTAACAGCTTCAGAAGGGGAGAGGGAGTGGCTGCTCAGGAGCACACACAAGCTGTTAAGTGTGCATGAGCCTGTAGCAATGAAGTGAGCTAAATCACCCTAACTTTTATTCCTGGATGAAGCAGAGTCAAAGGTGGAGCAGTTTGGCTACAGTTGTATTGCTTCAGGCTCATGCAGCACTATAACAAAGCAGCAGCTCCCCTTCTCCTTTTGTAGCTTGTGCAAGTGCAGATTCCATCCATACCCTAAGGCACAGGTGTCAGACATATTGGCTGAAGGCCAAATCCAGCCCATGGAGCCCTGCCATCTGGAGGAGGCCTGTGAGGATATCCCCAGTTTGGATCTGGCCTGGGGGCCAAACAAGTTTGACACCCCTGCCCTATGGCTATGGTTTACAGATAAAAACTGTTTTAAAATAGTGACTAAATTAGCAGAAGCAATGATATAATACAGTGAAACATCACTTTCTCTTTAGCCCATGCTGAGTTCCAATTCTGAAATAGCCATGTACTGTACTTTTTAGGATGAGCATTCACAACAGATGGTGGATAGTGGTGATGCCCATGTTTGATTCAGAACCCTGGTACTTACAGCATTTACAAATGCTGTTGTGTGGGCCACCTCCCGATCCCGTCCATGTTGCCATGTGCGAGCCAGGAGCGATATGCGGACCCATCCTTGCGCACGTGGGCTGTGGCCAGCAGCCCGGGCACGCGGGGTCAGAGGAGACCATGCGGCGGCAAGGCACGCACGGGCTAGAATTAGTCACAGAGGCGTAGTGGTTGATTCAAAGATTGTTTACTTACACCGAAGATGGTTGCGGTGCAGGAAGGAAAACTTGCTTGAGTTGCGGTTACAGATAGAAAAGATGAGAGGCGGACTAGAGTTCCTGCCCGTGAACACTCTTCTAGCCCATCCGGTTGGAGGCTCTAAACCGCGAGCCCGTCGCGCCAACCGAAGAAAGTACTCGTACAAAAGAGCTCTGAATAAAGTCACACGAAGTTTGCTAGGCTCCATGGGCCCTTGTGCGTGCAGGGAAGAGGGATACGTCGAGGATTGTGCTCGGCGACGGGGAGAGGCTAGAGGCTGATCAGACCCCTGTTGCCTTCTTGATATTCACGCTGGGTCCAATAGGCTCTGCAGCGCTTAGAGATCTTCACGAGACGTGAAGTCTCCTCCTCCTGGTGTTCGTGGAGTCCTCCAACTTGGGCGGAAACCACTCAAGACTTTTATACGGCTAGCAAGCCAATCACTAGCCGCCACGTGTGAATAATTTAGAACTGGCCAATAATGGGGCTCGAATTAGCATACAAATGGCGGGAACTCTTTGCAACGAGCATCCCTGTGCTGCAACAAAGAAATGCACCCTGCAAAGAAAGCTACTGGTGACAGGAATTCTTTTGCAACGGGGTTCTCTTTTGCAGCAGAAAACTCCACCGTGCAAAGAAGCTGCAATTTAGCAGGAAAAATAATTCAGTGGTGCCAAAGCACACACA
>NW_005841847.1:3809006-3847663 GCF_000455745.1 Alligator sinensis | reverse complement strand
CCTGTTGCCTTCTTGATATTCACGCTGGGTCCAATAGGCTCCGCAGCGCTTAGAGATCTTCACGAGACGTGAAGTCTCCTCCTCCTGGTGTTCGTGGAGTCCTCCAACTTGGGCGGAAACCACTCAAGACTTTTATATGGCTAGCAAGCCAATCACTAGCCGCCACGTGTGAATAATTTAGAACTGGCCAATAATGGGGCTCGAATTAGCATACAAATGGTGGGAACTCTTTGCAACGAGCATCTCTGTGCTGCAACAAAGAAATGCACCCTGCAAAGAAAGCTACTGGTGACAGGAATTCTTTTGCAACGGGGTTCTCTTTTGCAGCAGAAAACTCCACCGTGCAAAGAAGCTGCAATTTAGCAGGAAAAATAATTCAGTGGTGCCAAAGCACACACAAAAACAAAAATCACAACTTTGGGCTGTGACAGCTGTAACCACTAGAGTACTGGGTAAAAGATGAGTGGTGCCATCATCATTGTTTATGAACTGAATACAGTGTTGTTGACACGAGTTAGCTTTGGTTTTTGTATCTATAACAGCTGGCAAGATTGTAGGTAGAGTTTTTGTCTTTTCTAAACATGCACTTGAGCTTGAATGGAGACTCTAAATTCTGAAATGGAGATATGTACTGCATTTAGGCACATAAGGAGTTTTTTGTGGCTGTTGGTCCAGGGCCATTTTGAAATGCTTTCTAGTACTTAAGCAACTAAAATGCAACTAAGTATAGCAGGGTTTGGCAACCTCTGGTCTACATCTGGCCCACCAAGCAATTTTGTCTGGCCTGAGAAACCTGAATATCAGTGACATTTTGACACTGGGGCAATTTGGTGGTGGTGTCAGTGGGATTATACAGAGCTCAGCTGGGTTGTGACATTTTGGCAGCAATTCAGCCACAGGGAGAAGAGGCAGAGACTGCGTTAGAAGTACTAGCTTGACTTGGACTAGGCTATGTTCTTTTGGCCCACTGCTTCCTGAAGTAGAATTATCTAACCCCCTTTGGAAAGTACCTGCAGCAAAGATGTTTGAACAGCTGAATTTGTTCAGCTTAGTGAAACAATTACAAGTTACTGTTGCAAACTTTGGAATGCTGTCCACAGTTTAATCGTACTTCTTTCTGGTAATTGAAAAATGTTATTTTTATCACTGATCATCTTTCAGAGACAAACTCTATCATTTCAGTGTAGTAACTATGAATGAGTTCGAAGCTTATTAACATGAAATTAGATTTGAAGTTTTTATAGTTTCAAAATTTAATAACATACATTATTGTTTTACTTTTCAGAGCATGATGAATGTATTACAAACCAGCACAACTGTGATGAAAATGCACTCTGTTTCAACACTGTGGGTGGGCACAACTGTGTTTGCAAGCCTGGTTATACAGGAAATGGCACTGTATGTAAAGGTAAATTATCAGAAACACGGTTGAAACATGCATGTTTTTGATTTTGTGGACATTTAATTTATCATAGTTCTTACAAATCTGTATGCCTTGAAGATGACACTATAGAATGCTAGGCCATGATTCTACAACCTGCGTGAACCAATCTCCATTGACTTTGTTTTTTTTTAAAGTTCAAAGTGGTTTGTGAATTTAGCATTTATAAATTGATTGCTCTAAAATTTTGAGTAAACACTTTCAGTTTCCATTTAAGGATAATGTTTTCATGCAGAGTAACCCATTCAAAATAACTACAGTCACCAACAATATTACAGCTATGAAAATGTATTATCAAATGTAGTTTATCCACCATCCATCACTTGCTATTTTACTTGAATGAACTGTAGATTGAACTGCAGGATGTTGGGCATGCTGTATCACTTTGTTGTAAGTGAAAAAAAGACAGCAGTAAATGTTAAACATGAAACCTTTACTCCACAGGAGAAGTTGGTCTCATGGTTGCTTGTACTGTGAGGCAGCGTCACACACTGACAACTATTAAAAATTATATTGTGAGTCTTACAAAGAAACTCCATTTTCCAGAGTCATGAAGCTGTTTTTAGAACTTCTAGAGCTCTATTTCAGTAATATTAGGATATTAAGTCCTGGTTCCCTAAAAAGACCTTAAGCGCCTGAAGTGGAACTTGGGTGGAATTTTTCTACCTTAAAAATATCTGCTCAAACTTGCACTGAAATTCTGTAAAATTCCCTGCACGTGCCCAGAAAGATGAGTAGTTCAGTGGCTAGTCCATGTTTAAACCCAATCAGATTCTTCAAACTAGACATTTTCCCACCTAAGTCACCTGAGGGGCCCAGTCTGATAGATTTGTTCAGAATCTCTCTAACACCCACTTAGAGGAATGAGGTCTATACAAAGCACAGCAGTGGCTGCCGGTTTTAATTAAAAAACATGATTGGAGGTGGTAGTGGTTGTTCCACCCACCTTCTGTACAATGTTCAGGTGCCCATGAGGAGAGAGAGACTGGTTCAAAGCCATCCACAGCCTGAGAGGGTTCAAACCTGCAACTCTGATCTCCAAGGAGAGTGCCCTCACCACTTGATACACAGCTGTTCTGGGGGGTGGGAATTTTCCCCACATTTCCTTTCAATCCTGTGTCACTTTATAAACAAGAACTCAAGATTCATTGATCCAGGGAGAAGAGGTGTGAATCTGTATCCCAGTGATTGGCTCCTTCACCCAAGGAAAAATAAGTCTAGATTCTGATCCCTACTTACAGGGACATTTATCATTTTACAGTAAACAAACTTTAGATACAACGAATACATGTAATCACTGGCTATGCAATCATGCTGCCCCTCTCTCTGGTACAGTGAATCTTTAACATTTTTTTTGTTTGCAAAGTAACAGGAATGAGACATAGTTAGCCACATTAGGCTGAGGTCAGGCAGAAAGCAGGACAGATATACAAGTTAGACTAACTAAATAACATTATATATACAGAGCATAAGCTTTTGTGAACACATGAGTGACAGGAGACAGCATAAAGAATGCTTCAGCTCCAGAGCAGTCCCTAGCCTAGTGGGCAGAGGAGAAATATGAGTTTGAATGCCTCCAGATTACAGAGAACATTGAACCCAGCCGTCCCACTTCCTGGGTGACTTGGCTAGACCCTGAGTGATTGTATTGGACATTTCAGAAGAAAAGGATGACTCCTCCTGTTTGAAAGATATACCATAGGCATCCCATCTAATTTCAGGAGAGGCTTCTGAGCTGGGAATCCTCATCTGACAGTTGCCTCTCTGTAATCCGGAGTTGGATACCTGAGCCCATGACTAGAATGGGATTGGAAACGCATCCTTCTCCTTAGCATTCCCATTTAGGTAGTGTAGGTCATACCCAGTTAAATGTATTCCCTCTTGTGCATTTCATTCTCGGGCACCTAACTCCTCCCCATGAATTGTACAGGAAGCTTAAGTGTCTGACTCAGAACCATGGATCTCACTCTAGAAGCTTGGCATCTGACAGCTAGACATTGCAGCCCAAGTTCCTTTCTGGATCTAGACCAAGGGCGGGCAATTATTTCAGCTGGAGGGTTGTTTAATGAGTTTTGGTGAGCTGTTGAAGGCTGCAAGGGTAGGCCCACCCCTTAACAGGTGCTCTGCCCCTTGGTCACCATCTTGGGATCAACCAGAAGTCCCACCCCCAACCTCTGACCTTTGCCACTGGAAGTTCCACCCCTTTCCTCAAGAAATACTCCTTTTGAGAGGGGGGTTGCCATCTTGGAACCAGAAAAAAAACAAATCATATACTAAAAATCAAACATCTAATATAACATATTTTCATTTTACTTCAAAAAATATTTTTGTCCTGATTTAGTTGTGTTTGCATAGTATATATAGCAATGATTGCATAATAGCTCAAAACAAAGTCTTACTCTTGTATATTGTGCATGTGCGAGTGCGTGAGGTATGGTTGTGTGGTGGGAAATGTATATTGGGAGGTGTGGGGTTTGTGGGGGGTGTAGGGTATGTTGCAGGGTATGTATATATGTAGGGGGATTGTGGGGACAGAGTGTGGGGGTGTGGAATTTGTGGGGTGTAGGAGAGGGCTGGGGGTGTGTGGAGCCCCCTCCAAAGGCCCCCCAATAGTGCACAGCCCGGCTGCCAGCAGCAGCAGCAAGCGGCGGGCCCTTGGGGTGTTCATGGCCTGCATAGGTGCTGCCACCCAGCAGTGCACAGCTCCAGTTAATTCTGGGAACTTCACTTGGCAGCAGGGAGCAGCACCAAGCCAGCCTGCCACTATCATGCGGGGCTCTCTGCAACTCATGTGCAGCTTCCAGTACTCACGCGCCACCAGGAGGAAGCCCTGCGCAATGGAGTTGGCTGCTTTCCCTGCCAGCATGTGCAGGTCCTGGGACTCTGCTGGGAAGCAGGGGGCGGGGCTCCCTTCCACTTCCAGTGGAGTCCAGACAGCTTTACGTGGGGGCAGGAAGTGGGGAAGGCAGACGGCTCCATTGCATGGGGCTTCCCCCTGGTGGCGGGAAGCTACACATGCTGGAAGCTGCACATGAGTTGCAGGAAGCCGGACATGATAGAAGTGGGCCAGCCAGGCTCTGCTCCTCGCTGCCACATGCAGCTCCCAGAACTGGCTGGAGCAACGCACTGCCAGGCAGCAGCACCTGTACAGGATATAAACAGCTTAGGGGCCTACTGCTGCCACCACCGGCAGGGGCTGTGTGCCATGGGGGGTGGAAATTAGGGGGTCGGCACACCCCCCACCCTCCCTCACACCCCACACACTCATACCCACACCCTACCCACCTGACCTCCATGCTCCCACCGTCCCCCTAAGCGTGGGCCCCAGGCTCCATGCTCCCACCAGCTCCATGCTTCTGCCAAGCAATATTTCCCTCACCCCCCTTGCCTGCTTCCATTTCCCTTCCTGCTACTCAGAGCAAGCACTGCAGCAAAGGCAGGAGGAGGAGTCACTGTAGGCTGGGGATGCTGAGCCATGGCCGCAGCAGGGGCAGCGGTGGCCCTGCCTGGATGCTGTGCATGCTGGCCAGGCTGGGACCCTCCTGTGCATGAGGCTGGGAGTGAGGTGTGCAGGCTGGGCAGGGTACAATTAATTGGTGGACACCCATGGGCCGGATGAAATTGCACGTGGCCCGGATCCAACTTGCAGGCCATATTTTTCTGTCCCAATCTAGACTTAAGTCTTGTTTTAATGGTGAAGCCATATTACAGAAGATCTGCAAACCCAAGGTTTTGATCACCGGTAGCTTTCTGAGAACCCTTAGATAACCTGTGTCCTGACAGAATTCCAGTATTTGTATTCTTGTCTATCTACATTTCATCTGTAGTTTCAGTGGAATACAGCATTGTCCACGTCCTGTTGTAGATGAGATGTATGCAGTTAATTAGCTGCCATGTTTTGTATAATAGCTGGTGGCATTTCAGTGGTGGATGCAAAAATTCTAGTGTGCATGTGTATGTGGATAGCTTAGTCTAGAAAATGGTGCTCTTGAAGAAGCTCAGCTTAATTGCTTTCAGTGTGAGCGCAATGCAGACTTTAGGTCATAATTGGTAAAAGTTTTAAAGCCTTTTTGGGATGATAAAATTTTTATCATTTGGCTTTAATACCAGAGTACAAAGAGTCAAGTAGCCAGTTAATATGACACTCATTTGTGCCAGATAGGCATAGGGCTATATAATGAGGTAGTGCTGTCTTAAGAATGGTTTGGTCCTCAGGGAGACAACTCATTTTGGACCTTTCTAACACAGATGAGAGAATAAATATGATCTGGTCCCATATCTGGCTAGTGAAGTAGCCTACCCTTCTCTCTGCTTTTTTGGAGTGACTTTTATCCCTTGGAGGAACTGCCTCTAGTCTGCACTCAAAGTTGCAGGGATTGCATTTGTGTCTGGCTGCTACATAAGGGGTATGAACACCTGCACAGTTGCTGAGCATAATCTAGCTCTTAGCTTATTGATTCTAAGCATACATTATGCTTTTACTATTTCAGCATTTTGCAAAGATGGTTGTAGAAATGGAGGAGCCTGCATTGCTTCCAATGTGTGTGCCTGTCCACAAGGCTTCACTGGACCCAGCTGTGAAACTGGTAAGAATATAATTTAATTAATTTAAAATCACCCTAATAAAAATTGATAGTGTAAATTAAGCAGAAAACAATTTTTCAAGTTTGTATCCTAAAACAGGCAGCTGCTTCTAGAAAGTGCCTGGATATGAAGTAGGTGAGCTCACTGACTTTTTTTACATGCTTGCTACACTCTTGGTTTGGTTAGGGATGATCCTGTCTCAGGCAGGGTGTTGGATTAGATGACTTTGTAGGTCCCTTCCACCCTACTTCTCTATGATTCTATGATCCTTACTAGTAGCTCTTTACCTCGTAGCATAGGACATGAATGACTATCTTAGGTTCTGAAATTTCATAATTACCATTATTATTTACTCACTTTTCCATATCGAATGGATTTTGGTAGCTCTAACAGGCTACAGCTCATTTGAAATCTACATATTAAACCCAGATTGTTGTTCTCTACATCAGCTTTGTCAATTTGTGACAATAGTTCAGTAATCCAAATTCCTGTTCATTTTCATTTCGGGACTTTTTGGTCAACACACCATTCTTTACTTAATGTAAGATGGGCTTCAATGTTCCCATTCTTTTAATGTTTTCTCACAACCCTTTTGCTCTATTTTTGACATCTCCCAGGATGGTACTACCATAAAACCTTTTAAAACAGTTTGGGATTGTACCAATTAGAGCAGTGAGGGGGTTTACCAAACAATGTAATTTGCTATTATTGCTTCTATTGAATATCTTGACTGCCTGTAAATAATCTTTCAAAGTTAAAATAAATAATTTCAGTGTGTTGATTTTTTTATAATGGATTCTAACAGTAAATGGCCTCAGGGGGCAAAAGGGAGAGCTCTCTAAGACTGATTGGCCTCACTATGCCTAATAAAAGGGCAGTCTGCCACTTATGATTGACTATTGTTGCCATACTATATTGCCTTCAATAAATCTTCCAAATGCAAACACTGACTGATCTAAATTTTATTCTGCAAATGTTCTAGTCCATTTGAGAGGTGAAGAATTTGCTTGCTTTCATTCCGTGTCACTGTAGCTTGAATGCATTTTGTCAGTATGTGCAGGAGGGGCACTGTGTGTAATAACAGAATCCGGGTTGCGGATCTTTCTCTAGAAATGTCAAAATGGCATTTTTCAAATAGTTTGATTATTTCATTCGCTTTTCAAAACTGGGAATGATGTGCTGCAGAATATCAAGTTCTCTATGATGCAATGGTTTCATATTTCTACTGGAGCAGTCTCTATGACTAGTCTAGTTAATACTTGCTATGTAACAGTGATTCACGAGCTTGTGTGATATTTTTTCCTATATATTCTTTACAACACTTCAGTGCTATCAACAAAACATGCTGAATTTGCACAGTTAATGGAACACAAAGACTGAGATTTTCCAAAGCACTCAGGATTGACCTAACTGCTCTCCTTGAAGTCACTAGGAGTTTGGAGAGCAGAATACTTTTGGAATTCCTGCCCTACATTTCCTATATATGCCAAAATATTTAACCTGAATTTCATAAGATAGTTATGATCTGATATCTCTTGTCACTTGTGCATGGCCCATACCCCTCAAGCCCAGAACCAGTGGTATAGGAACCTCTATCATGGTCATACAGTACGGGAAGATTTGATTTTGCAGGGAGAAAATCCATCATTATCTAACAAGAGTGTCATAGTGTTTAGTGACTCCACACATCCATAAATGGGTCATGGTCTCAACTGCTAGTAAATTAAATAACCTATGATATTAGAGGTCAGTCAGAAGTCAAAGGAGATCTGGTGACCTGCTTTGAGCATTCATGTGCACAAGGAAAGCTGCTGCATACATTGTTTGCTAGCCCACTTGCTCTTGATGTATCCTTTCTTGCTCTTGGACAGGATTCTAATTAATTTCACTTGTCACTTTTAAAAACATTATGTTGGTATATTCCAACCAGAATATTTTCCAAGCAGAAAGAAGAAAATTCTGGCTATGAAAGAGAAAGCTGTTGCTCTTTCAGAAATGGAGTTGTTATGAATGTAATTCCATTTACCCTACCTAGTGACAGTCTGAATTTAAAACAGCACATTCCCACTGAATATAGACCATGACTTCCAGTAGGCATGTTTCTTTGGTATGAAGTGATTGGGGCAGCCTTATAATAAATAATTTATATTGGGAGTTTGTTACTGCTTTATTTTCTATGTATTGAATGTATCCCCCAAGGAGCTTTGACCCCTCCCAAGGCACAGCTCTTTGGCTGTGTTCTTGTATGAGGAAAGATAAGATCAATTTAAAGCTGCCACGGGCAGCTTTAAATTGCATCCTTCATGTTATTTCAGTTTATTATACACACATTTAAAAAGTTTGTATCCTGGGATCCAGACACATTTGCCATAAGATAAGTATACAGGCACATAAAAATTAACCAGCAGCTGCTCCTGAGTCCCAAACCATAAAACAATTAGCCAGCGATTAAATGAAAGCCTCAGCTATAAACCAGCAACTGTGATCAGCAGTTCTTATTGTGATCTCTCACCCTAAAAGTTGAGTATGTAGGGGAGTTTTTGCATCATGTTCCAGCCATTAACCAGTTTGGACTATATTGAATGATGGTGTAGAGGCAAAAAGGCAGGGGGATGTCTAGGAGCGCTCTCTCTCACTCTTCTATACTCCTGGGGGAGCTTGCAGGTTAAATGGCACCTCTAATCACAGCTGTTGAGTTTTGAGGGGATTGGGTTTTTTTAACCTGTTTCTGAGAAAAAATGAAATTTACATTTGTCAACTGTTTGCAAATGCTTAGGAATTCACTTAAATGCTCCTGTCCACCCACACACCAGGGTTCAGGTCAATGTTTTGCTGCCAGTCATTTAACAAGGAATGCCTACAAAATTTCCGTTGTCAAATCTGTGATTAAACCCCTCTTATTGACTAGAAGAGAGCCATGGGATGGAAAGCCTGATTTGTTTTCTGGTTTCAAGTAAAATAATTTCTCATATTCAAAAGAGGAGATGGCACAAGCCAAATGTATCATTTGTTCATGAAAAACTTACAGAAAAACACCAAGTTCTGTAGGTGCACTAACAGGGAATTAAGACATGATAGGGAAACCTGGGAATAGCAGTGATCACAAAATATTTTGAAAATAGCTTCTGTTAGAACAATGTTAATTCCAAAACCACACAACAGTTTTTTTCAGAATCCTGATGAAATTCAGTTTCTGCTTCCAGGACTATCTCTGTATTTTAGTTTAGAGAGTACATTAGGTTTAAAAAAAAACCCAAACAAACTAGAAATAGACCTGGAAGCAAGGACCAGAGACCAGGATTTAATCCTCCCAGGGAGTGCCTATATCTCTGCTTTGGAGAATCAGGCTTCCTTTTGCTTGTTGTCCTTCTATCTCCATCTTGCATTCTCAGCTGCCCAGTGGCTCAACTTCAACAAAAGGATGGAGGGTGTCCCTACCCAGACTACAATTCTAGGACAGAAGTCCTAGAATTCTGGTCTTCCACTTTTGGGCTGAGTTCTATAACCACTAGTCCTTTGCATAAAAGTGTGGGCACCAGTACCCTTGGCCATTTTTGAGCGTGAAAGTCACTGTAGACTGTGCATTGTACTGAAATGAATGCTGTGTTAGGCATCTCCTTTCTGGGTATTTCCAAAGTATTGGAAATGCTTAATATGTTGCTGTGACTCAGACACTTAGGCTAAATATAGATATTTAAAAAGCTCAAGGCGGAATTGATCTAAGTTACAATTTTCTATAGGAGGTGTGTCATCGTCAAAGAAAAACAGAAGTTCAGAAAGCCAGTTAATAGTGGTATGCTCCAGGTGGTGCTATACTTAGCATAGGCCATCTTGGTAGTCCTTTGAGGACATTTAGATTTTTCTGTTGACAACTGTAAGGATCATGGATGTACGAACCTTATTAATATGAATCTCACTCCTGGGTGAGGCAACCCATTTATAGGTATAGTAACACCTAAGTGGAGGTGCCTACTAGAATGATTTGCATTTGGCCCTTAGTCTTTAATTTTTGTAAATTTATTTTTAATATCTGTTGTTCAGAAGATTAAAATGCAACTCAAATAAGTGACTTTCCTAGGTAATTGCTATAGATTGGATCTGTAGATTTGCATGGTAGTTTTGGTACAAGCTAACTATTTAGCATGTGTGACTGATGCTCTTTCCTGCAACTTAAAATTAATTTGTTCAGGTGCACTGACCATGATAATAGAAGAATTCAGATTATTACCATTCCAAGGGGAGCCTGTGAAAATCCTTTAATTCAGAATCTGAGTTGTTAGGAAAATAGTTTTACTGGTACTCTGAATATAATTCATTGTCAAAGCTACTATAAAGCCTGTTAACTTTGCTGATATTGCTAAACCTGGCGGAGTATTTTAGCACTTTTAGCATCACAAGAGAATTGCTTTCATTTAATCCCTTGATCCCTGGTGTTCAGTTAAAACAACCACAGCCAGTTCATGGCTAGACAGGTTCTAAATCTAGGAAACTGTGATACAAATGGTACTTGAAGCCTGTATAGTATTAGACTCTGAAAGAATTGGAATTACTGGTAGCACATCCTTTAAAGATTCTAGATGCTAAATTCATTAGAAACTTACCATGTACTTTTTAAGTATCATATTTAGAACTCTAACAATTAAAAAAACACAGTTTGCCTTGGAAATTTTTCAAAAAGAAACGTATTTCACTAGACACGCTTGTTGTGCCCCTACTCTCACATCAGAAGGTACAAGTTTGGACTAAGTGACCTTGTGAGTGCCCTTCCACCCTACTGATTTCAGTTCACTGCTAAGTCTGCATATTAAGATAAGATTTTGAAAGGTTTGGTAACTTGTGATTCCTGATTTGACACATCAGCTAGCGGCCTAACTTTTCAAGGGTCAATGAGACCCCTGAAAAGTGTCTCAAGTCAGGCACATGAACTCATTGGTCACTTGTAGGGATCTCTGAAATTTACACTGGAAGCACGTGGTGCAGAGGCTTCTTTAATTTTTTACTTTCTCCCATGCACTCCCCTGTCACTGATTGGTGGAGGGCCCTGTCATTCACTGCTTGTGCCTGATGGTTGGGAGATGAAAACCACAGCTGCAGCTGCTATGAGGTTGAAAAACATCAGGTATGGGCAGCAAGTGATAGGGCCCCTTGGCCAATCAATAGTGGGGGGCACAAAGGGGAAACTCCAAAATTAAGGAAGCCACTGCACCGCCCACTTCCAGAATGAATTCCAGAGATCTCTGGTCATTTGTGAAGTTCTTGGCCTCTGGTTCTAAGTGAATCAACAGTTAATGCAAGCAAATAAAATAATGCTGTATTTCAAATTTAAATGTCAATCCAGTATTTCAGTCTGAATCCATATTTCCTATATAAATTCGTTTAAATTTAACTTTTAACATTATGTAAGCATTTATAGTTCATTTTCTAACCTTAGTCCATTGCCAAAATTCTAACTGCAGCCAGTAGAAGCTTTGCCTAAACAAAAAGAAAAGTTGTACCACCTTATTGATAGAAATTAAATGTTGTTTTGCTTTACATTAATTTTTAAAATGACCAAAAATCACCAAATTAAAAACACCAAAATAAAATTTTATTTATTAATGTAGGTATTAGATTTATATGCTGTCATCCCCCAAAAGAAGCTCAGGGCAGCTTACAGTAAAAAATAAATAAATTATAAAGACAAAAAATATTAAAATAAATAATGCATAACAGAACAAACTCCCCAGACAGCACCTAAAACTTAACTCCACCAAAATAAAAATGTCTCACAGCATTTCTGGAAGATGAGCAGGCTCAGGCTGTGACGGATCACACAGGGAAGGGAATACCAGAGCTGAGGAGTGACTAGCAAGAATGGCTTCTGTCGTGTTTTTGCTAAATGAACTTGGTGCACAGATGGATCATGCATGAGATTGTTCTGGGTTCACCTTAAGGATCACAATAGAAAATAATGGAGAAGATGGTCCCTTAGGAGTGCAGGACCCAGATCCTTTAGGGCAGTGGCGGGCAAAGTCCAGCCCATGGGCCGGATCTGGCCTGCAGTGGACTCCATTTCAAAGCAGCCCCTGTCCACATGGCTGGGACTGATTTCTATGGACACCCCAATTGCAGCTGCACTGTGATAGCACAAGGCTGGGGTTGCCATGCAGACCAGGCCCAGCTGTACTTGGAGGTCAGGGGGCTGCTCTGGAGCCGCTGGCATCTCGCAGCGGGGGCAGCTTTGTCCAGGGCCAGGGCAGAGCTGCAGTCTGCAGCCTGCATGATCTGGGCAGGGGTGTGCAGGCAGCGGATCACGGCTCTGCCCAGCTCAGGACCATGCTGTCACCATTGCAAAGAGCTGGGGCAGAGCTACGATCTGCTGCCTGTGTGCCCCTGCCCGGATCATACAGGCTGGAGATCACGGCCCTGCCCTGGCCCTGGATGAAGCTGCCCTCAGTGTAAGATCCCAGCAGCTCCGGAGCAGCCCCCTGCCCTGCCTTGCTGCGCACCCTGCCAGCGTGGCTGGGGCTGGTCTCTGTGACAACCTTAGCCTTGCGCTATCAAAGCACAGCTGAGGCTGGAGTGTCCATAGAGACCGACCCCAGCCATGTGGGCAGGGGCTGCTGGGAAATTGAGTCTGGCTGCCAGTCAGATCCGTCATTTTGCCAACCACTGCTTTAGGGTCTAATGGATCAAAACCAGTGCATTGCATTATACCTAGAAAGCTACTGGGAGGCAGTGCAGACCCTGGAGCACTGGAATAATTTTGTCCTGGTGACCCATCTCCATCTGCTGCAGCAGCTTCCTGATGGACCTCAAGAGAAGCCTCACATAGAATGCACTGCAGAATTCTAGCCATAAGATTGTGAAAACATGGATGATAGTGGCTAGATCTTAATCTGAAAGAAAGGGTCTCAACCTAACTGCAGTTTCCATCTACCTTTATAAATAATAATTTGCTATAGTTTCCCCTTCAGGTGTTACAAACCCAAATGGAATTTTTTGCTAAGACCCACGGGAATCCCTTTTTTCTTAACTTGTAGCAGAGTAATGTAGGTTGTTGTGTCATTACACGTTTGTGTAAAACTTGGCCTGATCATTAGAATGAAATCAATTACTGACTATACTACAGTTTTGGCCCTCTTAGAGGTTATTTGGTGACTTTTTATATAGTAGCAGAGGTACTGCTACTCTGTTGGAAGAAAGAAACTGTTCTGCAAGATTTCAAAGATGCTTTTTTTCATCCAACTCTATTAAACAAAGGAGGCAGAAGTGACTGTAATAACCACAGAGGTATATCTCTTCTCAACATCATGGGGAAAATCTTAAGCCTTATTCTTTTACCTAGACTTCAAACATTAGTTGAGAGAATCTGTCCTGAGAGCCAGTGTGGCTTCTGCTTGGAAAGGTCCACCATAGGTATGGTCTTCTCTGTAAGACAACTGTAGGAAAAGTGCAGAGAGAAGCATATCCCACTTTACATGCTTTTTATAGATTTAACAACAGCCTTTGACACAGTTACTCAGTCAGGGCTTTACACTGTTCTGAAGAATCTTGGCTGTCCACGTATACTGCTAAATAGGCCTATGCAAAGTGGCTAGCATTCACTATGGATTTGGTCGATTCGGGGGGACAGTGTTTTGATTTGGTGACTTGAATCACTGTCCTGGATCTATTCGGCTGAATCTGATTCGGATATTTGGCTGCCGCCAAATCAGCCGAATCTCTGAATCAAACAGGCCCCATCCCCCACCCGCTCTCCCAGCCCTGTCAATGACTGCCTCAGGCAGCCCCAGCATCCCAGCTCTTTAAAAAAAGAAAGCCTGGCACTCACCAGCTGCTGGCAGGCGGGGGCAGAGGGGTGATCCCTGCTGCCCTCCACTGCCCTGTGCTGAGTGGGGGGCTATGTCATGATCCCCCAGAAGCCCCAACAGCTGCTGCCGCAGCCGGTGAATGTGGGGCTTTTATTTTTATTTTTTAAGAAGCCGGGAGCTGGGGCCAGGTGGGGCAGCTATCAACGGAGCTGGGAGAGCAGGCAGGGGATGGGACTCATGGCAAAATCTCTGGGCTAGCAATAAGCTTGAAGAATCAGTTCAGTGGGGATTGCCCCCCTACCTGGCAGGAGCTGGTGAGTGGGGGCTTTTTTTTCTTTTTTTAAAAAACTGGGAGTCCCCCCATGCCCCCACCCCCCGACTTACCTGCATGGAGTCTGGGTCCAGCTCCCTGTGGCAGTGAATGGGGACTGCCCAAATTTCTGTAGCTCTCCGAATCTTTTCCAAATCAATTCAGAGAGCTTTGAATTGATTCAGACCTTTTTATTGGTCTTCTGATTTGATTCGGATTCAGAGATTCAGCCACCGAATCAGACGAAATTTCCTCTGAATTGAATCAGCACCCGAAGCTTTGCACAGCCCTACTGCTAGACCTTGTGAAATCCTCGCATGATGGAATGAAAGCAACTATAATGTATGAAAACCAAGAGTCTGACTTGTTCAAGATCAACAATGGGGTGAAGCAGGGCTGTATATTGGCTCCCACATTGTTTAACATTTATGTCTCATTCCTGTTTCAACACACATTCCATGATGTTTGAGAGGATGTATATCTCTGCACTAGACATGATGAAGAACTGTTCATTGCAAACTTTGCAAACATTGCAAAGTTCAGAGCTAAAACAAAAGTAAAGGAAATCATCATAAGGAACCTGTTTGCAGATGATACAGCTTTTGTGGCAGTTCTCTGACTCATGCAAAATCTCTGGGCTAGCAATAAGCTTGAAGAAGACTGTTATCATGCACCAGGGCTATTCAGAATCAGTTCCAGATATCACCCTAGATAGTACTCATCTGGATGTTGTTGACCGATTTTTCTACCTTGGCTCTACAGTTACCAGCAATATAGATCTTGATGCTGAGCTCGCTATAGTAGAATTAGCAAAGCAGCCAGGAACTTTGATCTTTTCCAAGACAGAGCCTGGAACAGTAACAAACTGTCAACTAAAGTGAATATCTGTATTTTTGAGACGTGTGTTTTATCCACTCTTCTATATATGGCTCAGAAACATGGATGACCTACGCCGAACATAACAAGACTAAACAGCTTTCATATCAGATGCCTGCGTAAAATTCTTCGAATAAGATGGCAAGACAGGGTGACAAATGTGGAAGTGTTAAATCGTGTTGGTATGTCATTCATGAGAACATTGATTAGTAAGAAAAGATTCAAGTTGCTTGGTCTTGTCAAGTGAATGCTGGATCACATCCTGAAGCACATGCTGTACTCTGAAGCTCGTGAAGGATCTAGAAAAGAGAGGCAGACCACTGCATGGATTTTGGGATGCTTAAAAAGATGACTTGGCATCCTTTGGAATCTCTGTAGATGATTGGGAAGGGAATGCAGAATGCCACTCTGGTTGGCAGAGTCAGCTTGCAGATGAAGCAAGGCACTGAGGCAGACTGGATCCAGTTTTGAAATGACCAGCGTCAGAGGAGGAAAGAATCTGCTGATCAGATTCAGAGCATTGCTAGTGCATGGGTGTGCCCTATTTGTGGGTGGGACTGTCACTTGTGCATAGGATTTAGCAGACGTCAAAAAACTCATTAGCGCATACAGCATGCTCTGTAAAAAGCCACAGTGCCAAATGAGATAGATTACTAGCTTCATGGACCAGGATAACTTCCTTTTGAGCTGTCATGGTATATGCAAATAACAAACCTACTCAGTGAATTTACATAATATTACTGAATATGAATCCATTTTGAAAAGTTATTTTAAATTAAAGTACCATAAGAAAAACAGTATACAGTTATGTGTACACTTCTGGGCAATACCATACCATCAGGCTTTTAGTCTTCTATCAGAGCTAATGGAAGACTTAAAGTAATCATATTTTGTACCTATAACAATTTTTAACAGTTATGGGTGTTTGCGTGTACTTAATCCTTTGCTCTACTGTAGTTTAAGAATGACTGTGCACTTTAAAAAAAAAAAGGGTTGTGTAAATGTTTTTGATGACTTCAGTAGTTTTTAATGGGAAGCTGCTATGCAAGAAGTTTCCCTTATGAGTTCTGCCAATATATTGATTAGACTCTAAATAATCTGGCTATTCTAAGACTACCTTTCTTGGTAGTTGCAAGGTATGCAAGTCATTACAAATGGTGAGATTGTTTATGTCATGTGGAGTCATTTGTTAGGGATAGGCTGAAATCACCAAATTAATTTTTGGATGATGACCTTATGTAGTGTTCTTATTGCTGGAGATGAAAGGTATTGAATGTGTCTGTAGGGCGTGTAGAAAGGCTAAGTGCAAATAACCAAGTGATGGGGTATACCACTTTACACCAGCTGAGGATTCAAACTAAAGGGTGTGTTTTTTGTTTCTTTTAATTTGGTATGGGTTTGATGAAGACTTTGAGTAGTAATTTTCAACATATACCATAGGGCTATGGTCAAATTAGAATTTATAAACATGAAGAAAGTGAATTTTTGTCTTATTTGCAGTAAGCTTTCAGCAGTAACATTTTAGAAAGATGAATCTTCACATCCTTCAAGTGTGGCAGAAATATTAACATGCCTCTCTTGCGTTAGCACATGGGAGCCTGAGGCTATGGCAAGGCTCGCAGACATTCTCTCTAGTTGGGGAGGTGTTCCAGGCAGTGTTGTCTTCTTTGATTTACCCCAGTTCAAAAACCAGCTTTAAAAATAATGGATCCTTGAGTCTGAATCTCTAGGTTGGCTACTTTTAATTTGAATAGATTGTTTTATTAAGCATTACCTTAGTTTCTTTATCTATCGGAAGTTAATGTCTATCATGCCCTAACCATCCTACAATTATCTCTTGTGGGTATGTGGCCAATTAAGTGGGTTTTTTGGCATGTAAAATATGTATTGCCTTGTTACTGGGAGCTGGGATGCTTTTTTGCTTTAATGGCTCCTAGTGAAGTAGAGAATGTAAGGAGGGATAGCACATTAGTGCTTTTTCAACTCCCACTGAGGTCCAGCAAGGATGTGAACTCCCAGTAGCTCTTAGGTGGGGCACCAGCCCTGAAGGGTGCATGCAAGGAAGGGAATTCCAGAGCTGAGGAGTGACTAGCAAGAATGGCTTCTACAGTACTTCTACTAGTAGAATCACAGTTTCAACAGTATAAGCCCTAAGTGTACAAGTGTTCAAACAGTTTCTATTGGACCAAAACGGTTGGGTCTGATAGAAATTTCTACCTCATCCAGCAACCTAGTAAGTGCCCCTGGTAGAATTTTTACCAGAGAAACAAAAATTTGTTCACTTTTCCAGTAGAAACCTCCATGTTGTTTTCCAGCATCCCAGAGTGACTTGCTTTGTCCCCTTCCCTTCAGGGACATGGTCTGTGACTCAGCTGGGCTCCACTGTTTCAGCCAAATCACAGACTAAACCCCTCCCTCTGTCAGCCCCAGGGCTGAGAAAACCCAGCCCCTTTTAACAGCCCCAGAACTGCAGCTGTTAAATCCCTAACCCTGAGCAGGTGAAGGGAAAGTGATGCACCAGCACCCCCAGACCCTGCACTATTTTCCAAATCCCCTGGCTCACCCCCTGCAGACCCCAGATCTAGCCCAGGTCCTTGAGATCCCTGACTAACCCTTGCCATGGACTTGGATTTTGCAGAAAACACCTCTGCTATTCCCAGAGCCCCTTTATCCATTTCCCCAATGGACTCCAGACCCTATGCTATACCCTGAGCTGGATCCATTCCCCCCACCACCAACATGGACTGGCCTGATCCTGCCAGAGCCCCCTGACTCACCCCACCTGGAACCTACCTGAACAGCTAGTCCATGTCAGTGGACTTCATTCCCAGCAAGGTCCTGTCAGTGCTGTCTGGGTAGAGCAGGGGGCAGGGATCCAGATCCAGCAAATTTCCACCAGACCCTTCCACCTATCCAAAGAGCACTGACAGGTCCCCACTGGGAGTGGAGCATGTTTATATGGACAAGCCAGACTCCATCAGAACCACCCCAGCTCTGGGCATTGTGGGGCTTCATGTGTTGCGGTTCCAGCTGCACCACAGGCAAAGCCCCACCTCTGTAGCAGAGACCCAGTCACGAGCACTCAACCCCAACCTGCCAGTATCCACCCTCAACCCACCAGTACCCAGCCCACGAGCACTGGACCCCAACCAGACTCATCTGATCTGCACTGGAACTGGGTCTGTTGGCTGGTGCCAGAGAGGTAGTGACCTACTGCAGGGTGCTGAAGGGGAAATTGACAGGCTTGAAAAGATAGCACCACCCACTTGGGGTTGCTCTGAAAGCCTAACAACTGGGAGTGAGTGTTATGAAGGGTGGGGAGGAATAGCCCCCTGCGGTGGACAACCAATATGCCCTGACCTGTACCCTTGGGTACTGTCATCTATCTCCAGACAGACTGGGGAGCCTGCAAAGCGTGTTGGGATGCGTACTCTGGGCCCCACCTGGCTGAGTGCCTGTATAGTACATAGCTGCCACCCAGATGTTTGCACAGTGTTCTACCAGTAGAGTTTCCAGCTGCTCAAATTAAACTACTAGATTTCTACATTTGAACACTTGCATTCACTCTAAGAGTGTTACTGAAAGATTTATATTAAGTATTATGCATATTTTTGCTGGTGTGATTTCTTTTAAATTCTGGCCTCTGCTATTCAGTGCAAGATTCATGTCATAGACTGTCAATCTTTATTTTATTTAAAATTAAGTTTCTTTGTTCTGTTTATCAGACTCTTGCAAAAATTAAAACCTGCTAATGCCACCAGTCTTTTCAGAAACATTCAGTTACTAGTTTTTCTATTTTGCTAAATACAATCAAATATGTTACTTCTTTTGTTTTGTTCCTTGTCAACTCCGGTAAAAGTAATTTTACTATTCTCCATCCCAGGCTTTGAAAAATTTGGCCAGATATTTAACTGATGTACATAGACGTGGCTTTACTGAAGTCATATTACCAAGTTATGCAATATAAGAATTTGGTTTATAATCTTTAGGGACAATTCTTCTGTTTCTCCAAATTGTTTATTCTGTAAGAAACATTTATTAATAATTTCAACGAGCGTTATCCTAAGAAATGCTTATGTGTATTACTGTGGATAAAGAAAATAGCTATCAATTTTTGTCAATATAATTTTGGATGAGAGATGGGTTTTTTAAATTATCTTTTATTGGACCACCTGTGTAGTTGGGAGAGAGGTTTGACAAGCTTTTGGGCACACATTGCCCTCTCACAGGTCTCAAGGGCAAAAGCTTGTGAAACCTCTTTTCACCCGTGCACTAGGTCAAACAAAAGATATCACACAAAAATCCTTGCCTCGCACATTTTTTGGACCATCACAGCTACAGTAACATTCTATTCCCACTGTTAATATCATTTTGGTATTTCTGAGAAACAGTGAAAAAACAAGGACCACAAAAGTGTATTGCTGCCTACAACCAAGTGCTTTAATATATTCTTGTAAAGCAGGGCTCAGGTGAGCAGGAATCATATTAAGCTGGAGCCTGGCTAAAGGAGCCATAACATTCAGTGCAACGTTTTCAGAGCTTTACTCCCATAAATCACCTTCTTTCCCTCAAGTCTATTAGTATTCAAGATGAATAGACACCCAGTTCTGCATGCATAAAGATAAAACCAGTTACCATTAATGTTTGCACCCTTCATCAAGTAAGAAATATATCAAGATTTAATAAAAGTCAAACTAGGGTCAATTTCAGTGGATATTTTATGCTACAGGGATATCTAGTGTGATGCATTTTTCTAAGCCATTTAAATGCCACCACAAAAGACATCCTGCATTTGTCTGCAAAATTATTTTGCAGAACATTTTGTAGACCACATCCTAAAGAAGACCGAGCATTTAAGAATAAATCCTAAAGTAGGTACTCAGGAAACACTTCCTCTTTTTCACTTAGACTGTTGGGAGCAAACCAGATAGAGACTTCCTTCCTCTCTATAGAGAAAAGGGAACCAGCACTTTTAAGATGTTGTACAGAGTGGCTAGAACTCAGGCTCTAACTCCCTCCAGTATGTGCTTCTCTATAAGCCTGTGTAGGAGTTTGTTTTTACTTGGTGGAGATGAGGGACTAGACACACTCATAGCGATATGGAAAACAGTGGCTGCATAAAGTCTGAATAGAGTAGCTGGAAAAAAGGCATGCCTCTTCAACAGCAACAGCATCTCAGATTTGGTTTGGGGTGGAAGAATTCATCCTAAATCAGGATAAAAAAACAGCAATTCATACATTTTTGTGGGTGGGAAAACTGAAAAATTCAGTCTGGGAGAAATTAAATAGGAGTAGGCTTATTCTTGAGGCATCCTGCTCCCTGAGGATGCCTACCTCAGGTAGGAAACTTGGAGCCTGCTTACTCAGTGGGCATATTGACAAGAAACCAAGCCGTGCCCCTGGCAAGATGTTAGAATTCATAAAATCACTTCCAGATGTGGCAGGCTGGCCGCTGGCAGTCTGGCTTGATCGCTTGAGCCAGATGGCTCAGGCCAATTGGTGGGGACATTTCCCTTCCCCACCAATCAGAAGAAGGCAGGAGGAAGGCTTGCCCCACCCTGGCCTAGGGGTAAGGTAAAGAAGAGGACCTAAGGGGGAACTAACCCCTTAGGCTTTCTTATTGGTTTGTTTCCAATCTTGGGGTGGAGCGTCCAGAGGGGATAAAAGCCCGCATGGCCAGCGCACGGGCGACTTTGATGAGGGGCAATGAAGAGGGCTGCAGAAGAGCTGGTGGAGTTGACCAGCAGAGTGGAGCAGTTGCTCCAGAAGTGCCTAGAAGATGCCTCCGCTGAGCGGGAAGCACCACTCTGCTGAGTGTGGCATGAGCCATGGCATCAGTGCACAGACTGGTGCAGGGAGGGTCTAGGTGCAGACTGGACCTTGGTGGCTCCCCAACCAAAGCAGGAGCCCTCAGTGCACGAATCGGTGCACAGAGCTGTAGAGCTGAAGGGATTGCTGTGGGCTGCATGAGGCAGCACGGGTCCCCAACCCTTCACAAGACAGAAGCCCTCCGTGCACAGATTGATGCATAGGGCAGTGCACAGGGCAGAGAGAGCTGAGCGGAGCTGACAGTACACCATGGCTGAATGAGGCAGTGTGGGTCCCCTTCCCTGCATGAGGCAGGCACCCCTTTGGTGCACAGGGTGGTGCATGGGGCAGAGAGAGAGGGCTGACAGGTCTCAGTGGCTGAATGAAGCAATTTGGGCCTGCCTTCAGTGAGCAGCGACCGGGCAGGTTGACCACTCCAGCAAAGGAGGACGCACTACATCCAGCCCACAGATAGAGATGAGCCTAACCCTCCAAAGGTGCAGTCATGAGTTACCCGGGAAGGGTATTTCCACAGCGGAGATGGGGCTCTTTCCCATTCGGATGATCAAAGGGAAGTCCCTGACGAGGAGGGGGAATGACTTCCCATGGGAGTAGAGAGAAACCTAGAGCTCCCCCTGTTTGTTAAGGGTGGCTTCCATGATTACAGGGCCCCTCCTAGCTGTGACCTAGGGGAGGGTGATGGTGTTCCTTTAAGGTAGCGGCTTCCTTCCCCTGCTACTACTTCTTCTTTGGACACAGCTGCTGTGCCATTGTTGTGTTCTGGTTCCTCATGTTGTTTGCATTTTCATTGTAAACTTGCGTCTTTAATGTTGCATTATGAGAGGATTGTAAACTGCTCTATTTAGCCTGCTAGCAGGGTCTGCTAGTGCAGCCCTGACTCTGTACCTGAATTTATTGTATTGGTTATCATTATGTATTGGTATCCCACTTGATGTAATATCACTGCAAGTTCTGTTATTGTTCATCACTGGCAGATTTTCCTTTGTTGATTTGCTGTCTAACCTGTGTTTTATCATTGAGTGTCCCCACACTTGTTGCCTGGAGGCCCTGTTGAGGGCAGGGGCTGCATACTAACTGGAAAGTCACAGGTGACCGAGGCCTGTGCCTGAGTTCAGGGTTGCCAATAGTTATTGTCTTTGTAAACTTACATTTGTAAATAGCATATGTATATATATGTATATAAGTGTATGTTTATAAGTTTTATATAATGTTGTATAATTAAACCTGTAAATAGTTAAGTATCACTGGGTGTCCTTAGTCCCTGCTGTGCTCCAGGGAAAGGAGGTGAGCTGGCCTGCAGCTAGGCTGTCACGCTCCCACAGCATACATGCATCCACTGACATCCCTTCAATTGAAGAGGGGGTACCAGCTGCTTACCACCTGGGTTACACAAAGAGAAAAGAACAACAGACTCAACATGCAGAATTTCCCCTCTCTGTCTCCAAGAGCCCCCAAATGGGGTTCGTAGAGAAGGAGGCACTTTGAATTTAGAAGGGGTCTTCAGAATTTGATTAATAAACTGGCCTAAGAATCTGTGGTATTTGATGCTGGTAGTCTGATTAAGCACTGGAGAGAATTGTAGTCTTGAGGAAAAATAATACTGCAGATCCCTCATTGCAGATGAAATTTAGCAGACAATGAACGTGTGTTGGATAAATTGTCATTGTAGTGCACAGTGCCATCAAACTTCAGCTAATTACCTGCTTGCAAAAGTAGAGCCAGTTGTCCATTAGATTTACACTTGCCTTCACATTTACTAACTAACAGGAAGAGTGTGTGTGTGTGTGTGTGTGTAAAATCAATCACAAATTGTTGAGGAAAGTTCTAACTGCTGAAGAATGAGATTTTTTTGCGAGGATGCAAAGAATTATGCAGTAAAAGAGCCAAGAGAAATACAGATATGTGCAGTAAGAAGAATGCTGAAATACCATGTATAAAATACCACGTGTAAAATGTATATAAATAGAACAATGAAATTCAGTGCGCAGAATGTTCTGTTTAGGATTAACTATCTTGAAATAACTTGAACTAAAGGGATTTATGTTTGCTTGTGCTACATTCAATCACAACTCCACAATTGTTCTTAAAAAATGCCAGCAGAATACAATAGTGTTGTCCTCAAAATCCTTCACTTTAAATTACTCTGACCATTGTGAATGTCAGTGTGCAAACTGAAATACAAAATCTAATTGGTGCTGATCAGAATGGCCCCATACAGTTTCCAGATTTGATATGGTTTAGATAAATTCAGATGAAAAAGAAAAGGGCCCCATAAAAGAATGTTGCAGGGTGGTCTATGCACCCACAAAATATAAGGAAACCTACTAAAAACACAAAACTATGATTTATGGTCTTTTTTTCTGTGGACTCACATTTACCATGTCTACCAACCCTGATCTGGTTAAAAAGAGTTGGTTGTAATTTGTAAGGCAGTAAAGCTGCTGTTGATGGCAGTTTCAATTGCAGAACATATTGCCTTTCTGCTTCTTTCAAAGTTTATGGATGTATGTGTTACTCTACCATGCAGCAGCAATACAGTCATCCTTCTGTATATTAATAAAAAATATATTCTCCATCTCTTATGCAGTGCCCGTGCTTAAGACAGTCTACTAGCAGGTAGCATAATGAAGCCTCAGTGTTTAGAACTCAGTGATCTTGTCTCTGTGCAACTTAAAGGATATGCATTTAAATTACATATGACTACATAATTTCTATGAAGTAATATTCTTCTCCATAATAATTACTATAGATAAGCCAAATTGTTTCATCAGTCTTCAGGTACTCTAAATCTGGAAAGCCAAGAGAAATGCAGATAAGTCACGTGTTGCCTACAGATCTTAATATTACCACCAGTGATTTTTCAGCCACAAATCTTAATTCATTTTACAAACTATAAAGTATGGTAAGTATTGTTATCCCCACGTGATAGGTGTGAGGAATAAGACAAAGAATCATGTGAGGTTATTTAATGGCAGAAATCCAAGAATAACACTCCTGAATTATGCTCCCATACTCTTTCTGTTGAACAATGCTTAATACCATTGGCAAAGGATGAGCTGTTGTTTTAATCATATTATCCCATATGGAAATTCTATAAACAAATCAATCATTAATTTGCTAGAAAAAAAAATCTTTTTAGTTAAGATTTTTAAATTACAGATTAATCTATTCCAAAATTAGTAATAACAGTGCAGAAAAAGTCAAGTCTTTCAGGCTAATCAGCAGTAAAATAAGCAACTGGATAAGCTATACTTTTACTAATCTGTTTGTTTCTGATTGGTTGCATTATTTAGGGGAACTAATCTTAGTAACTCTGTTGCCCTAAGCGGGCACATGTGCATGTTCATCCATGTGCAGTAGTTTCAGTGCATTAAATTTGGTACTTGTATAGCCAAATACTAAATCAATGTGCCATAACCAGCATTACTGCACAGTAGCACCAGTGCACACCTTTTTATTGACACTACTGTGCAGTAGCCTAATAATACTGCACAGTGGTCTATTAGCACTATTTCTACTGTAATACATTCTGCACAGCATTATTAGGCTTCTGTGCGTTTAGCGTCTCATGTAGACGTGCCCAGTGAGAAGAAACCAAACAGCTGGTGGCTTTAGAAGTTTTGAAAGTTTGATTTTGCTTCAAAATGCTCTCTTTAATCATAATTACTCTTACAAGCTTTCTTTGAAGAAAATTAAGCATTTTCAAAATGGTTTCAGTAAACTTGCTGCTGCTGCCATCCTAGATTCCCTTTTAAAAGCGGAAGGGGAAAAAAACCATGAAAGTTTAAGACATTTTAAGGAGTTCATTTTGTCTTGCAGACATGTCTGTCACTACTTCAAAAATAAATGTTGACTGAACTTAGTTTTACCCATCCACAACATGAACTGAACTGAAGCAGAAAAGAATATTTCAGATAATATTAATACTTTTACACCGTATTTACTCAAATACAAGACAAGGTTTTTTTCCTCCAGTCAGCATGGGGAAAAAAGCCTCTCATTTTACATTCACATACAAAGAAAACTCATTAAATACCTTGGCTATAATTAAACTGCTGACAAAAACAGCATGGCTGTGTCCAGACGAGTGTAGCAGTACGGTATGTGGCCGCACATGCAAACTTTCCCTGTACTGCTACATTGCAGTGCAGGTGGGTTTTTTGACCTCAGGAGAAAAAGCAGGGCGGCACACATGGTGGCAGCGCATGCTGCCCAAAACCGGAGCTTGGCCAGCCAGAGTCACAATCCAGTTGCTGGCCAGCCTCCCAGCTGCAAACTTCTCCAGCACCTAGGATCCCAATTAAGGCTGCTGGGGCCAGTGAAGTTGCTGGTCCCAGCCTCCACTACTCCACCTGGTGTAACCCACTGTGTGCAGCTTCCACAGGTCAGTGTGCAGGATTGAGGCCCCCATAGGGAGGGAGGCAGGGAGCTGGGCAGCACGGGGGGTGCTGCTGCCCAGCCCTTGGGGTGTGTGGGGGTTGGCACCCAGGGCTGCAATACGCAGAGACAGGGCCCCAGTGGGGAGCAGGACAGGGTTGTGGGCAGCTTTTGAAGGGGGCAGGGTGGAGGAGCTGGCTCCCTGCTACTGTGTGCGCTCCCGGGGGGGCGGGGACCCATGTCCCCCAGATCTGTGCACGGGGTGGGGATAGGATGCCTACCACAGGCTCGGGCTCCTGCCCTGCTGCCCTCCCCCGTGGCTCCCCCAGAGCCAGCCACTCCCTGCCCTCCCCACCCCTGCAGCAGGGCAGTGTTTGTATGTGTGTTTTAATTGGGCCTTTTTTCCATCCCATTTTTCCCTTTGAGTGGTCATGCTCCCTGAAATTCCAGATTTTCTTTACTTCCTCAGATTAACTGTATTTTAAATAGTAAAACATATTTTTTTACTGATTCTGTGGCTGAAAATGCTAGAAGTTTTAGCTATTTTTAAGAAGAATTTTTTTCCTTGGCTTGATTCAATACTATACTCCTCTGTAGAGAAAATCCACAAAAAGCATTGCAAAACCCAAAGTAGCATGTTACAAAAAAAAAGTTTGAAGAGGTGAAGCATTCTAGTGTTTTATTAAAAATGCCTTTGAAGGAATTTTTAATTCATCCAAATATTTATTATATTGTTTTCAGAAGAAAGCTCTTCATTTATTAAAAAACTAAATACTTGAATTATTGGGCTGTTTAAAATGCTGTATGGTATAAATAAAAACATGTAATGTGCAGCTGGGCAGTATAACAATAGAATTTTTTTCCATTATATAACAGAAATCAGGAATGACCTTCATAACTGACTATAAACACTCTCTCTCATGAATTATGAAACATTCTCTTATTAGTGAAAATAAAGTCTATAGCACTTCCCATCCTTATATCTTTTATTTTTGTATCCCATACTCTTGCTGTCATTATGTGGGTATCCAAAATATATGAATACATATAGCTAGTACATTTTACATTCTAGGTTAAGAAAAAAGTGTGTGTAAAATTAGCTACTTTTAGCTACCAGTCGCAGTGCTCCTGCAGCTGGGAGCCTGGCCAGTAGCTGGAGTGTGGTTCCCACCGTCCAAGCTCCAGTTTTGGGTGGCGCACACTGCCACAACGTGCACCACCCCACTTTTTTTTGGCATGTTTTTTTTTTTTTACTCCAGGGTCTCCCGGGATCAAAAAAATCCCCTGCACTACAAGGTAGTGGTGTGGGGGAAGCCTGCCTGTGCAGTGTGTGGCACCATAGACAGGTCTGCGGCACCACATACTACACATCCACGCTCATCTGGATGCAGCCTTGGAGTCTGAAACAAATCTCATGGAGTTGATAGAATTCCCCTCAGAAACTTTGGTTAAAGCACCTAATACTTGAAGCAGGTTTTGTATTATGTGCCACTGTGGGCTACGGCCAGAATTTGACTTGAAATATTTGGCATCCAGCATATTGTATAAAAACTTGGGGGCACATATTTGATTTGTGTATCAAACTCTCATTCTCCTTAAAGAGGGTTCTGCTGATGCATTGAGAATCCTTGAATAGACCTTTCAGAATGAGAGTCAGAAAGTACCCTGCAAAATGAATTGTTTTCTGTTTGGGCAAAATATGTTTATGTAAGCACTTTAGACTTCAGCTACCAATAGATAGTAATTGACAGCATTTTTACAGAGTACTGCTTGTGAATTTACCCTCTTTGTACATATGCAAATAAAGTATTGTAAGTCCCAAAGAAATTCATAAAACCCAAATGGCTATTTCCATGTACCTTGTTGGGGGCTGCGAGGGGAGAGGGGGAAAAATTCATGCTGTCTAAGGAAGAAAGTTTCCTTTTTTGAAATAGAAGTAATACTGAAACCAAAGCATTAAATTATCTTAAAGATTAACTGCTACACTACAGAATTTAGACAAACTGACAGCATAATGGCATCTTTGCATCTAAAAATAGAAGTCACTACTATCAATTAGCCTTAACTCTTTAATGGGCACTGACATAACCAATTTAATAGATTCCGGTAAAAAAAAATACTACCCGATTTTTTTTTTTTTTTTAACTATTCAAGCATACATCCAATTCATCATACCTAATTAGGTGTTCTGAATTATCATCTTCAATTGTTACAAGTGTCATATCCTTTGATGATATTGGCTGCATAATGAGAAACTGTCACAGTCTCAGTTGTCTGTGGGTTTGTGATTGATCAATTTTTGACAACAAAGAAATGTTAACAGGGCTGCATGGTGAAGCAGTCACTGGAAAAATCCCTTTCATAATGTTTCTATCTAATTTTGGAGTACTGCCACTGCCACACATGAAATAACCACACGATTGAATTTCCTTTTGCTGGCATTTAGCAGGACCTATGGGGGTGTGTAGAAATCAATGGGGGATCAGGACTCTGGAAAATTACATACTTGAAGAATTAATGAACTATAATTCCGTATTACATCTTCAATCACATTTTGCTTCCTTTTCATTAATGGAACTAAATTAGTTTTCCATGGACAGGGTACTTTAAAAAATGCAATCATGCTCTTGCTAGGATACAAAAAAAAAATGACCTGTTTCAACGATAGGTTTATTCTTTCATGCAACCTGACAGTAAGAATTTGTAGTGAAAAACATAACTGCAGCATAAACTCAACCTGTTGAAGTGATTTAAAAATGACTTTTATGTCCTATGCTCTAACTAATTTGTTACCCTTTGGTCCAGATTATGGCTTTCAGCTGACTCAGCCAAATTCCTGCTTGAGTTCTGGGGAGGAGAATATGGAGGGGAGACAAATCGCCAACCCATTAAAAGATCTCAAAAATCACTTCCTCCTGTGCTGACCATTCAACTCCAAAGGTGGTGCAGGGAAAGGGAGAGGGACCATGGCACTGTATTTATCATTTCCCTCACAACTTATTTGAGATGGCTAGTATTTGTATGATAATGCAGTCCTTTCATTAAAGGGTTGGGCCGTGCTGAAGTACAAGATGAGGAAGCTGAAAAAGTACTCTTCCACAATGTTTTCCTCTTTTTTTGCACCTCACACACCAGCTTGGTCCATAGTCTGATCCTTCATATTTGAAAGATTTTTTTTCTCTCTCTTTAATTTTTATTGGAATGCTGAAGTACACATACAATAATATCTACAGGTTTGTGGCTCGGTTGGATCTCAGTAGATGTGAGATGCTATGCAGTGAATGAAGGTCAGATCATACTCAGGATGCAATACCTGTTTTTTAAACATTCACAGTAATCTGAATAAAGCAGAATGAAGTTCTAAAAGAAAATAGGCTGTAGATTTTTTTTTATTCAAGGAGGAAAGGCTATTTGGGTACAAGTAGCAGCCTTAGAAAAGAGGAGTTGTGTGGTCTTTTCAAAACACGTTTAAAAGGCTCTCAGAACAACTTTGGTTTTCTAATAAAACAGGATTCTTCCTGGTTTAGTTGAGCTATCTCGACTTCTGTTTTCTTCTGTTTTTCGTGTTCTCTGTATCATGTTTATATTCATACAGTTTAGGTGTAGTGGAGCAGTATGGAACTCCCAAAGGCTGGTATCTTGTTTTAACAGAGAGATCACTGCTGTATATTGAACTTGTTTCTGACTCTTATGTTTCCCCATTGGGGCCTGAAATCTGTGTAAGATCTTAAATCAAAGGTCCAGTTGAACAGCAGGATCTGCTCAGCTCTCATCTTATTAGAACTTCTCTACTACAAGAAAACCAATGAAAACTATCTTCTGTTTTTTAAATGTAAAAGAGAGTGAACTAGAACTTCATGCAGCGAAAATAAAACATTTTCACAGATACTTCAAAACATTGAGTTAATGTAGCAAATACATTATTCATTGGATGTTGTGTGTATTTACTGTCTTTTTGCATGGAATAAAGTCTTTCCTTATTGCCTACAGTATTTTCTGAAATCTGGGATAAGATAAACCGGTTTGGAAAATCCAGGCATCATGTGACACTTTCCTTGGCATTTTATTTTCCATAATAAATCTTGCCATTTGTAGGTATCACTTACCTTTTCCACTTTTTGTTGAAAAAATGTTGTTTCTAAAACAATGCTGGTATTTGGTTGTTCAAATGGCTCCTGGTAGGAAAAGACCATTTTGTGTTTACCTATATTTTAACTAACTTTGAAATTACTATGTCTCCTAAACCTATTGTGTTCTGCTGTGATATGTTTTGAAATAAGTTTGCTTGTCAGAGGCATGTGCTAATAACCGGAGTTAAATACCCAGGGTTCCTTGAAGGTTTGCATTTTCATTCTAGTTTCTAAAACCCAGATTGTCACTTCCTGTTACCAGTGCTAGTCAGGTGAAGCTAGGGGAGGCATGCTAGCATATACTATCATCACACCTTCAAGTTGCTGTGTAGATATATATCCAAAGAATGTTGGGTGCAGTGGAACTGCCAGGTTGGAAAAAAGACTAACTGAAAAATATTCACACCTTGGAATTTGCTGCTATCTTCTTAAGAAGTAAACATTATCAGGCCTCAGTTTTTGTTGATTTGAAATATGTTGTGTGTTAGTTTATAATGCAAAGATTTTTATGATTGAGTTCTTCCCTGTTACACTGGCGCAATCCCACTGATGTTAGAGGTTTTACATAAGCATCCCTGAGAGAAGAATTGGATGCTCAGTATTAAATATGAATTAGTAACTTCACTCTATTGGGGCCTCTCTCAACAACCCTTGAAGTCAGAGGAATGAAAAGATGGTATAAACCTGTCTCTTGCAGACTCCCTGGATCTGTGCTAAGCCAAGCTTGACCACACATGGGAATTTGGGCCTACAGCTGGATAAATGCTGGCAATTTTATACCATTTTGAATGTTAGGTTGTTTTTTGATTTTTGTTGGTAATCAGCAAATGGCTGTTAAACTGAAGCTCTTTAGGACCAGCATTTTCTCCATTTTCCAATGGGCAAGGTGAAATTATTGTCATAGCTTAGGAAACAAGTGTTTCTTTGGTATAAATCATAATGATTTAAAAGGAATAAAGTCTTCTTTCATGCCAAAGGGAGATGCATGTCAAAAATTTGGAAATGCCAGGCATAATAGTTATGTGCATATTTTATTAGAATAGCTTCAGTTAACAAGATTTTGGAAATGTTTTTCAGTCAAAAGAAAGAGCAAGGAAATCCAAAAATGACTCGTATGGTTGATTTTTAATTTTAAGAATCACAAGTATGCTTAACTTAGTTATTTTAAGCAGAATAATGTTTGAAGGCAAGTCGCCACATTTTGTCACAGTGGAATGCCAGATTTTGGAGACAAAGGCAAAGTCTACACTCTCTTTTGCTCTTCCAGAGCTCTAGATTCTGGGAAAGATGGTTCCAGACTATATTTCACTGGCAGAAATGAGCCCATTTCTACTGAGCTAGAATGCTGCAGGGGCTGCTGGAGTGAGTGAGTGGACTTTACAGCTGCTCCCCAGCCTGAGGTGGGGATTACTTCCACCAGCTGCCTGGGTAAAGTCTTGCTACTCAACATGGAAGGATGGGAGATATGGAAACAAGGGACAGGGTGAAATCCTCTCTCCACTGAAGTCAGTGGGAGCCTTGCCATTGATTTAAATTAGGCCAGTATTCCACCCAAAGACCTAAGCAGCAAATGCCTGTGGCTTGACAAGTTGTAGGTTGTACATGTTGTCTTTTACCTCACATGCTGTATCCTACAGTTTTCCTTTTTTGTACATGGCTTGAGACATGCAAGCCTCCCTCCTCCCCTCACCATGACTTCTTGTGCCATTGTCCAGACCCTTTGTTAAACATTGTCACGGACAGACACGGAAGTTAAATACCTTTAATTAACAATGTCACACTAATTACGTAAAAAATGGCTGAAAACTTATCTAGCAGTCTTTTCAGAGGAGGCAGGAGAGGCACTTGTCTACCTTGTTAGTTTAAGATGGAGTTTGATCATTCCAGTTGATATAAATTGGCTCTGAGCAGCACATTTGTGTGTCAGTTTTGCCTACCTGCTTTCAGACGTCACCAGTGTCCTCTGAACAAAGCACATGCCCAGCACAGCCCTTCATTGAATTGTGCCATTCTTTACAAGGGATTTTTAGATCAAAAAGTTAGAGTACTGTCTTTTTCAGTAACCTTCTTATATAGGGTAGCATTCCATTTTCTTGTGCCTAACCAGTACAGCATAAAACAGGACTTCATTAGAGCTGTTAATGTTCCACATAGCCCACTGATATACCATAGCCACTGGCCAGGCAAAACTTCAATCAGTTCTTCTTCCCCTGTCAACTCACACCTCTGATTGAGCAGCTGCAAGATGATTCATAGGAGAACATTTCACCACGGGAAAGAGAAAAATTACTTCTGGCTGCTTTCCCCATACTAATAAGATCATTTTAGTTGTAGATCCTCACATAACACTTCCTGAGCCATCCTATGCCCATTTGAAAATAGAAATCCTTTTATCCAAATGTCAAGAAATTTTTCCATGAAATCAGCACTTCAGCTTTTTTAAATGCTCTCCTTCAGCATTTTCTTTGTGTTTTAACAGAGTTGTGAATTTGTCTTCTGACAGAGCTAGATTCTTTTGTAATTAAAGCTGAACATTTTTGGATCCTTAGGGCGTGGTTTCTCACTGAAAGAAATCCGTATTCCACCAAGAAACACACTGAAAAATATTTTTTCTGAGGATAGTTGTAGTGAGAAACTCGGGGATTTCTTTTATTTACTGCAAAACCATTTAAAGATTAATGGATTATTTGGCATTGATGCAAGAAATGGTTACAATAGAATGGTATTCAGGCAAGCAATCTGTCAAGAATATGACAGTTCCTAAAGACCAACAGAATGCTTCCATCAGCACATTTCATGGTAGGCATTTGTACATAACTTCACTCAATAACTTTTTATACTGCAATAAGGAAACTGGAGGAATGTATTTCTTTGTTTATTGGCATCTGTAAAAGCACTTCATCCCAAGTAGTATTTCTTGTGATATAGATTTGTCAGTTAGTTTGCAAATAAATACAGAATAGCTACTTTGGCTGTCAGTTTACCAATGCTGACATGTCATTCAAGGCTTGTTTTTCCTGAATATAATCAGTAAGTGAGCTCATCAAAATGCATAAACCCTGTGCCTGCAATGCTGTATTCATAATTATAAGGTTTACAGATTAAAAAAAAAAAATGTCCTGAAGAGAGAAACACTAGCCCTCTTTAATTCGTATCTGCCTCTTTGACCTACATAACCTCCTTTCTTCCCCATCATTCCTAATAAATAAATTCTATATTTCAGTAGGAGAAATGTACTGTCTAGTATTTTTAATGCATGTGATTAAGTAGCAACCATAAAGATTCACATCCAGTCTGAACAACAACAGTATTCTACTTCCCTCCACCTCTGAGACTACATACTTCATTGATTTTGGGGCGGGTTGTAGTTTTGACCAACCCCAACAGGCTGTCATGTATTGAACATATGATCCCAAGCCTTTAGCACAATAACTTAGACCATGCGCTCGCGAGCAAGCTAACTCTCAAACTGTGCACTCCTCAGTGATGTGGGAAGTTCTAGATTTCAGATCTTTCTTTCTTTTTTTTTGCCTTACAATCTGTCAGTGTCTAAGAGAACAAGGGAACACCAATAGCATAAGGTACGGACTGCAAAGCAGCCTTTTCTCACCCCAGCAACATAATTCTCATTGATCTTTCTCTGATCTTTCAAAACTGTTCTGAAGTCTCACTGTTTCCTGGCTCCTCACCAGAGAAAGGCCAGAGTTTGTACCATCTGAGAGACAGACAGACTACATAGCTGAAAGTTGTAAAGATTTGCCTTTTCTGAATCCTGTAGCAGAACTTATTTTATTGGTATCTTGGGATAGATTGCAAAAATCGAAAATTCTGGTGATTTTTTGCACTAAAGGATTCTTATTTCTAAGTTCCTAATACAGAGTAAGGACACCTTTTGACCATAAAAGTTTCACTGAGATAAATTACCTTAGAATGTAATTCTAGTGAGCATCATTGTAGCATAGCCAGAAAAATCTTTGACAGAGAAGGCAATGATCAGGATGAGCTATATTAATGTAGTTTTGACCAACCAATTGTCAAACCATTAGTTGTAAACCATTTTAAAGTCAATACAGTAATAAGTTAACATTGAAAAAATAACTTTTAATGCAATCCTTTTAATACAAAAGTGTAGTATGTGAGTCGACTTCACATCTACCTAAAATACACAACAGCTATTTGCTCCCAGCCTGTACAGGAAAAATGCAGCTAGAAAAAAATGTGGATGTTGAATGAGAGATGCACAAGAAGGTGTACTTACAAAACACTTATTGTTTCAGCTCCTTCAAACTGATATGTATATGAATTAGGGGTGTGCGAAGCTTCGGTCACCGATTCGATTTGGAGAAGATTCGGCCCAAATTGGCGGCTGAATCATCAAATCCGAATCAAATCAGGAGACCTATTAGAAGCTCTGAATCAATTTGAAACATCCGAATCGATTTGAAAAAGATTCGGTGATTCGGCGATTCAGAAGGTGGTCTTGCTTGCGGGGAAACAGAAACTGAGAAGGGGTGGGGAGGAGGGGGGAAAAGAGTGCTCTGATATTGACACGTGTAGCTGGCCAGTGACTGTGATCTTTCCGTGAGTTCTGTTCCAATCACAGTGCTCTGGGGGAGGATGTAGAAACAGCATACAAGGCTCTCACTTTTGTGAGAGGTCTGTCTGGAAGCAACAGCATGTGCAAGGTACTGGCTGCAGTGGCTGGCTTCCTAGTCATTCTCTTGCTAGTCTCTCTTCTTGGAAAGTATTGGCTACACCTTAATAATTACCCTTGTCTAGAATCCCTCTACTTATCCCTATCCAATCCATTCCTTTCAATTCATTCTTCTCCCCAAATCCTCTTATCTGTTCTTGTTATTCCCCTCCCCCCCACACACTTTTTAAAAAGAAAGCTGTGTTATCCCTAGCAGTGTCTCATCCATCACTGTACAGGAAAGCACATATATTACACACACATACACACATTAAACAGATAGAAAATATATTACACACGCATTTTCCATCACAGCAAACATTCTGAAGCATGCTGGAAAGGCAGGTGCCAGGTCTTTTGACAGGGGAGGGAGAAGGGGGAGAGCTGCAAGTTCCCTCTCCCCCCTCAACATAGATGCACCCTCTTTCCTGGCAGCCATGAGTTTTCTGCTGCCAGTGGGAGCAAGGAGATGGGAGCAGTACCTGTCCCTGCACCACCTCCACTAACTCCAGAAATAGCTACCAGCACCAGCATGACAGTCTCCTCCACCCCAATTTCAGCTTGCAGCGTGAGCCTTCCAATGCCAGAGGAGGATCTGGATCTGGAAGTAGGGGAACTGAGTGCCATTGCCAGGGAAATTCTGTGGAAGGAGGGGGAATCTGAGTTTGTGCTCCACACCCCTCAAAGTTCCCTTCGAGGCAGGTCTCCTTCTCCGGAAGGCACCTTGGGGGAGGTGGCTCAGCTTCCCCTGTTGTTGTGCCTCTGCCTGCTGAGGAGGGGGATAAGGCAGGATCCCCACCCTCAACCCAGAAGTGGGGGGAGGTAGTGTAGTGTGGGATCATTTTGAGTTGGCAGATGATCCCAGGTATGCTACCTGCCAGCACTGCTGAAGGCAGATCAGCTGGGGCAAGGACGTGAAACACTTCACCACCACAGCAATGTTGCTGCATCTTAGGAGACAGCACCCCCTTGCCCTTCTTCCTCCTCAGCCTGGCACCAGGGGGAGCATGCCCAAAAAGAAGTCCCCCTCCAGACTCCAAATCAATTCAGGACAGTGATCCAAATCACTGAATCAGATCACTGTCCCCCGAATCAGCTGAATCCGAATCGAATACTGGCCACTTCACACAGGCCTGGTATGAATAAGGAATCCTTGGATTTCAACTTAATTTTATTCACAAGAAGGAAGACTGATGGTGCTGGAAGACTTGTATATTTTGCTCTTTCTACATCTTGTCATGCATTTTTTTAAGAATACACTCCCTTCTTTAGAAATAACAGATCACACTAATGTGATCCAAGAGGGCCTTAGAGCAGAGTTTTGATCCACTATGTATGTGCCCCACTGGTCAGTGGGCACATCTACATGAGATGCTGAGTGTGCAGTAGCTTAATGATACTCCACCCTAACGCGTTACAGCACAGACAGTGCTAATATGCTACTGCGCAGTATTATTAGGCTACTGCACAGTAGTGTCACTTAAAAGATGGTTGCCAGTGCATCTGGTTACTATGCATTTGCATAGTAACTCTGCATCTGCAGTAACTCTGGTTACTATGCATTTGTTTAGCACTTGCTGATACAAGTACTAAATAAATGTGCAGTAACCACTGTGCAGCATCATCTCGTATAGACACCCACTGTGTAGGTACCTACCAGGTATCAAATAAGTGATGGCAAAAAGTCAATCCCAAACACACATGCCTATCTGGCTAGAATGGTTAAGTAGTACCAGTTTCTGTAGCCAGTAGCATACAGTGGAGTGATGTGACTATTACCACATCCACTTTTGACTGCCTAGTGGGGATGAGCCTCCTGTGTCCAAAAATATATATATGAGGCAAGCACATCTTACCTTTGTTTGATATAAGCCCACTTCCCTTCAGGGTGCTTAGTATATCCCATGGTCTCATTTGGCTGATTTCTCGTTTACTGTTATACTTGGTATACAATACAGTAGTGTCCAGATCTGCAGAAATAGTTATTGTTCCTGGTTGTGAATATCCCTATTTATTCTTATTTATATTCCTTAGTTCCTACATCCCAAGTCATTAATACCATTCAGATAGTAAAGTCTACCACTTGGTGTCCATTCTGTGAGAATAGCTGTTATTTTATAATGGAAATAATGTTGCACAGGTAAGAGGAGAAAATCTGACCCACGATGCAAAGTGTAAGTTAGGCAGCATTGCAGTCCCTGCTGTTGGAAAACAATAAAATACAATATACTCACTTTATATAATGGATTAATGTGTTTAGTAATCAATAAGGCAGGCCTTGCTACATGCTGTATCTGCTGGAGGTGTCCAAAAATTCAATCAAGAAAGGGGCCTTTGGAAAATTTTAGTCAGTGAAAGGTGTTTTAAGAAATCCACATTACAACAGCATGTTAGGAGAAAAAGGGTGTGTTGTATTATATCCTGAGGGCCGGGCTACTTGTTTGGACTGTTATTAATCATGTTTGAAGTGAGAGGGCTAGTGTTGTTCACAATACACGGAGAAAAGGAGTAGCTGATTTTCTTGGAAAATCAGAAATTTCTCAGCTGAAATTGTAGAAATGTTCATGAGTGCAATGTTGGCAAAATTGAGAGTGTAATGGAGACCTGTTCATTTGGAAGCTATCATTTTCTTTCTGAAGAAATAAAATTTGAAGGAAGAAAATCGGGCGTGGTTTGGAAAACATATTATTTAAGGTAAAACCCAAGGGTGAAATATCAGATTCTTTCTGGCTACATGCACTCTCCCTTGAAAGCAGTTACACTGCCCAGTAGTTATAACCTATGCTCTAGAAGGGCATTAATTCACTGGTTCAGGGAGCCAGTTTTTTTTTTTTTTAGTATTCTGCTGAAATACAGAATACTGAAATGCATGGCCTGGACCTATCAGAGGACTAATATTTGGAAATATATCTTATTGTTTGAATCGAGACCTATTCTTTTCTTAGTATCTTTGGCAATAACAGATAGCAGGCTATCTATCATTTATTGTGATTGAATGAGTTATTAATGATTAAACAATAGAGAAAGCTATTAGATCATTGTCTGTATTCATTAATATAGGCTTGCAGGTATCCTGTATGTTTTATGGAAGGGGTTCAAAAATGCTATATTTTTATTTATTGCAAAACTGAGGATGAAAATATTTTTTTTATAAACCCCAGTAATGCAACAAATATGGTGTTGTCAACAAAAGAATGCATCTGATTCATCAGGTTTTTTTCTTTTCTTTGTGTTCCTGTACAGACATTGATGAATGTTCAGATGGCTTTGTTCAATGTGACAGCCGTGCTAACTGCATTAACCTGCCTGGCTGGTACCACTGTGAGTGCAGGGATGGCTACCATGACAATGGCATGTTTTCACCAGGCGGAGAATCATGTGAAGGTCAGTACTTAATAAAAACTTCAAAACCTAGTAGGTCATATACTACTGTAGTTTGCATTACAATAATGCCTAGAATCATCAGCTGCAATTAGGGGTCTGCTGTGCTGGGCACTTCCTGGAAAAGTCTGAAAGACATTCATGAAGAATCCGTGACTTGTCAAGCAGCGTGCTCTTCAGCCTCATGGCTTCTTTGATGCAGTAATAACTTTGCATGTTCCTCAATGGTGAGAGGCATAAGGAGGAAATACAGTGTCTTGGCATAGCTGTGATATGTGATAAGGACTGCAATACTTGTTGGAAAAGCCCAAGAATTGCTTTTCCTCCTTCCTACTCCAAAGGACAAGGTGGGTAGCTTCAACCTACCCTGGATTGGCTTTCTATCCTGGCTAGCTGCAAAGGAAAACAGAAGAAAGCTAGTCCACTGGTTAAGGAGTGACTTTCCAAAAAAAGAAAAAATTGTCAGATATTACCATATTTGCTTGAATATAAGACAAGGTTTTTTCTCACCAATCAGTACTGGGGGGGAAAAGCTCCTCATCTTACAATTGCATACAAGGAAACCTCATTAAATACATTGTCTATCATTAAACTGCTGCCAAAAGCAGTATGCGTTCAGTAATGGAAGTCAACTATGAAGTTGATTAAATGCAGCCAACACAGAACATGACTATAATCCACATGGCCCATATTGGGCAAACATACAGATGGATTTTTTGTATGGTCCTTAAAAAAAAAAGGGCACTTGTTCCCCTAGGAGGGAACAAGCACTGGGCCTGGAGGTACTGCAGTACCAGCCCAGCACTCAGAGAGGCTAGAGCAAAGTCTGACATCCTCCCTTGGTGCCAAAAATGCTGATGGGAACTTTTTTTTTGACACTTAAAAAACAGCGGGGGGGGGCATGTATTCCTTCCACAGGAAACTGGCGCCAGGCCTGGAGGTACTGCAATACCAGGGTTGGGTGTCAGAGCCAGCCCTGACACCCTTCACTTGGTGCCAAAAATGCTTGCTCTTAGCTAAAAGGCCAAGAGGCTGTTGGGAACCATTTTTGTTTTTGTGTGTGGCCCTTAAAAAAATGGGTGGGTGTTTCCTTTGCAGGGAACTGGCACCAGGCCTGGAGGCACTGCAATGCCAGGTGGGCACCAGCAGGTCCAGAGCCAGCTCTGACACCCTACCTTTGATGCCAAAAAGATTTAGTTTTATTAGAGAATGTTAAGGGTCATAGAAAAAATGACAAAGCCAT
>NW_005841847.1:3798156-3808975 GCF_000455745.1 Alligator sinensis | reverse complement strand
AAGAGTGCCCAAGCAAGGGACTAACATAGGAGGGATGGGGGTGAGAAGGGGAACGCAACTAGGTTACATAGATACAGTGTTAGTCATCTAAGCCTGGAGGTGGGGGAAGAGGTAAAGGAAGGGGAGGGAGGGGATCGTGATGCTGAGAGAAAAAGAGGATAAATACAAACAGACCCGTACAAAAGTTCGCAATGGTGGAGGGAGTGATCTGAGAACAGAAGTCACTCAGTCCATGGAGTCCTATCGCGGGGGTCCTTGCCAGGTGGAGTGAAGTAGTCCATGGTTGGGGTATCTCTCAGAGTCCATTAGTTTCAGAGGGGGGTTCAGGTGATCCCCTCTGGGTCCATCAGTCAGTCTGGTGATTTTGGAGTAAAAAAGGCTGAGATGCTAATAGGAACCTTTTTTGTGTGGCCTTTAAAAAGAACTGCTTGGGTGTTCCCTCTTCAGGGAACTGGTACTGGGCCTAGAGGTATTTCAATACTAGACTGGCATTGGAGCCAACCCTGACATCCTCCCTTTAGTGCCAAAAATGCTACTTTTGCCTTTGACTTTTCTTCGCTCCCACACCTGAGCTACACCTTTCCTTCGCATTTCCAGTGATTCCTGTTTCTTCACCAGCTTTAAATGCCTGGCAGACATCACCAAATGTGGCCCCAAACAGTTCACCCAGAATTCCTCCATCACCCCTTCTCTCAGCCTGTTGCATATGATTAATATGACCCCACCTTCCATGAGATGGAGCCGGATCAGGTTGCCATTTTTGGAGGATCCCAGGATTCATGACAAGAACACCCCATCCCAGTTGTGAGTGGGGAGAGGCTAGTTAGCACATTAATCTTTTGTGGGTGGCCTATTTGAGTACACGCACTTACTGAGTAGTGCTGAGCTGTAGGGTCAGCATGGCTTGAAAAGCTGTTGACTCTGCTAGGGCTCAGCTCAATGAACTATATGTAGGGACCAACCTAATTCATGGAGGCTGCATCTGGATTTCAAGGTCCCAAATTGGAATTTGGAACTGATTTGGCTAATTTGGCCTGAGACACAAAACTTTTAAAAAATGGTACTATATATAAATATGTACAAAGGTGCTGCTTAGAAGTATGATTAGAGCAGTGGTCATCAACCAGTTGTTCTCGATCCACTGGTAAATATTGGAGCCTCTTGCAGTAGATCTCGGAGCCTCTTGGAGTTGATCCGAGGCTTGGGTGGGGGGCTGAGTGCCTGTGTGCATGCATGCACATGCCCTAGCCCAGCCCGTCAGTTGTGGGGGAGGGAAGGGGTGGGGGCTAGATCAAGGCCCCTGCAGTGAAGAACAGAAGCAGGAGCAGGGGTAAGTTGAGTGGGGCCCCAGCCAAATGGGACTTGCCTGCTGGGGAAGTGTGCCTCCAAATAATTTCTTCTCCCTCTGCCTCGATCTGCTCCTCTCCCCTTCCCTCCCCACAGACTTACTTGCTCGGTGAGGGGAAGGAACGGGAGGGTGGTGGCAGTGCACAGTAGATCTTGGGTTGCTTTTACATACCAAAGGTGATCTCCTACATAAAAAGGTTGGAGATCACTGGATTATAGAGTACTTATGCTAAAACTTGCTGCAGTTTCAAAAAATGTAAACTATCAGTTCTAGATGAACTGATTCTATGAGTACCTATAGTAATTTGCTTACATGTAGATCACTATAAGCGTGTTTATTTCAAAGTCAGTGTTTTCCAATTTGCCTCTTACTTCCATGTGCTCAGGGGAGAGCAGAGTCTGACAGTAAGGTAGGTGGGAAGGGGCTGGAAAGGGAAGAAGTTGGGGAGGGGAGTTGTCAAGGGGACTATTTGACCCCCAGATTTATTTTCACTGCTGTAGCTTTGACACAAGAAACATTCAAGGCAAATCTCTAATAATTAGATTGTATGCCTGGAAAACGATAACAAATTTATAAATTTTCCACACATAGGATCTAATTATTGGGCAGTTATCTTATATTTGAGTAAATATGGTACTTAAACATAGTCCTAATGTTTACTAGAGTGGGGTAGAGATTACCAGACTTCCTAGCAGGGGTGCAAATATACCATGGGGGCTGCTGCTTTGAAATCTCAGTATGGGTGTGTGTATCCAGTTAGACCTCTACAATTACCTTGTGTACTAATATGTTCCTGTTTAAGAAACTTTGTCTTCTTGCAGAGAATGATTTAAGGGCCCTAAAACTTCTATCTTGCTTCTATTCTTAAAATTACTGCCTTTAGATAGTGGCAATTGGAGGCATACATTACAAGCTCAAAAATATGTGGGGAGGGTCATTTTAGCACTGTAGAGAATCATTCCAGAGATATGAGTGAATTGTGTTTGGGAGAACAGCAGGTTAGTGGGTATGCAGTTTTTTTAAAAAGCAACTCTCTTAGTCTGAAATCCTTACTCTTTTAAATATTTATGGGTTACTGCTATAGAGGACTTTTTCAGAAAAAATAAGGCTGTGTGATCTGTCACAGTCTGTTTAAATGAAAATTGTGAGTATTCTTTCATATTAGGTAGTTGTAAACGCTAAATGCTCACACAGCGTGAGCCTCTTATCTTTGTTGTTTAAACTCGGGTCTGTGGGCAGTGTCAATCCCAAAGGGAAGGAATTGAATTAATTTCACTAACGCAGGCACACAGAATGTTCTCCACTAAGAGCAAGAGTGACCTTTTCAGTATCCACATCACCACTACTTTACTTCAACATGTTCTCACCATAGCTGGAGGCGTGTACTCCCAGGTGAATTAGCTGCTTGGCTATTTGAATCAGTTACTGCCTTGATAAGGCTGGCTCTAAAGAAATGGCTACATTTTAGTACTAGTCTGACATTTTAGAACAGGAACATGTCAAATAGTTTTGGAGAAACTGTGATCCTACTTAACCATGAGATCACCCCACTATTCCAAATGATGCACCCACCCATTGTTCGTGGTTTATTGGTGGCTGATTTCCTGCATTTGCCTGGTGGCTTTAGCACTGTGACTTGGCAGATGCCAGTCTATCCTACAAGAGATTTGGTTGTTCACCCATATTGAAACTCATGGTATTAAACTTTTCGCAATGTGTCTGTTACTACAGATGAGCATTCGAACTCCCAAGCAACAATGATCCTATTTCTATGCAAATGAAAAGCCAAGGGAAAAGAAATGCACAAACTGTTATGTATATTCAGAATTGCCTCTTAATGGAATGCTTTTTACAGTTTTCTACAAGGTCCTAGAAGCTCTTTAATAAATATATACAGAAAGTGACATCTGATTAGAATTCATTCTTCGGTACTAGGAAAATACCTGCATATTGTTGATACTCCCCGTCACTAACAATGGAACTCTTTCAGTTTGATTGATTGACTGTTTGTAACTCTAAATTTTGGAATATGTAACAACTAAAGATGGGAAGGGAGATTAATATTTTATTGGCATCACTCTGTATTCATTCTTGTAGGATGGAAGCCTGACACTGTCTCTCAAATATGGCATTGCAATACAGAAAGTTGAACATCCTAGGACCAGATTATTATATATACCTAATAAAAAATAGTAATTAGTAGAAAAACTTTTCAGACAAAGGAAAACCCTAACCTTTTAATCAGAATTACAGCTAAACCATAAACCATTTCAAAGTTTTATAAACATTTTTTTAATTCTCCCTGCTTTTGACACCTCTTCATATCACTGGTTTATGTCTACTTCAAGAGCAAAGGATCCAAATACAACAAAAGAGCCCATACCTGGTAGTATTTCTGACCTGACCAGAAAAACAAAGCAAAAGAAATGTCACCAGAGTACAAGATTTCTAGCCCAGTTCCTAGTTGAAGCATTCTTCTTAGTTTGTACAAGCAGCCACATTTACATAAACAGAAGTGAAATGAAAATGTTGAGGTTTGCCTATCGCTGAACAATTTGGGGTAAATTCATACCTAATGTAAGCCTGCTTAAGTCCTTTTATCAATAAGGGTCTGTAAAATAAAGAGATTTAGCTCAAAGCTCAATGAGGTAAAAAATATTTGGATAAGTAACCTCCTTCGTTTCTCCATGATCAGTGGACTTCCTTAGTTGCTCACACCTTTAAACCTCTGGAAATCTCTAGACAAGCTACACTCTTCACACTCAATTCTGTATTGAGGAGTGACTGTTTTCTCAGAAATCTCTTGGGCATACCTTGGAGGTCTCAGAAATGATATAAAGGAGAAATGCAGACTCCAGTGTAGAGTTCTCCAAAAAATAGGAAAGCCTCTTGGTTAACAGTAGTATTCTTCCTTAAATTATGGTTTATATACACATACTGCTTTTGAAGTGCTAGTACACCAGGAACTTGATATCCAGATCTTCTGGTCAGCATTGCGACATATTCACTTGAGTTCTGGGTGCTTTCATACTCCTATCCCGAAGGCATATGGAATGATGCAGGACCGACCACCTCTCTGTGCCTTCTTACCACTTATAGGTTTAAGACTGATCTCCCAGTATCCACACAGCACTCTCCTCTCACAAAGAAAGTTTTCAGTTTAGTGCTTACAATCTTAGCTTAGTGAGCATTTAGTTTCCAGGCTTAAAATATTTTTTCTTGATTATTTAATTTGATCTGCTTCGGAGTTGGATCCTTCTAGCCACCTGATCATCTCAAGGTGTGCCCTTGTGAACTCAGCACCTGTTAGCTCCAGGGCTTCTTCATCTAAGCCTTGAACTTCAAAGGAAAAACTGTCCCTGTGAAGAGCATGGAGGGACAGGGACAGGGACATGTCCCCCCCCCTCCCCCTCCCCCTCCCCGGAGCAGAGCAGATATCCTCAAAAGGCTTCATTTAAAAAGAGGTATTAATCACCTCTCTGCTTTCATTCCAGAGAGTGTATGAAAATGAGTAGTGATTGAACTCCTGAGAGTATATTGTCAATGATCGGTAAGACCATAGTCACTGAGCAGCCTGATTTATTGTATGCTTTGCCAGTAGTGCTTCTTTAGTGCTTAATGACAGTGTCAGTACTGAATACTTACATTTTAGCTTCTTTTATGGGCTGTGCTTTCATCTGGGAATTTACAGCCATACCTATGTTCATGTTAATGAGGTACACCATATAAAAGAGCCTCAAGTCATGGGGGACCCAGAATCCCCTTTGTTGTCAGTAGAGCTTTAAATTCCACTTGTACGCAGGCCCAGCCTGCTATCTCAACAGTACTTACCAAATGCTACTGCAGGGCTTTAACTTGGCAAAGATGCACCTGCACTTCCTACCTTGATATGGAATTCCTCTTTGAGTTCCACTGGAATGAAGGCTCTCCCACGTACTCCCCTGCTGCTCCCATGCTTTTATACATCTGGGACATCTAGAATTTTCTACAAATCTAAATATAAGGTCTGTGTTGATAACCAGGTGCCCTGCTTCCTCTTGGCCTCTAATCCTTTTATTTATAGTGTCTGTATGTAGCCACAGTGGAGCCTCTAGGGTCCTCATTATAGGCATAGCTTTCATGTACAACCTCATAAAAAAAAAAGAAAAAGTCAGGTCCTGTCTATGCTCCCCAGTGCCTGCTTTTGAGTTCCAGGTTTTTGACAGGTCTAAGGGCAGATGCTGAGGACAAGTCCAAAGCAGCTTCCTTCCAGTTTGGAGCACATTGGTAGGTGAGACATGCTCAGACCCATCATCCCTGGACTCACTGCTGACATGGTATAGACAAGCCCTCAGTGGCAGAACTCCTCATAACACTTGGGATTCAAAGGAAGAACAATCTCAGAATAAGGACATAAGCACTTCTCCTTTAACTCTGGATGAAGTATTGATTTCTTTTACTCCATCTCATCCAAGTTACTATAAAAGCTTCCAGAATTTGATGAAGAGTTGCTGAATTGTTCCAGGTCCTACTTATGAAATGCAGGAGGCAGTCGATAAGTTAATAGACATTTTCACTTACAATTGTGCCAGAGAGAGTAGCTCTTGCGATTAATGAACCCCTGATAAAACTGGCCAAAAATATCTGGCAGGTGCTAGATACTGCTTGCCCATGGTCAAGAAAAAAGGACAAAAAACATACCCTCTGTGGGAGTGGAATAACTTTGTTCTCATCAGGCACTGGATTCTCTATTGTGGCAAATGCAAATGAATTCAATAGATGGCACCAACCCAAAGTTGCCCCAGATTATAAAGAAAAAATCACTTTGAGCTTTTGGATTTCAAAAAGAACTTATCAATGAATTTAGTGTTCAAAATTTCAAGCTCATAGGCTCTGCTTACTAGATCTGATGTTCTTAATTATACATTTCCAGACTATTAACAAATTGCTACAAGAAGATTCAGAGGGATTCAAGATCCCAATATCTGAAGTGCAATTGAGGTGAAAAACATTTCTGCAGGCAGCTCTGAATACTACAGCCATTACCTCATTACCCATGGCAATGTCCACAGTAGTAGGGTGCTATTCTGGGCTCTGGGGTTCCAAAATACAAGAGAAGTTCAACAGCAGTGAAGGATCTTCTATTTGAAGGTTTAAATTAGTTTAAACGAATTAAATTGTAAAATGGATGATCCCCTCTTCACATTTTGAAGGGGTCTTAAGGCATACCTTGCTTTCTTGGATTTATTTGTGGCAGATAGGAGCCATCAATGTCAAACTTTCTGTTCCTGAGGAAAAAAGAACCTGGGATCCCTGTCAGATGCATTATTTCTTTCTTGGCCCCATGCAGTAATATATACTTGTCCCCTAATTTCACTGCTCTTGAAGGCACTCAGAAAAATCAGTTAAGATGCAGCCAAGCTCACCCTAATCTCTCCCACATGATTGAGGCAATTCTGGTACTCAGAGATGAGGCAATTGTTAAACTGTTCCTACAAAACTATTTCCACTAATCCCACTTGTGTATCAGAGTGAAGGGGCCATCCTTCTTCCCAATCCATCCATCCTCTGCTTCAGATGTGGTTTCTCAAAAGGACATATTCAGCATACACAGCATTCTACCCAATACAGTGTAAGCTACTTAAGAACCTCATTGGTAAGGAGGGCAGCCATTCATGCAAATGGAACCAGCGATTTGTCAAACCTGATTGATTTCAGTATTAAAAGTACCACTTGAACTGACTTAAAGAAGGTGTCTAATTGATGCAGGAACAACCTGCTGCCTGCTCTTCCATCTCCTTAGACTCGTTACCTTGTTGTTACACATAGTGTGTGTTCAGCCTTTGCTCAGATGGTTGCAGTTCATTAAGGACTTATATTCAGAGCACTTACCTCTAATAGCAGCCTTGAAATTAATAATATGGGGCCAGGGCTGCTAATAGCACTACACAGAAATAGTCAAAACTGGGGGCATCTACACAAGAAGCTACTGCACAGTGGTTCATTGCTACTGTGCAGTAGCATTGGTGGGCACTAACCATGACACGTCACTACTTCACAGTAGTAACAAGCTACTGCACTGTCTGAAAAAAAACTGTGCCGGGACTCAAGTATGCAAGTACTAAATGACAGTCCAGTAACAGCTGCACAGTTCACCACTCATGTAGATGCAGCCACTGTCTAGAAGGATTAAGCTCCCTGTGCACAGGTAGGACAGTTTTCTAGTTGCCAGATTAGCTCTGTAAATGCTGCTTAGAGTTAGACTTTAATAGGAAAGACTGTGCCAGAAAGAATTGCCACTGAGTAGGGAAGATTTTCAGTTTTATATGAGCATCGCCCATTTCAACTTGCTTATGGGACTGCTTACTCTCCCTAAAGAACTTTGGATTTCCATTTAATTTTTACAGGGTATCTGTCTTAGCAACTTGTACGTACCAACCACTGAAAGGATGTACAATATTTCCCATTTCATTTTTTCCTAAGGGTTTATTGGAGTTTTTCCATCCATAAGAGAAGTAGCCCCACATAAGTACCAGCAGTGGTTCCTCAATTTGAATCCATAGCACCATTTTCCTCTCGCACATCTATCAAGTAATAGCTCTTCCCCCCACAATGGCTTCAGCTGGCAGGGTTGAGGACATGGGAAGGCAGAGCCTTCCTTAGACCTTGTCTTAAATTCCTACCAAAAATCATGTCAGATTATGCATCAACCTATAATATTTTTCTAAAACTTGTTGTTATCATTTTAAAGCTAAACACTAGATGGGTACATCCAGGAGTGGGTCCAAGAGGGAGGGAAGGGCTAAACACCCTTTCATCTCTGCAATACGTACACAGTGAGCTCTTTGAGCTTACCAGCTCCTCAGCCTGGCTCCTGGCTGCAGTCACTGTTTTGGCACAGCTGTGGGACCCAGAAGCTGAATGTTGCTACTGCTCCCCACCATTTTCCCCTGCTGCCAAATTCAGTGGCAGGCAATGGGGGATGTGGGAACAGCAGTGGCTTTCAGGGGCTCCAACTAGGATCTGCTCTAACAAGCTGGTGAGCTCAGAGAGCTCATTGTGCATGTGCCACATGGCCAAAGGTGGGACTGAAGGAGCGTTTAAACACACTCCCCTGGATCCACCTGGGTGTAGCATTTTAGGTGCCTACCTTCCATCCATTTTTTTGTATATTTAGTCCTTAGTCTTTTACCAACAGTGAGCAAAACCCTGCAGGTGCTCTCCTAGCTTGCTCTTAACCCTTTTTGATGGGTTACCCCATTCACATTCCAAGATTATCATAGAATCATCAAAAAGTAAGACTGGAAGGGATCTCAGGGGCTCATCTATCCCAACCACCCTGATAAAACGATCCCAGTCAAGTGTTCTGTGTAATCAACTTTTAAAAATTTTAAGGGTGGAGATTCCACAACTTCTCTAGGGAGCTTGTTCCCAATGGGAAAAAAACCTTCCTAATATCTAACTAAAAGTTCCCTTCCTGCAATTTAAGGCCACGACTTCCTGTTCTGTCTACTGTGGCAGTAGAGACTATTTTTCTCCATCCCCGTTATAAGCACTCTTCAGTTATCTGAAGACTGTTATCAAATCCTTCCTTCTTGAAACTAAATGATCCCAGTTATTTCAGCATTTTCTCTTAAGTCATGTTTCCTAAACCTCTAATCATTTTTGTCACTCTGCTGGACTCTTTCTAGTTTGTCCACATCTGTTTGAAGTGAAGGGCCCAAAACTAGAGACAGTACTCCAAGTGAGGTCTCACCAGTGCTGAGTAAAGAAGAATCATTTCCCTTATCTTGCAAATGACACTCCTTTTAATACAGCTCAGTATGCTATTGGCCTTTTTTTGTAATAAGAACGTGCGGTTGGCTGTATTTAGTTTATGGTTCACTCTAACTGCCAGCTCCTTTTCTGCAGTATCTCACCTAATCATTCCCCAGTCTGTATTTGTGTATGCAGTTGTTTCATGTTAAGTGGAACATCCAGCACGCTTGTCCTTATCACATTTAAACTGATTGATTTTGGACCATTTTCCAGTTTCTCAAGTTCATTCTGAATCTTAATCCTACTCTCCTGAGATTCTGCAACTGCACTCAAGTTGGTGTTGTCTGCAAGCTTGCTAAGTGTGCACTCAATGTTGTCCTACAAATCATTAATGAAGATATTCAACCATACTTGGCATATGGAGAGCCCTGCTTGATACTTTCTCGTAGTTAGACATTCAGTCACTGATAACTGCTACTTTTTGAGCACAGTGAATCAACCCAGGTGGGTGGGTTTGCTGGTATCTAAGCAAAGGCAGGCTCCGGAGAATATTAGAGCCTATTCCACTAGAGCACAATCAACCTCCGCTGCTTCTCTGAGAAGTATTCCCATAGCTCACCTCCACAACTCTGCTACCTATACTCACCTTTACTAGACCTTATGCCTCAGTAGAAACATTCAGAGCAGCTGCTTCCTTTGATTGATAGTCCATCTTCAAATGGGATTCCAACACCCATCCTTTTCATAGAATCATGGAAAAGTAGGGCTGCAAGGGACCACAGAAGGTCATCTAGTCCAGCCCCTGCTCAAAACAGCAACATCTTTATGCAGACCATCCCATACAAGCGCTTATGTAACCTATTCCTAAAGCTACACAAACAAAAACAAGGAACATAACCCAAAGATACCAAGAACACCCTAACCTGCCACAGGTAAAGCGGGGGGATAAGGGATCTGTCAGTGTCCTGCCATGGCAAGGGTTGTTAAAAGGAATCTTGAAATCTAAGGAAAAGGAACACACACCCTGCTACAGAGCAATGCTAAACCTCCCAGGGCCTGAACCAGTCTGATTGTAGTGTAAAATTCCTTCCTGATCCCAAAGGTGATTATCAATTTGACCCTGAGCTCTGGGGCAACACCCTCTAACTAGGAACTTTCAGGTTTTAGGTCCCTCAGGAACATTGGCACACCCCAGAGAAATCACTCAATGCTCCCGAGCAAGGTGAAAAATAACCCCTGACATCTGTAGTGACAGAAGAGGAAAAAACTCCTTCTCAGCCCCATGGGGCCGTTATATAAGGTTGATAAAGGGCTTAGAAGGCAAGCCATCTGAGGAGAGGGAAGGAAATAATCATATTCAGCTTGTGGAAACGGCAATTAGAAGTCCCTAACAAAGTTCAGAAGCATGGGAAAAACCAAACTCACTCCGTCTGTTCTGCAATCTGAGGACAGCTAACAACTTCACACATCACACCCCCTTTCTGTCATCCTTTCCCTTTCATAAACTTATCCCAGGCCCCTTAATGTGCATTTTTAACTAAGCTTGTTGTGGAGAACCTGTTTCATACTTCTGATTCTGAGCATTGTCCTCTCCAGTATCTATCTACTCTGGGCAGTAGAGCTTTTGTGATCTCCCAGCAATCCATGCACGTAGGGGGCGTTCTTCTGGGCATCCATCTGCAGCTCTTCACAGAACACTCCAGGCATAACTACCACTAGACCATCCCTGATAAT
>NW_005841847.1:3755107-3798125 GCF_000455745.1 Alligator sinensis | reverse complement strand
CTGCTGAAAACTTCCAATGAAGGAGATTCCAAAATTTTCATAGGTAGTCTGTTCCACTGCCTCACCACTATAACAGTAAAGACCTTTTTTCCTGATGTCCAATCTACACCTATTTTGCTGCAATTTCAAGCCATTGGCATGTGTCCTACTTTCTGCTGAGATGGAGAAAAATAATGTGTTATATTTTGGGAGGGGTGTTATATGCAGACATAATACAATAATTAGCACAGTGACTGATGTTCTTTGAGATGCATTGTCCACAAGTCTGCATGTGTGTGTGTAAATGTGTATATATATTTCTATGACTCATCCTTCCTTTCTGCTCCAGAGTCCTAGTATTTAGTTGGATTCTGTAGCAGAGAAGGGACTGGTTTTTCACTACTTTTTGTACCTTCAGTATGGGAGCATGAGTGTACTTGGGCAGCCATGTGCTGCTGACCAAAAAGCTGTGATGTCCCATGCACAGAGGAAATTAAAAGAACAGAAGCTGTATATATGGCTAATATATTTCAAAGAACTAGAGTTACTGCAAGACAAATAACTTCTTTATTGTCAGGTGATGTAATTAGATTGGTAGGGGATGGACTGAAGGAGGAATGAGAGAGAAAACCTTAAAATGTACAACATCAGACCTATTGAAAGTTCTCTCGTGTTAAATAAGCAAGATTTGATTCACAATTAACCTCTGGATAACTACTGACATTTTGCAGGATTTTCCCAGTGCAGACTTCTTGAGACTTACCCATCACTATTTATAAGGTTCAGACTATTTGATTCCTCAGCTCTGTATTGTGAGTGGGCTCCAGTACATTTATTTGTTTTTAGAAGGTGGTATGGGAGTGATAATAATGATATAACACCCGTGTTTGGGGTTTCTGGAAATTTGCAGCCTGGACTCCCTGCTTCATCCCTTCATTGTATTCAGCAGTAATTGATGCAGGGTTCATTTCCCAGTGTCCTCATTAGTTTACAGAGTTTGCTCCCCAGTTACAGCTGTAAACAAAATGTCAGCATCATAATTCACTGTTTATGGTGGTTTGTTGTAAATCCAAAATCAAATCACTGAAGCAAGATTTTGCAAGAGGTGGATGATTTGTGCTTAAGTATTTTGCAGATAATGACTAAAGTTTGATGCTGATGGATAATGTAGATGTGAATTTCATGTATGCAAGTTTGGCAGGCAAGGTTCTTTGGGTAAATGTGATATCTTTTATTAGACCAACTAAATAGTTGGAAAAAATTGTTCTTTGTAAGCTTTTGGGCACAAACACTTCTTCAGGAATTGGCGAGATTCTGCTGTTGGTTTGGGTGCTCCCCTGGATAGTTTAGAAGCCAATATGCAAAAATGCAGATCTGTGAAAATGCAGCTATCTGGTAGACAATAGGTGGGGAGGTGGGAGGTGGAAAGGGGATATTGACCTGGTGAAAGAATGCAGCTAGTACACTGTAGAGAGGTTACCTAGGGTTCTCAGATGGCAGGCAGGTTACAATTTGACATACATCCAATGTCTATATTTAGTCCATTATTTTTTGTATCCAGTAGCTAGATCTATGAAGTGAAGTTTGTAGGCTTTTCTACAAAAGTGTTTTGTAAGTTCCCTTTGAGGATTAGGACTGAGAGATCGGAGAGGGAGTGATTGTCCTGTAAGAAGTGGACACCCGCAGGTAATTGAATATTTTTGTCTTTGATGGATTTTTAGTGTGCATTCATTGTGGTGTGCAGTTGTTGTTTGGTTTCTCCTACATATTTTCCATCAGGGCATTTAGTGCACTAGATGAGATATATTACATTTCTGGAGGTACAAGTGTAATGTCCAGGAATGGTGATGTAGTTGTGGGATGTAGTTATTGTAAGAGTGGTGGAGATGTGTTGGCAGGTTTTTTATTTCTTATCCAAGCATGATCTGGATTCATTCGGTGTGGTTTGGGCCATAGGAAGTTTCTGGTGATGAGATTAGCAAGGTTTGGCGCATGTTTAAAGGCTAGGATGGGTGGTTCTGGAAAGATTTATTTGAGCATTTGGGTCTTCTTCTAGCATGGGTTGCAAGTGTTTGAGGATTTTCTATATGGGTTCCAGGGAAGGATGGTATGTCATAAATAATGGTGTGAGGTTCGTGGGGGTTTTCTTTTTGTACTGCAGCAATTCTTCATGTGGTATCTGGGTGGCTCTTTCAAAAGTGCAATTTATGTCTCTTGAAGAGTGTCCTTTTTTGGTGAAAGCCCTTTTGAGATTTGCCACTCTGTGACAGGTACATACACAATCTGGGCTGACCTAAACGTGGCCCGCACACCTGTTCCTGGGGGCAACCGCCTGCCTACTCGCCTGCCATGCCTTGTTGTTAATTGATTAATTGGTGTTAATTAGCGGGAGGCTGCCCTTGTACTGCCCCGCTGCCAGGGGGCGCTATCTGCGGCTCTGTTTCCTCCCCTACACCGCAGTCCACACCTCGCCAATGGAATAGATGTTATGTCTCATTCTAATTATGATCTGGTTCCTTTTTGTCCTCTCTGAGCCTCCTCAGTTACGCTGCCCCCTCTCTGGGGCTCCCCAGTAATGCCCCCTTCCTCTGGGGCTTCTCGGCAACTGCCCCCTCTCTGGGGGTTCCCCAGTAGTGCCGCCCCCTCTCCGGGGCTTACCACGCCTGCACTGGGGCTTCTTAGTAACTGCCCCCTTCTCTGGGGCTTTTGCCCCCTCTCAGGGCGCTCCTCAATACTGCTGCCCCCTCTCGGGGTCTTCTCTGTCAAGCCGCCCTCTCTGGGCTCAAGATGCCCTCACTGGGCTTCTCAATAAGGCCGCCCCATCTCTGGGGCTCACCATGCCCTCACTGGGGCCTCTCAGTAATGCCCCCTCTCTGGGGATTCCCAACTGCCCTTCTCTAGGGCTGGGGTCTGTGCACCCCGAATGCTGCGCCCTCACTGGCACTGGGGTCCTCACACTCCTCTGTGAGTTTCCTATGAGGCCTCCTCCAACCCCTAATAGCCTCTCCCAAACCACCGGTCACAAACAACAACATAAACGCAAGCCCTTCGGCTATAACATAAACAGAAGCCACCTGGCCCAAACAACATTCGGTCCTACCAGTGACCCTTTAACTCTCAGCAATGTTGGATGCAGCTCCTGTATCAGGTTTTCCCTCTCTCCCAGGGCAGAGAGCTCCTTCCTCCTTGGCAGCTGGCCCCTAGGGTTTATAAGGGAGCCAGGCCCTGCCCCTTTTGGTCATCTGACCTTCCCTGGTTGCCCCGGCAACCCACAGCTGGGGTCCTTATTTCTTGCTAGGGCTTCCTCCCTAGCAGTTTTCCCCTCTTTGGGAGCAGGGCACCTCAGTGGTCTGTGAGACACTCCCGCAATTACTACACCCCACAATGGAACCATCACCATTCCTGGATGTTAACCTGCACCTCCAGAAATGTAATATATCTCATCCAGTGCACTAAATGCCCTGATGGAAAATATGTAGGAGAAACCAAACAACAACTACATACCAGAATGAACACAAACTGAAAATCTATCAAAGTTAAAAATACCCAATTACCTGTGGGTGAACACTTTCTCTCCAATCTGTCAGTTCTAATCCTCAAAGGGAATTTACAAACTATCGCTCACAGGATCATTGTAAACTATTCTGACAGTGAATACAGCCAGTTTATCGAACAGTTCTTCAATGAGCTCCAGGTTGTTGCAGTGTCTCCATGTACATCAGATCTTTTGATTGTAAAATTCGCTTCATTGATGTAATTTTACCATAGCGAAAGAAACCTCCCACTGTATTTACTCCAGTGACTCCATAAACCCCAAGAACAGCAGACATTATATCATGCTCTGGAAATAATGAAAGGCAATAGTAATATGATGGTGCATCTCCTGGTTTCTTCTTGTACATGTATATATCCTGCTCAGTCACATAGAATCATAGAATAAAAGGACCAGCAGGGACTTGCAAGATCATCAAGTCTGGTCCCCTGCCATGGGCAGGAGATTATTGGGCTCAAACAAGTTCAACGAGGGTCTTATCCAGCCTCCTCTTGAACACCTCCAAGGATGGTGACTGCACCACTTTTGCTGGGAGTGTGTTCCAGGTTCTAGTTACTCTCATGGAATAGAAGTTTTTCCTAATGTCCAGCCTAAATTTTCCCTAAATTAGCTTGTGCCCATTGGTCATTGTCCTCTCAAGGCGTGCCTTCCTGAAGAGTTGCTCCCCTAGATCTTGGTGCTCACCCCTGATGTACTTGTAGGCAGCTATCAAGTCATGTCTCAGTCTTCTCTTACTCAGACTAAACAGGCCCAGTTCCTGGAGTCTCTCCTCATAGGAGAAATCTAAATACTTCCTGAAATCTAAGTAAATAATATCAGCCTCATGACCCTTATCTAGCTGGTTAGTTACCTGGTCATAAAAGGATACCAGGTTTGTCAGGCTTGATCTACCCTCAACAAAGCCATGCTGGTTGCTTCTTAATACCCCACCAGTTATGAGCTTGTAATTGATGACCTCCTTAACAATTTTTGCAAAATTTTTTCCAGGACTGAAGTCAGACTGACTGGTCTATAGTTTGCAGGGTCATCCCTCTTCCATTTCTTAAAGATAGGTACCACACTGGCCCTCTTCCAGTCATTTGGGACCACTCCTGAGTTCCACGACTCTGCAGACAGCTTTGCCAGAGGCTCTGCTATGAGCTTGGCCAGTTCTTTCAGGACTCTCAGATGCAGGCCATCTGGCCCAGTAGACTTGAAAACATCCAAATGTTCTAAGAGTACCATCACCTGTTTGGGACTGATTTCATGTGGTTTGTTGTCTTCCCCATATTCCCTGGGCCTCTGGACAGGTGAAGAGCTCCCTTCTGATTTCAGGAATACCGATGTCAAGTATGTCTTTAGGAGCTCTGCCTTTTTGTGGGGATCAACTCTAGGTTGCCCCTCTGTATTCAGTATGGGTCCCACAGAGGAGTTTGATTTTTTTCTTGCTCCCTATGTACCTATAGAAGGACTTTTTGTTGTAATTTATTTCGGTTGCAAGCTTGATCTTCATGGCTGCCATTGCTTTCTGTGTCTCATACCTGCAGACCCTGGCTATGTAAGTGTACTCCTCTCTGGTTGCTGAACCATTTATCCATTAGTTATATGCTTCTTTTTTCTTTTTCAATAGTTCCCTAATATCCCTGTTGAGCCAAGCAGGTGTCTTGACTCCTTTCATGCTTTTTGACCACATGGGATTGGCCTCTTTTTAAGCAGTGAGAATTGCCCCCTTGAGGAAGCACCACTGTTCCTGAACTCCCAAATGTCCAGTTCTGGTTGCAGAGGGCCTCTCTAACTAGACTACTGAGTTTGCCAAAGTCTGCCTTTCTGAAGTCTAGGACTTCTGTTCTACTAACTGAATTCCCAGCCTTTCGTTGGATGGTGAACCTAATCAGATCTTGATCACTGTTGCCCAGAGTACTTTCAGGTCCTCAGGTCACCTACCATGCCCTCCCCTTTGGTCAGCACTAAGTCCAGAGTGGCTTTCCCGTAGTTGGCCCTTCCACAACCTGTCTCAGGAACAGGTCATCAGTAGCTGCCGAGAAGTTGGCTGACCTGCTGGAGCTGGCTAAATGGTCCTCCCAACAGATATCAGGGTAGTTGAAGTCACCCATGACAATCAGGTCTTTAGTGCTGGCTGCCTCAGTCAGTTCTCTGGAGAATGTCTTATCATTCTCCTCTTCTTGGGAGGGAGGCCCGTAGTAGACTCCCACCATCAGCTCTCCCTCTCCTGAACCCCTTGTATCGTGACCCACAGGTTTTCAAGGGACCTCTCCCTGCTATCAAACATGACCTGCAGGGAGGGGGTACCACTCTTTCACATAGAGGGCCACACCTCCTCCCTTCTTCCCTACTCAATCGTTCCTATAGAGTCTACAGCCCTTGATACCCACTGTCCAATCGTACATATCATCCCACCAGGTCTCCGTCAAAACCAATGAGGTCAAATTCCACGTCTACTAGAAGGAGTGCCAGTTCCTCCTGTTTATTACCCGTGCTTCTGGTGTTCCCATGAAGGCACCTTAGTGTACCTCTAGTCACCTCAGGTTTTATGTCACTCTGCAAGTGTCAGGGCGTTAGTGCTCATCTGGGTGTCTACTATGTGAATGCCTTCCCCTAGGTCATCATGGCTAAAAGATTCATGTACATCAGTGGAACCTTCCCCCTCTTTCCAAGACATGCCTAGTTTAAAGCCCTCCTCAGCAAGTTGGCAGTTCAGGTAGAGAAGAGCTTCTTCCCTCTGCCTGTGAGGTGAATACCATCTCTTGCATATAGACCACTGCCATTGAACTCACAGACATGTGCCAGGATAATTCTCAAGCATATACTGTATCAAAACTTGTGCTTAAGTCCTTGCATTCTTCAGCTTTTTTTGCAAGTTAATTCTGTGCATCCTGGGAAATTTGCTGTAGGGGGTTCTTTTTGAATGTTGAAGTTTTTTCACATATGACACACACATCATTATCGAATGTTTGAGGTTTTTTCTTGGTTCCTTTTGGCAGTGTTGCAACTAAAAGTGCTGGCCTCTTGTTTTGTTGGGTAATTCCAGCCCCTGTTCTATTATCCATTATTCTTAACTAGTTGTCTTCTCTTGATTCACTACAAAAGAAGAAATAAAAAATTAATGTAGATAAGAAGTAACAATAGAAGGATGGGATTACCAAACCATTAAGAGCAGATACCATTATATGATGTATGTTATACATTAAGAAGTGGTCAGTAATGTTGTTGTTTTGTATTTAAAGGCTTAGAGTTGCCAGCAGGCCATTACTCATCAACAGGGATACAGGTTTTCTGTTTCCCACGGAAAAACAGAAAAAAGATGCGGATTTTCCCTTTTAACTGAGATAAACGTGGACTTCTCATTTTAACAGAGAAACAAATGGATTTTCCACTTTTGCAAAAAGCTCTTTGCAGGCTGGCAGAGCTCCAGCCTTCAGCTGAGGGGAGTGGGAGGAGGGTGGTCAGGCAGGGGGTGCCAGGTGCATGTGCACATGTACACATGCATATATATGGCCACCATGCAGCCTGGAAAAGCAGCTCCCCCAGGTAGGTCTGGCAGTGGATGTGGGATTAAGGCTTCCAGAGGGAAATAGGGAATGAGGGAGTTGGGCAGGGCTCGGGCAGTGTGTGGGGCTTGGGGCCCAGGACTGTGCTTGGCCACAGGGCCTCAGCAAGGGATGGGAATGGACTGCAGGTGGCTCATCCAGGGGGCGTGGGTGTTGGCTCCCTGCTGCTGCATGCACTCCCGGGGTTGGGGGGGGCATGTCCCCCAAGATGTGTGCGTGGGTGGTGGGTGGTGGAGGCAGGGGTAGGCTGCCCACTGTGGGCTCAGGCTCCCTGCCTTGCTGCCCTCAGCCTGGGGGCCTCCACAGCCCCGCAGGTGGGACCTGGCGGGACAGACAGGGGTGGGCAGGGAAACTCCTTGCTGCTGCGAGCCCTGCTCCACTTTGGTGAGGTGCCCCCTGCCCACCCAGCAGCAGCAGGGGTGATGGTGTGGAACTGTGCTGCTTTGCCCGTGCTGTACCATGGTTGAAGGGAAGCCAGGCTCTGCACTCCGCTTCACTGTCGCTGCCTCCCTTCCTAGTCCCTTAACCCTAGCAGCTTGGGACCCCCTCTGGCAGGACTGTGGGTGGCATGGGGCACCAACAGGGCCAGGGGGGCTGTGGGTGGGGAGAGAGGAACACCAGCAGGGCTGTGGCTATGGCTTGGGAGTGAGGGGCACCAGCAGGGTTGGCGGTGTGTGGCTTGGGAGTGAGGGGCCTGGACTTGCATCCTGGTGAGCAAAGTGGGCAGGGGGAACTCTGATTTTCCAAGATAAAAAAACCCCAAAATCAAATACCAAAATGTATAGGAATTTAGAATGTATTTTACTATAGTGATTGAGGTACCAGTAGGCTTGCAAATTGCTTTAAAATTATAAATATATCAGTAAAACATTGTGTCCAGTTTCTTAACAATATATATAGTGGTGTTTCATTTTAATCCTGGATTTTGGTTTTTTTGTGAGGGAAGTTGCAGTGTTTTATCAGAGAATTTGCGATTTTTAAACAGAGAAATCAAGGATCCCTGATTATCAAAAGACAAAGCAAGTTTGTAGGTTATTGCAATACCTATATAAAGTTGTTTAGAAAATCAAAATCAGCCTCATAGGTACTGAGATATCAACTTTTATTCATCTTGTTAGTCATGGCCACCATTTTCAAAGATGGTAGCTAAATGTCAAGATTAGAAAAGTGACTCCCAGGCTACATTTCTTCCTTAGCACCTCAGTTATGAATTTCAAAAATAAAAAAGGTCCCTCCCAAAAAATGCACAGACTTTATATATATATGACTGGACTACAAAATGGTATAGAGCAAAGCAGGAAGTTGAGTACTGGTAAGTGGTTACTCGAGCAAAGCGTTCCCCGTATAAACAGAGGTAAGACAGGGATGTGTGCTGTCCCTGAAGTTAAATGCACGTTATAGATGGATGATGTGAACATAATGGATCAGGACAACATATCAATCAAGTGGATATTGAAGCATACTGAGGACTACGGTGAAGTGTCAAGGGCAAAATTAAATATGCTAAAAAGTATGTTGATGGGGATGAGAAATTGGGAGTATTTACAGAAGTTTGGGCTGCAGGTGGTAAAGGGTATGATCAAGATCTTGGAAATCCTAATAGACACCAAAGGGAAAGCAACAAAGGCGTGGGAGAAGTTAAAGAAAAGAGGAAGACAGATATTGGGACTGTGGAGTGTTAGAACGGTATCTTTCCAGGGTAAAGTGGCTCTGGTGAAAACACACAGCATACTCTTGCCAATAATCCTTTACATGGGAAAGATGCATCATGGCAACGGATAACGAGGGTACAGAGGCAGATATGTGTTTCTTGAGGGGAAAGTCAAAGAGAAAGGGAAGTCAGAACAGAGACATACAAAGTCAGGTAATTAGGAGGTTGGGGAATGCCAGATTTGGAAAGCTTTGTGTATACTAACTTCATAAGAATGTTCTGTAAAGGGATAACAGAGGGAGTTGGGAAGACTGCATATTTCTGCCATTACCTGGCAGGAAGAATGTTAAGATGGGGCATGTACAAAGGAGAATAGAAAAAGCCATGTTCATGGCAGCCACTGGACCACTATGCAAAGATGGAGAGCTTTGTATGGGTATATAAACTTGAGGGATTGGGATTAGAGTGTTTGAAAGACCATAAGAAAATGATTAATATGACAAGAAAGAAAGATAAGATAACAATAATTGGAGATCTGATGGAAAGAGATGGCAAATGTGTGGAAAGAAATGACAGATAATAAAATGAAAGGAGAACATACAATTAAAATATGGATGATGATATGGAATAGTCTTCCTGTGTGGGGCATTCAGCATATATTGGGCATAAGATTGGTCATGTGCCTGAGAGAGGGATATCGGGCTGAAGAATCTGTGTTGCATGTATTTTGGGACTGCCCTTTTATGTAAGGGCTTGACCAATCTCATTTCCTTCTATGACCAGATGACCCATCACCTGGACAAGGGAGAGGAGATTGATGTCATATATCTTGACTTCAAAAAAGCCTTCGATCTGGTATCCCATGATCACCTCTTGGCAACACTGGCTGACTGCAGCCTCGGGTCCACCATGATCGCTGGCTGGGGAATTGGCTCCATGGTCGGACCCAGAGGGTGGTTGGTTGATGGAAGTCAATCGTCATGGTGCCCTGTGACCAGTGAGCAGTGATTCTCAACCAGGGTTCTGTAAGATTCTTATAAGGGTGTCGCACACTATTAGTGCCTACACAATTCACAAGATAAACCCATTGATTTCACATAGGAATCCATATTGTCAGTCCTATTCTGACCTGTTGTGGTCTTTCTGAGCTCTTTGCAAAACAAGAATGCTCTAGTATTTTTCCATAGTAAAAAAAACAAGTGAAAGAAAAAGCTGTTGTTTTCATAGGGGCTCTAATTTAACGAGGGGGGTCCTTGAGTCTAAAAATGTTGAGAACCACTGATTTAGAGTTAAACCTATGGGAAACTGCCTGCTTTATTCATGTTGGTTTGAACAATATTTTTCATATTAGTTTCACTAAGTGTGCTGTTACATCTGCTTAGGGACATCCATAGTAGGTTACATCCATTTTTGAGTTTGACCAGGACCTTGTTTCAGTCATGGCCTCTAACATATGCTACCCCAATATACCCTAAAATTAGGTCCCCTAATGTCTAAAAGGTAAATGTTGGCATAAACATGGAGGCTCAAGTTTAATATCTGCTAGCAAAATCTGTTGGCATGACAACTCGGGGTATTTTGTCTATCATGCAAAAGTACAGTCCTTTTTGGAATTGTATAAAGATTTTGACCTCAACAGCATCTTGTGGCAATGATTTTCACTATTTTTGTGTGTGTATTGTGTGAAAAAGTATTTTCCTTTTATCAAGCTTAAATTCACCATTTTTCAATTTCATTGACTGTCTCCTTACTCTTGTATTGAGACAGGGAGAAGAAAAGCTGCTGATGCACCTTCTCTGTCATTTGTTATTTTTAGCTACTCTTAACATGTCCTTTCTTATCCATCTGCTTTTCAAGGTGAACAGTCCCCTTCCTTTCACTCCTTCTTTATATGACATTTCTTTCATGCCCTGATCATTTCCATCACCGTTGTCTGAAATCCTTTGAATTTTACAGTTTTGGGGGGTGGGGTTTTGGAGATGGAGTGACCACTACGGCATGCAGTATTTTAGATAAAGCTATTTATATAATGACTTTGAAATATTTTCCTGTTCTACTTGCCATGCCATTTCTTATGCATCTTAATATCTTGTTTATTATTTTGCCTGCAGCTACACATTGAACTGCAATTTTAATTGAGCTGTTCTGATTTAAAGTTTAGATTTATATAAGATCAGTCTGGAGAAATATTCATATCCATCTTTGAATGGAGTATTGTGCAAAACCTGGGGGCTGAATAAGACAGATACATGCATGACTATCAATTATTTTTCATTTTGTGGGGTTCCTGTATAGTTAGTATTATAAATATCCTATTTTTCATGCAGACTGTAATTAATAATGTGCAGGAAGATTGTAATGACTTATGATAAAAGTTGATGGAGCTACAGTATTTTACACCAACAGAGGATCTGGCCTTTGATTTCTAAATACCATTTGCATGTTATTTATATCAAGTAATATTACATATCTTATGCCCTTATAAAATTATTGGTGGGGTGGGGTTTTTTTAACAAAAGGAGAAGACAGACACCTGAAGACATTTAGATAAGATGTATTGAAGTATAAGGCAGTGTTTCTGTTAGTTTGTCCTTGCAAAAGTCTTGTGTGTGAATTTGTGGAATATTTCTCTAAAGTAGCCTGAATGCTTTGAAATAGAATTGTTTCAAAGCTGTTTAGTTTTATTCCCAAGACAGACTCATCTTGTTCTTTATTTTGTGTGTTAGTCACAAAGGCCATACATGTCTCTGTAATGGGCGTAATTAATAAAATCTGGATAGTACACCTTTATCAACTGTACACTTCCCTCAAAGTGAGTTCAGAGGTCATGAATCACCTTTCACGTTAACTTCTCTGCCCATCCATAAGAGAACCCAGAAGCATTAGACAGAGTCAGGAAAAGGTTTTGATAGCAAGTTCAGTTATCGCTGATGCTTTCCTTGTTAAGTAGAGTGATCTGTTTATTTTCAGCTGAAGGCTTTAATGGCTGGGAATCATTTATATTGGCTGTAGCAAGACTGTTTTTGTTAATTGAATGGGGTCTAAAAGCATTATGTGGCATGTTTTCACAGACATTGATGAATGCGGGACTGGAAGGCACAGCTGTGCCAATGACACCGTTTGTTTTAACTTGGATGGTGGGTATGACTGTCGATGTCCTCATGGAAAGAACTGCACAGGAGACTGTATCCATGAAGACAAAATCAAGCACAATGGACAGATTTGGGTGCTGGAGAATGACAGGTGTTCTGTCTGTTCATGCCAGGTCAGTAAAGGAAATGAACTACTCTTACAGTGCTGCTGTAATTAGTGATAGGAATGAAGGGTGTGTGTTTGAGGAGGAAGAAAACTTCAGGAGCCCAGTGAAATTACTATTGCCCTGGATCCCCTTCTCCATAAGGGTGATATCACAGGGAAGGTGATTTCCACAGGGCCATTTGTGGTCAGCATGCTTCTGTATGTTATGCCTGTGCCCAATATGGAGCTTCCCAATTCTGCCTGGATAGAGATTAATCTCATGAACAGTTGACAGTGTAGTGAATCCTGAGAGAAGGTATACAGTACTAAGAGTAAGGATAGCCCATCTCCTGTTTTTTTCCACCTGGAGAGGTGTCATTTTATGTCTAGCAGTGTTTTTGTGTGTAGATTTTGGGGATGTGATAAGACTCAGGGTTATGAAATACAGAGAACTGATAAGAATGGAAGGGAAGAAAAAATATTTTATTTTTGTGCCCTCCCTTCTGCATAATATGGGTTATCCTTCTTAAATACTTGTTGGCATGTCTTCTAAACTCATGCTTAATGCAGAAAATGCTGCTGATGAAAAGAAGAAAAGATTTCACCAGTGTTTAATTTAGCCCTTGGATAGGTGCAGTGTTCTTCATCTAAATAGTTTATAATAGGTATAAGAGAGATGGATTGCTATGGAAGTTTCAAACAAGACTTAGTAGCATCGTACAAAAATAGTGTAATCTTAGAAAATCCATTAAAATCTGGCTCTCAGAAAAAATACCATATTTCATCACCTCAGGAGAGACTTGTTTGAAGAACTGCTGTGTTATGAAGCATGTGCATGAGGAGTTAACAACATTCAGTGATTTATTTACTCTGCAGATGAACTTATGATATTTGTACATTTTCTACTGTAATTTTCACCCCTGAATGAACCAGTTTTAATATAATGGGAAATGCTTTTTGCCCCAAATTACTCTTGAATTATCAATATGTGATCTAGAATTAGGCCATCAAGCCTAATTTTTGTGCTGTGACTATTATGAGTTATGCTAATTTATATTGTTGTTTTGTGTTTCTGTGTTATGTAACAACAGAGAGGATATGTGATGTGTCGGCGGATGGTTTGTGACTGTGAGAACCCTACTGTTGACTTGTTTTGCTGTCCTGAATGTGACCCAAGGCTCAGCAGTCAATGTCTTCATCAAAGTGGGGAGCTCTCATACAACAGTGGAGACACGTGGGTGCAGAACTGTCAACAATGCCGATGTTTGGTAAGTATTCTGATTACATCAGTGTGGAAAGGAACAAAAAATAATTTCAAACATTTTCACGACTCCAGAAAAGTTCACTTGGAATGTATTTGCTTGTTTCCTTGTTCATAAATTTCTGTAATCAAGGTTTGGCTTGAAGTTTTCAGATAGTTTGGCGAAGTTTCATTTAATCACAAAATGAAATTTGTTTAATCCTGAAAGAAAGTTTGTTTTGGCATATTGGAGGTCCTTCAGTTAAGGAACCTAAGCAATGGCAAGTAATTTAGGTAATCACAGTTTGAAGAGCAAATTCTGAATATTGAATTATTAAATTAATATCATAGAAAATAATTTCTGAGAAGTCGATAGTCTGAAATTTGTTCATTCAGGTATTTTCAATAGCAGTTAGTTAACTTGACTTGTTTATGAATATTTCACCAACGGGAGAAAAGACAGGATTTCCTGAGTGCTTTATTCTTTGTGAATTGTTCACCAAATTGCACTTTGCTACCTCTAATATGATGAAAGATTTTAAAATATTAAAATCAGCTTGAAAGCATGTTCCTTAGAAGTATAAGATTTTTTTCCCTAGGGTACACATTTCATGCACTGAGGCAGTACTACTTCTATGTAGTGCTGTTTAATAAACTTCCTGGACAGAAACAATCACCAGATGAAAACAAATAATTTCATATCCAGATATAAATCTGGTTCATCTAATGGTTTTCCTTGGGCTAACAGTTATGAAAGCCAGCAAACTTTCTTAGGTTTCAACTTTACCTTTGCTAAAATACAGTAAATTAGGTCCCCATGTGCTTCATCCAATGTCAAAAGAAGCCCTGCTATTTGGGGTTTACATAGATGACTCCTTTATTCAAGATGCTTCTATGTAATTGTATCCAGTTTCTTCATCTACCAGATGGATGTTTTAGGTGATAACTTTTTTGTTCATTCTTTGTACTCTTTTTCAATCCCAAAATATCAATTAAAACAGCAAGGTTAGGCATTGTTTGCTTTCATTCTCTGCATCATATGATTCATAAGAACAAGGAAAACCAGAGGCAGATGGGAAATTTATGAAAAAGAACAACATTATACTTTCTTCACAGAGAAAAGTAAAACAAAGTCCTGTTCAGCAAATTCTTAGAAGTTATTTCTCAGCTCTGTGCTCTGGGGACCACTTAACTCACCACTGTTTAATGCATGATACATGGTTTTTGTAAATGAGCTACTTCTGTAGGGCCAAATGTTGGCTTCTCAACATAAATTCTAACTAAACAAGCAGCCATTAACTCTAGGCATGTTAAGGTTGTTACACAAAATCCTGAAATGGATTCTTTTGTAACGACAAAAGAATTTTGAGCCCCGCAGAAAAATCTCTTATTCAACTTATTAGTACTTGTTTCAGTTCAAGCCATCAGGGCCAGCTTGGGCATCAGCTTTTGAAAGTCAGCTAATGTGGTCCTTCGATTCAACAAAAAAAAGCAGCAAATTCTAGACTCGGGGATATTTACTAGAAATGCTGTCACCATCTTCTTCCTTTTTAAATGTGGAGCTGCTGTTAGCTTGATTGCCTTTGCTGACTGTATCTGCTGCAGTTTTATACCAAAATGAGATCTCTAGTGTAGAGACCTAAACAGGTTAGGGCTTCATAGAAGAAAATCAGTAATTTGAATTGAACTTAGAAACCAATCAGAAAGCATATAGATTACAAAGTTCTCTTATAATGTGGAGTTTCTCTTAAAACTTAACATAGCCACATTCTGCACCAGAGGAAATTTCCAAATGGCACCAGGTTGTAGCTCACTGCAAAGTGCTTTGCAGTTTATGTAATCGGGAGAGGGCTAAAGCCACGTCATTAGGATGAGGTTGTAAGGAAGGGACATAACATTCTTCTCAAGGACATATGGGAAAAGTTCACAAGCAGCTGAAGATAACACCCATTTACAAAGCAGCTGAGCAGAGAATAAAACTAAAGGTGAGTTAGTTGATAGGGCAGAGTTTGTCATTTCAGTTTCTATCTTTAACGCCTTCCTGAAGGCTCTGATTCAGGCCCCATGTTTGATTAGACATTGAATAAGAAGCTCAACTGCATTAAAATCAGGGTAACAGCACTTTGCTAACTCCCCTAACAGGCACCTAGACAGTGAACAGACTGGTGACAGAACAGAACCCAATAGAGCCCAGCATGAGAAAAACCAGAGAGGAGATGAACACTGTACCTCTCAAAAGAAGGAAACTGTGTAAAGTAGATCTATGAACTCTGTTAATATTCATAGGTATATCAACAGTACCTCATCGACAGTGATTTCATGGTCCCTAGTGCACCTAACAGTCATACCAAACACATGCAGCCTAATCCTCATATTTGTCCTCGTGCAAGCCAGGATTATTTTGTTTTGAAATGAAAGGATTTATACTAGTATAAATTGAAAGAGCAGTTGAAATTGGAAGACAATCTTTATTTGTCGTCCCAAACAAGCTACTAAGAAAGCAGACAGTCTAGGCAACCTGTCTCCTCATATAGCATTGGCTCCCCTGGGCAGTCAAATTGCACTTGCCGTGCTGCCCCTTAGGCTTGTACATCCACCAGAGGATGTGAATTTTGTCCGTCCTACAGTAGGGATACAAAAAGATGCTGAACAAAAAGGGGAAAGAACCTCATTTACCAACACCTCCAACCCTCAAACTACAACTGCAACTATTTTTAAAACACGTTTAACTTAAATATAATATGTTTTTGGTTTCAAGTACAGAAATAAAGTAACCAAGTTCTGGTACTGTCAACAGGAAATGAGTATAAAAAATGTTTGCATGTCTTCTTAATTGAAAGAAATGGAAGTTTCAGCCAACTGAGAAAGATAATGCATAGTCATAGAAACACATAGTAGTAAGTCGAAACAACATAGAATACTTGTTGATCTCTGTGTTCTTAAAATGTGTTTTTTTAACAGCAAGGTGAAGTTGACTGTTGGCCACTGACTTGCCCAGAGGTGGACTGTGAATTCAGCGTACTCCCTGAGAGCGAGTGTTGCCCACGTTGTGTCACTGACCCTTGCCAGGCAGACACCATTCGTAATGACATCACTAAAACTTGTCTGGATGAAACAAACGTGGTTCGCTTCACTGGATCTTCTTGGATTAAGCATGGCACAGAGTGCACCCTATGCCAATGCAAGGTAAAGAACATAAAATGAAGCCAAAAGGCCTCTCTGCTAGTTTTTTCAAAGGTTCATAAATATTAACACATTTAGCACTAATACATTTAGTCTAGTCAGTGGGAAGTCATTTGCTGCACTTACTTTCAAAGCAGCAGAGACTGCCATATAAAATATTCATCTTTATTAACTTCAACCTCTTCTGTCAATGCTGTGGGTTTTTCAGGAACCAGAATGATGGCTTAAATGCACCAGCAGCACAGAAATAGCATCATAGCCCATGCTGTTGCAGACTCTGAATAAGTTAGCAGACTTGTCCTTTCCACAGAATTCTCTCACTTTCACTATGATGGCAACTTACTTTTACCAACTCCATGCTGCCTTGCAGATACCTACAGTATCAATTTTCGAAGGTCAAAGACATAACTTCATAAAGGAACTGTATTTTGGAGAGTTAAGATCGAATTACCCAAAACAATATTTCTTCTTTTGAGGATTGTGATGATCAAATATTTTAAGCTTTATAATGACAAAATGGAAATCCCAGTATGTCTTACTTGCTTTAAAATTGACAGAAAAGACAGCATGACAACTTGAATATTCAATATTCCTTGGGATCACAAGGATATATCTTCTCAAGCAAAATGATGTACAGCCAAAAGCTTATCTGAATTCTGCTGCCTTTGCAAAAATAGGGGTGTTACAATAAACATTTCCATTCAAAATGCAGGTGAACTGTATTTTTGCAGACTGACAAATAGCAGGTCAACAGTGGTTGAGGGACAAAGGGAGGAGACAGCAAAACATCCATTCAAATGAAGATCCATAATCCTTACTGAATAATACTGTGGTTTCTGGGTCTCATCTCATGTCCTTTCCCTAGAGCTAAAATAAGAACTAAGGCTCCAGTTTGGGGAACACATAGAACCAAGAGCCATGTATTGGCTTAGTTGCATTGCCCTACTCTTGAGTACCAACCTGACTGATCCTAAGATTGGTCTGTCTGAATTGTATTCTGTTTGTACAGAGTTAAGAGTTCCCCTCCTTGCTACTGCCATGTAAACCAAAATCATTATTTGGGCCTATATAAGTCATATACATACTTCACCAAACTCAGTAGACTCCTGATAACTCAAGTCAAAATACGTTTGAAGGCCATGAGCATGATGCACTCTAGTTCTGCATGCCCACAGAACTACATTCAGGCTCTCTCTATCAAGAGAACATGAGTGCAATACCAGGCAGAGGGAAGACATTCAGATCCACTCTCACCCACTCAGAGCAATGTACCGAGTCAGGAGAGAAATGGAATAAACAAAGTCTAGGAATCCACAAGGAACTCCTGATAGTATGCCCCAGCTCACTGATGGAGAGGGTGGCTCTTTCAGTGGCTGATTTTTTTTCTCCTAGGACAGTTACAAGGTGCAGATAGTCCCAGACAGGCATTGTGCCTGCTTAAATTAGGTTCTCACTATACTCCTGGCTTGTCCATGTCAAGAATTCTTGAATATTGCAAAGTAAAAAAGACACAGGTTCTTAATACAGAGCATATACAAGTCTGTTCCTTAATATGCAAGGACCTATTTTGTTTCCTAACACTGTCTTTTGCAGCATACTATATTTGTATCCAAATAAATCAAACTAATACCAGAACACAATTTATATAGTTAATACAGTAACACAAGCTATTAATATTGTAGTAGTATGTATCTCATTTGTATTGCTTTAGCCCTACTCTTTCCTTGCTGTGCATCATGTGGAAGGTCAAAGCTGCAGGATAAGCCTCTCTAACCAAGCTATAGCAAAATAGGTTTACACAAAATCCTTTAAGAATTCAGAAATCCAGGCATCAGCTAAAGCTGACTTAGCCACAAAACCATTTCAAATCACAAGTGAAGAAGGAGAATACTGGGATTGTTTAGCTTCCTGTCACATAGAGAGTCAAGGAAATGTGTGAATGATTCTGATTTCCACTGGTCTTTAATCAGTCTGAAACTTCAGTTGATTAAAGATACCTACAGAATTGAAAAGAAGCATGCACGTTTTGTTTGCGTTAAAGTCAGAGGAGAGAAGAGGTAGAAATGCAGAAAATATTATCTTTTCACAAATAGTTTAATCATTTTTCTGTTCCAGGAATTGTTCATATTTATATAAAAGCAGCTAAATGATCAGTGGAAACTTTAAGAATTAATCGTTGACTGTGCTACAGCCTGCATATATTAACATGAGGTATACAGTGCTGAATTACAAGTAGTGGTGCCTTCTGTCTCATCTAAATAAAATTCCTAGAGCCCCATCCTCTCTGATAGCTGTATATGCACAATAGCCCAAATCCTGATAGTCAGTAGCATATCTCTTACTGACTTCATTTTCTTTCAATTTTCCATTCTTTTGGTCTTATGATATAGAAAACAACACACTGAGCATTTAGTGGAACCATTAGATTCCTTCTACATAGTGTGTGCAGCTAAAGTGATGCTAAAATCTGATCAAATTATTTATACATTCATTTATAAAAAGTGGTCAATTCCATTCTTAAATTAACTTACAGAATATTAATGTGTTTCAATCTTTTTCCCCTCTTTCCCCTCTCTAGAATGGTCATGTTTGCTGCTCCGTGGATCCACAGTGCCTTCAGGAACTGTGAAGCTAACAACCATTTTTCACAAGCAGTTTCTGGTTAATGAATTTTCCTTCAAAAAGAGACATTTAGACCAAAAATTCTATAAAGCCAAAACTGAAATCTGATCAGTTTTGTCCATCTTAAAAGTGCAGAAATGTTATAAATGAAGTGAGCTGTCAATTACCTGAGTTAGAGTGAAATGTATAGGACTTCAGAAAAGCTCAGAAATGGAAGCTCAGAAATGCTTGAGGTCAGACTCAACTTTTGCCTATTTGTATGTCTGACATCATTATGCAGAATATTAGGGTAGAGTAAAGTGACACATTGTAACGTTGTACATAACGTTGTCAAGATACAGAGTCCACTAGAAGTGACCTTTGAGCCTACTGAAGCTTTGAAAATACAAGACTTCAATAGGCACAGAGACTTTTTCGTAATAATATTTGAATCTGCACGATTTGTTTGATTGCTCACTGCAGAATCTAACATAAAGTTGAGTAAAAGGATGATGTCTTCAGGAACAAAGAATATGCTGGCTAAGATATGTTATGTACAGTACCTACTGAGAAAAAAAGATACAAGTTATTGTAAAAAAAAAAACGTAATGCACAGGCATGGCTACTTAATGTTTTCTGATGGGAAAAGTCATCTATATTTCCTTGTTTTACTGCACTTATTATTTCTTGATTGAATTTGTTCAGTATAAGCTCGTTCTTGTGCAAAATTTAAATAAATATTTCTCTTACCTTATAATATTTTTTGACTTTGAGTCTCCTTCACTGTCCAGGATGGTATTTTTATATAATATTGATGCTTATAACTCCTTTGTCAGTATGGTTGTCCATAGATGTTTCTACCCAGCACAACTTTGTTCTTTCATTTCACATCTTGGTTAGTCTTTCAGGAACTGGTCTGGCAAATGCCTGTACATGCAAGTGACTTCACTCAGGGGATAAGTGCCATTTCATTAAATAGGATGACTTCGATGCATAAAGATTTTCAGGATCAGTTCCTACATGTTGATTCGTTATTGTCACATGGATTCGGCACAACTTTAAAACCCCCATAACACTGTTCTGACTTATTGGAAATGCTCTATAAACAGCTTTTTGTTTTGTCTAAACACTGCAACTTATTCAGATACTTTTGTAATAATAAATAATAATCTGTTAGTGCACAATTATTCTTCTAATGTACTTATTTCTGTTGATGCAGAAGCAATCATCTCTTCAGCAGAGGGGACTTACATTAAAAAATGCTATTTTCCCAATTGTGCTGTTGTGACAATCAACAAAAAAGGTACCTAACCAAGGCTATCTATATCTATGAGGGAATGAGGAGAAAAAAAGTAAAACCTTGTTTGCCTTAATAAATGGACTGTGTGAATAACTGAGTTTTTTGGTTTGGGGCGTGAATGGGGAGGGGTGAGAAATACAGAGCAACTATACTATTTGGGATGCGTAATTCAAGTTCTGTGAACCTAACCCCCAAAATGGAGACAAACAGGATAGATAGGGTACACGGGATGACAGGCACTTGGATCACAAGGAATACAAATAACAGGGACAAAGTTGAGAACAAAGTTGGCTGGGTTATAGTGGACCTTAAGTTGAACATGAGCCAATAATGTACACAGACCCAGGAAACATGACTTATTAGAAAAGACTGAAAGAGCTAGGATAATTTAGTCTGAAGAAGAGAAGACTAAGGGGGATTTGATAACAGTCTACAGATACCTAAAGGGCAATTACACAGAGGATAGAGATAGACATTTTTCTGTGGCTGTATGGGGACAGGATTAAGAGCAATAGCCTCAAGCTGCAGCAGAGGAAATTTAGGTTAGAGTTTAGGAGGTGGTCAAGCATTGAAACAAGCTACTTAGAGAAGTGGAATCTCCCTCCCTAGGAATTTTCAATATCAGGTTGGACGGACACTTGACTGGGATAGTTTAGTTAGGGATGATCCTGCCTTGAGCAGGGGACTGGGGTAGTTGACCTCATGAGATTCCTTTCAGGTTTGCTTTCCTGTGATTGTATTATCCATGTCTTAGGGAGGTAGTACAAACATTGAAAAGTAAGAAGAAAATGTACCAAAAATGCAGCATCCCTTTAAATAATTAGACCGGCATGGAGTCAAAGGCTGGACAAATGTTATCTTTTTAAGTATCTTTTTTTTTTAATCTTTAGTTAGTAACATCAGTAGAATATAAGACAATGAACCATTTTGGTTTTATTACAAAAATTAACTAGAATTTTGGTTTAACACAACATTTCTATTATAGCCCTTCCTTGTGATTACAGTTTTACTAGGGAATTTTATATGCCTGGGTTTCACAAAGCAAAATGTTTTCTTGCAAAAAAATGCTATTTTGAAAGCAGTATTCTATATCTGAGGACAAAGTGCAAGAGTGCCAGGCAACCACGAGTCAGGTAGGTGGTTACTTGTATCCTGGTGTTCTTTATTGCATGCATGTATGTAGGTAAGGTAGGTACACTTGGATCACAAGGCATACAAATAAAATGAAGACATATTTAGACAAAAAGAAGCATGGTGAAATATTCTACAGTGGACTATTAAAGCTATGAAGGTTTTCAGACTGAATAAATCTCTTTCCTTTTCAAGGTCTTGCCCATAAATAATAGATACTCAAGGGATTTACTGTTTTATCCACAGTTTCTGGAAAGCCGCAATCAATGTTCTTTAAGAAGTGTGTTAGGTCCTTGAAAAAGAGGCTGTTTCTATACCTATTCTTGTCTGCTAATAATTGCCAAAGGGCCATGTTTGCCCTCCGGGACATAGGCACATCTCTCATTGAATTCAGTGACAGTTGTGTCCCTGTATATGAGAGCAGATTTGACAGAAGGTGCTACTATTTAGGCATTGCATTTTGATTTCATTCTAAAATGCATGTTAGAAAGACACACTGCCAGGCTGCTTTTTGTTCTGCAAGGCACAAAAGGAGCTAACATATGGCTCAAGGGCAAATCTCTGGCTCAAGTAAAGGCTGCAGAAAACCCTGAATGAATGCAGTGGAACTACTTCAGGGTATGCATAACATAGCTCTACTCACGTCCAGGTTGGGACCATACATATGCAATTTCAGGGTGGGACTAGGGAATGGGAATGGAAGTCCAGTTAGTTGGTCCACAACTACTGTAGCGCCCTTGTATATGGTATGGCTTGGGTTATATACCAAGATTGGGTCTGGATCACAGATAGAAAGATAAGATCCAAAGAAAAAAATTATCTTCACTTTTTTTGGTCTTTGCATTTTTAGAGGCACAGTAACATTTGCATTTCATCTTAGCTTGTACTTTTAAACTAAGGATGTGAATGGTAGAAAATAAATCTCCTTCTCTTTCCATTTATCACCAGCCCTTTGCTGGGACAGGGTTTTTTTGCTCTTTTTGTGGTTGTCATTGTTGCAGTTTGATCAAACAGCTTGCAGTACACCAATATCTAGGCTAAATATAGCTGAGTCAAGACATACACTAATCGTTTTATCAAAATGAACCTTGAATCCAATCCTTAGAGAGCTAGTTGATACTATATGAGCTTGAGGAGCAAGCTTGAGGAAAAGTTATTCTTCTGGACAAATCTGAAATCCTCTGTGCTGAATAAAAAATGAGGGTGAGTTGACTGAACATTATCTAATCTATCATTGCTTGAGGTTGCTAATTAGTTTGGAATTCTTCTAAAGGTCAACAAGTTCCAAAGAGACATCTCAGTGACCCCTTCCCAGCTCAGCTGATCCAGCAATTAGTACTTCATGAATTAATTCCGCCACCGCCCCCCTCCCAATTGAAATGCTACAGAAAATTGATCTCAGAATTCCAGACCTACCTAAAAAATCTATGGCAGGCACAACCAAGTATTCATTATCTTTAAGAAAACCCCTCCAAGAATTAATGTTGCTCTCTCCTCCTAGGGATGGAGTGAAGGAGGGTGGGGGTGAAGGAGGTATGTTGTGTTCCTTTGCTGACCTTTCATAATTGATGCACTGTTTACACACTACAATTCAATAACTCCCATGAAAGTATTGTCACCTCTTTGCAGAGTAATTGCCCTCAGTTAATGGACCTGCAGATATAAAGGCAGAAATGTTTTCAGTTACACAGGATCCAATTCAATGGTGAAACAAATTGGTAAAGAATAGCAGCATTGTAGGTTGCTGAAAACTGAATTATTTAACAACGCATTTCTGATATCTAAATTCACTATAGTCATGAGCAAAAGAAAGAGAGAGAGGTGGTGTTTTTTCCTTTGATTCTGGCATTAAACAAGTATATGTGAGCCAGACTCTGAGTTTAATAGTTAAATGTTTGTCTCCATTTTGGAGGTTAGGTTCGCACCTATTGTGCATCCCAAATAACATAGTTGCTCTCTATATCTCATCTCTCCCCATTCAGCCCTCAAACCAAAACAGTTATTCACAAAGCCCTATATTAAGGCAGACGAGGTTGTTTGGATAAATGTGATATCTTTTAGTAGACCAACTAAATAGTTGGAAAAAATGTTCTTTGCAAGCTTTTGGGTACTTGCAAGGCTTCTTCTGGCAGAGGGAGAGTCTACGGAAGGATGTTTGCACCTGAAAGCTTGCAAAGAACAATTTTTCCAACTATTTAGTTGGTCTAACAAAAGATATCACATTTATTCAAAGAACCTTGTCTGCCTATGTCCTTAGCCCAACATGGCTACAACCAGCACTCTAAGCCCTATATTAAAGCACTGCAGATAAGCCTGTGTTAATCAGTATTTTCTTGCTTCCAAAGTTTGCGCACACTGTAAAATGCTGAGACAAAATTGTTTAATATAATAGAAGATTTCCACCCTATGTTCTACCAGTTTGATGTTAGTGTATCATTTAAATAACATAAAACTTTAATTACTATAAACCATAATAGTGTATTGATCATATTTTGTTCCATCCAGAAAGCAGCCAAGTAAATGTACTGTGCTTTTCTTAAAATTCTATTTGGTCAGTAAAGTAATTTAATACAATTCCCAGGGTTTCTCCTATGCATCAGAGATATTGCTTTGAATCATTAATATCATAAAAGGCTGTGAGTTCTCATTTTAGGATTAAGTTGTATTTGAATTGCAAGCCAAAGCCAAAATAACCCGATCTGCATCACTGCAGCTAGAACATTATCCTAAATAAAGTAGCAGATCACTCATAAAAATACAGAATTAAATGCATTTTTATACAAGACCACCATATTGGCAACATTTAAGATATGTTCACCTTTCCATGATGTCTGATTTACGATGGGAGAAAGAAAATTGAAGTTCAAGGTATTAATTTTTTTGTAGACGTGCTAAGTAATTTCATACAGTACGTTCTCCAGTTCATGGCATATTGCAGAATGCAACTTTTAAGATGTTTATTCTGATTTTGTTAGCCTTGAGTATTTGTTGCTACTTTTCCTAGTCAGGTTGTCTAATAATAGTTCAGATCATTTAGTATCATTATATCTCAAAAGATTTTTTCCTTGAATGGGAACACATAAAAGAAGGCAAACACTTCACTTGCAGCAACCACTGCTTAATATGTCACTGGACGGGGCAACAGCTTAGTTAGGACTTCAGCCCACAACCTAGCTCCAGGTGTCAGCATGGCAGGAGGTGGGTAGAATAAGACTGAGAAGGAACCCCAGGTTCCCCAGGTAAAAAGTCTCCCTCTCACTGCCAAGACAGCCTCAGAAGAAGCCAGTATTTTTTCTGTTTTGCTCCTACACGTCTCATGGGTTGAGGAATCAGAAAGGAGGAGCAAGCAAATCCCCTTGAACCACATTGCTGCCGGAATTTCTCTCCTCCCCACCCTTCAGCATTGGGCCTGGCTAAGAGAGGTTTCCTAGGTGTCTTTTTACTGTAATAGGATGTAGGAAATAGGGGTGGGAACCACCTCTGCTGCAGCCTTGGGAGCCTTTGACATAAGGAATGTAGAGCCAGGGGCAAAGCAACTTGTGGTGTGGAAGGAAACCGAATATCATGGGAAGATGAAGAAAGTGTTCACCAGGTGACTTGTCTACCGTTGTCATGTGGTGAGACCAAAGGTAGCCAAGAAGGGAGTAGGTAGGAAAGGGGGCAGTAACTGAGGCTGGCCAGTAGGCCTGTGCAAATCTTTGGTACGTGATTCGATTCAGCAAAGGTTTGGCCTGATTTGGTGGCTGAATCTCCAAATCTGAATCGAATCAGAGAACCCCTTAATCTCTCTTAATCGAATCAGAACCCTCCAAATCGATTCAGAGAGATTTGGAAAGATTCAGCAATTTGGACATAGACACAGCTTTAAATGTTTTTTCTACATACCTCAAGGTACCGGGGGCTTGTGGATGCTGCGATGCTGGGGCACATGGAGTGTCCCACAGAAGCGTGGGAGGTTCCCCAGAGTGCTCAGCGGCAGACTCAGAAGTGGACCAGAAGCACTTCCGGGTCCACCAGGGAGTGCGCTGGGAGCCCCCACTGCACACTCCTGGCTCAGCAACTGGTGCCTCCTGGGTCTGGGGGGGGGGGCAACTGGGGTCCCCTCACAGATGATCACCAAGCTGTGGGGGCACAGGGGGGGAGCCTGCATGCTCCCGGCAGACCCAGAAGTGGACCAGAAGTACTTCTGATCCACTTCCAGGTTCACCACCGAGCACATGGGGGGGGGGCCCTGCATTCCTGTGGATCACTCCATGCGCCCCAGCATCGCAGGGTTCACAAGCCATGCTAGTACCTCAAGATATGTAGAAAAAACATTTAAAGTTGTGTCTATGATTCTCTGAATCAGTATCGAATCTTCAGATTCAGATTTGGCCGTATTGAATCGGACAGTGATATGAATCAACTAATCGAATCACTGTCTCTGATACAGGCCATATTTCAATCTGAATTGAATAGGCCCTGCTTTGCACACCCCTACTGGACAGTGCATGAGGATGACAGATAGAAGGGAACAGTAGGTTCTTCAAGGGGATTTTACTGGCTTGGCTGGATTTTTATACTTGGGGGACACATGTTGTTTATAACACACATACATAATAACTAGCCTTCTGGCCTCCCTTTTATAGCCCTTGTCTCCCTCCCCCCTAATATAAATTGTATTGTAGCTGACTTTTGTTGGGCCATGGCCACATTAGAAAGGGAGCTCTGGAGCACGAGTGTCTTTTTAGATCTTTCAGAACCTTTTGCATATTTGGGATTCCACAATGACATAAATTGAAGGCAGACATTTTGGACACCAAGAGTTTCTTAGAGTAAACAGACTTCATGAAAAACCAGTGTTTTGGATGGGATAAAACCAGTCATGTTTTAGAATTTTAGCCTATTTCAGACTAGTCAGGATTAGGATGAGACCTTCACAGGGAAGGATTAAACTGCATCTGCCTGCAGCAGTGTTACTTTAAACTCCTTTTGATGCATCTGATGCCAGCCACCCTGAGAGAGAGGATTATGGGCCAATGAGAGCATGAGTCTGCTATTATATGGCAATTCCTATATTAATGTACTTAGTAGCCCTAAGAATCTGTGTGCTGGCTTTGTACCAATGTCTCTAGGCTCCCCAAAGGAATTTAGATTAGATTAGGCTGTTTTGTAGTTACATGCTTCCAGTGGTTTACTACTTGGTTTTATGGGCCCTTACATTCCCATAGAAAATGCAGCAGGAAAGCAAAAAAAAAAATTAACTGTCGTCATAAATTGAACCCAGTAGTCAGCTCATCCGATGCTCCCTTCAAAAGGAGAGGGGCAAGAGGTCCCCAGGGGCTGTAATACCTGTGGTTCCTTTGATCAGTGGAGAAAATACAGTCCAAGAGAGCAGATCTAAGGATGGCACAGAGATATTTCTTTTTCTTGGGGTTTTAACCATGGATTCCTCTCAGCAACAATACCCATTTAGAAGAAGTGTTATCTTTGGAGGTAATGTCGTGACTAGCTGCCTCCTTCACCAGAAAGGGAGGTGGAAGCTATGAAAGGGAATTAATAACATGGGTAGTGGCCTTATCTTTTGTTTGAAATTCTATTTTGGAAATCTAAAGAGGAGAAAAGGCCAAGTGAAATTGTTCCTCCTACTTCCTTACCCCAGATAATCCATGATACTTGTGTGGTAGGAAGCATAGATTATATTCAAAGATCAGATGCATTAATTTCCTGGAAATCTTGGAAAGGTCCTTGATGTTTTCCATACCAATTTTCTTAGCCTCAACATGGTTGTGATAGAGGTTACTCTTGGTGACTGGAGATTTCAGTTAACCATAACACATCTAACTCTTGAGCATATGTGAGTCCTCTGAGATCTTTATAATGCCCAAAAACTCTAATGCCCACAAACTTTGGGGAAATCTGCTGTAAAATTTATTCCAATGTTCATAGTTCAGACATCTCTACTGTAGTTGCCACGGATACTAACTAGTCTCAGAGACCTAATCTTGCATTTTTAATCCGATTCTTGCCTTTTTTGCCTGACTAATTACAGTAATCTTTGTTTGAGGGCTTCCAACCCTGACTTCCTAGGATCTGTAGTTCATACCAAATCTTTTCCCTTCAAGTCTTAGTTGTTCAGTCACATTACACCAAGATTTAAAGAGCATCATTAGCTCTCAATATAGCTGTAGGTACCCACAGACTTTTACACAGCCCATTTAAGTGATTTTTTATTTCTTATAAACCAAGTTTCCCTCATCCAGGCAGCTTTCAAATGGTTTTTACATGGTTCATGTATCTAGATTGCCTCTTATGGGTAATGTGTATTTGCACATAAAACTTTTCAGCTATTGCATTTAATTTTTTTTCAAATCTATTAGAATTTAGCCCATCTTTGGTGTATCTCCAGTCAGGAGACTTTCACACCCTATGCTAGTGATTATCAACCTTTTTAGACTGAACATGCTCCTTGATGGTATTTAGACACCCCTCAACAGACTCAAGAAACCCCTCGAAAATATTACCTCTTAGTTTTCACTCAGTTTTTAACTGCAGAAAACTGATGCAAGGGCGTTTGGGAAGTATGGTTACCGCTCTCACCCAATGCCTTGGCTTGGCCCGTTTCCCACTTCGGGCTTACTTGTCCCCCCTTTAACTCCTATAGTTAGCCTAGATCCATGCACACAAAGAAAATTGCTTATTGCTGAATTTCTCTTATTCAATATTGTCACGGGTGCAGTTGAGCAATTGCTGAATGTGCTTCAGCTGCAATTTGAGGCTGAAAAAAAAACAGGGATGTCTGTGCTCACAGTTAACCTGTCTTAAGAATTGATTATGCACTAATTTCTGGCAGTGGGCAAGTTCCCTAATGGAAGTAAAAATATACTTGAACATGCCCAAAATCTGCATAAGCATACCTACTCTTATTAATATGTAGCATCACTACTTTCTGATTTGTCTGGAAAAACCAAATGTATATGTAAAATGTAGATTGCAAGAAGTACTTATGCTTCCCTTGTTTTGTCTCATTCCGTGCAGACTGACTCCCCACTTCTTGCTCACTGATCACATAGCTAATGGATGATCAATGAGGTAGTTCTGTTTGGGGAGGATGTGGTTTCAGGAGTGTCGGGGGGCAAGCTGGGGCAAGCAGACACACACCCCTGGAACTTAAGGGACCATGTGGGCCCTGGATCCATGAATTTTACAGCCTGGGCAGGTTTGTGGCAGGTTTGTGGGCAGGTTTGTGGCATTGCCAGGATCATGGGGTGTCAGCTGAAAGCCCCTGGACATTTTCAGTTTCTGGAGGTGACTTGAGCAACAGAGGCCAGGTATCATGGGAGCAGGGACCCCAAGCCTCTGAACTGAGAGTGAGACCTACATGCTGAGAACTGCACCCTCGCATGTCTGCTGCTGCTTCCATCCATCCACCCATACATCTCCTCACAACCAGACCATCACTCACTCATAAACACTGAGACCCCATGGGCACCATTGCGAACCACGGACAAACCCAGCTCATCTGTGGCCATCAGCCAAGCCCAGGAATGCAAGTGGCAGTTTGGGGAAATAAAGGATGTCATCACCATCTGGGGTGAGGAATACATCCAGCACAAGCTCCAAATAGGGCACTGAATCAGAGATATCTTCAAGCACATCACCCAGCAGATACATGTACGGGGCCCGCAAGGCCTGCAACCCCCACCCCCTCCAGGTCAGCAGCCACCTTCTCGTCTGCAGCTGTCTCGGACAGACATTGGGCCTGTTACCAAATTTGCCCATTACTTTGGGGTGTGCTCATTTATTAGGGATAGTTTCTAGGGTCTTGGTGATTCTGTCAATGTGCTGCTTGTGTTACTATATGGAGCTGTATTGCTCCCTTCTGCAAGCCCTCACCCCCAGTGGAGCTATCCTGCAGGACTCAGTCTCAATGGGACTGGGTTCCTCCAGTCACCAAATCAGTCATACACACAAACACACACAAATTAACGTGACACGCCTGACCTGGCCGGGCTGATCAGCATGGACAGGCTGACACCCTCATATGCCAAGAATCAGTTCATAAGAGCAACAATAAACTGCAGTCAGACACAAGCACACGGGTAAACAGAATCCCTCTGAATCCGGCTGGGTGTCCAGCTGACACCCTCATGGGCCAGCATTCAGTTCATAAGGGCACGTCTGAGTCAAACTGGGTCAATCAGCCTGTACAAGCTGATCCCCTTATGTGTTTCAAACTCAGCACGTCCCAATCTTTGGCCTCTTGATGAGCAGACCCCACAATAATTTGGGCTTCACAGGGATCTTTAGCATAGGTAAAAGAAGCGTTGCTGCAGAGCACGGGAGGAAAGAGAAGCAGAGAAGGAAAAATATACCCAATTACTACCAGTTTGACTATAAAAGTTATTTATTGCTAAGCATATGAAATATATAATAGTACTAGTAGTAATAGACATGCAAAAGAAAAACAAACACCAACAATGACAATACTACCCTGGTTTCACTAAGTATTTGGGGAAACTTAGCTCAAGCTTAACTGATACAGTTCAGGTTCAGAAGTTTATGCCTAGAAAGAAGACAGAGAACGCTGGGATCTCACCTAGTCCACGGTACTCAGGCTGCAAAGCTGACAGGCACAGTCTGTAGCACAGTCCTTGAAGGGAGAGATGATCTGTTCTTCCAGCGTCCCAAGAACGACAGGGGATGGTGTCAGCACAGGGGTTTTCTTCTTCTCCTTCTTTCCTCCTGCTTCTACTTCTTTTCCTTCCTTTTCCTCTTCCTCTTCTCCCTCTAGCAGCACACACACTTACAGATTTTTATACCCTCAGTTCAGCTGCTCCGTAGCACCCTCAGTAGTGTAAATCATTGTCTTTTCTATTGACAAGGGGTTATCTGGTTTGGACCATCTCAGGAAACTGATTGATAATCAGGAAACACTTAAGATTAGGGAGTAACCCAAATACTTGGGAGCCAGCTTGAAATTCCTATGGGTGGCAGATATACTGATGGGATATCTCATGGTTTCTTCAGGAACAATAGATAGCTTGCAGCATCAGGATTTTGGATTTTTACTTGTTGTGCACAAGCCTCAGCTTAGCATGACTTTTCCAGATCTTACTATAGTCTTTTAACAGACTTAAGACAATTATTGGGGTGCTCATAACCTTTTGTGGAGAGGACTCCCACCAGTCGTCTCGGGAAAGATATGACAACACCTGGGATTAGGGCTCCAGCAGGCTGGATGCTGTGATGAACCCTTAACCATTGTTCAAATGTTGCCCATACCCCCTCTGACTCGGTCTCTTGCCTCAGCATTCCCTAACCCGGCAACCGAGTTTTAGTCAATCAAGTTTAAATAGGCCTCCCATAGTGGGACCGGGGAATGTACGGCCCGATGCCTATTAAACTTAGAGCTGTGTGTGTGTGTCTGGGGGGGAAAAGTCCTTAGTAAATCCAGATTAGAACTGGTCTGATAAATGCTGAGCTGGGTGTGTGTGAACATGGGTTGATTAACATTTGAAGCACAGATTCCCCATCATGGAGTGCTCCCCTGCTTCTCTGGTCCCAGAATTCACTGCAGTCTCTGCTTCAGGCTTTCTGTTCTCCATCTCTCATGTAAATGAATGGTCATCTGGTTCCATCTTGGATGTAAATGAGACCTAGGGCAGTTGTTCACTCTTGTCACCCTTATCTGGAGAGTTTTAGGTGTGTCTCTCACTGCATCTTAATCAGTTTCGTTTAGGTAGAGGAGGGGAGGGAGGGGGGGGTGAGTCCTTTGTGAGTCAGACAGACTGCATCCTGTGCCAGGGTTGCCCAAGAACACAGAGCTGAGACGTAACAGGCCTGGCTTCACACAGCTGTACAGCTTCTACATGCAGAAGTCCCTGGTCTTGACAGTGGGCTCCTGAAAGTAGAGTGCTAGGTCCTATGCTATGTCTTCCCTCCAACATTTCTTGTTTCTTGAGTTCTGGGGCCAGTGGCATTCTCCCTAACCCCAACCCGCTCCCCTCTGTCTTCCCTTTTGGAGGATGGGCCAAACTGAGGCACGGATAATGTACAACAGGTTTTCTTTATTAAACAGTTAAAGTTTGGCAACCACAACATTTTAATCTGAGGGACATAAATGTTTCTTCCTTGAGTCGCCTTCTCCTACACCCCAGCAGTGTCTGTGAGCCAGGTCCAGAAGAGCCTGTAGCAGGCGACCCATGGTCTGGTGCCAGGGCATGGCCACTTGAAGCCGTCTGGCCCTACTCATCCAAGGAGAGTGCCTGGTTCATGTGGTTGAGGATGTGGTTGGTCAGGGCTTCAGGGATCTGGGCAGACTGCTGCAGTACAGGGCCAGGACCACACACATCAGTGGGGGGCTCACTCTCCCCCATCCCTGCACTGCATGTGCTTGTGGTGCCAGGCCTGGTCCAGAGTTAAAGTGCTTCTTCCAGTGGTCCAGCTGGCGCCCATAGGGTCTCATGAGTCAGAGCAGGAGAAGGTAGACTTGGCCCCTGACAGGGATGGGGCAGTGGTAATGATGTCACTCATGATGAAATTGGGGACCCCAGGTGCTCCTAAGGCTATAATGATAGCTAAAAATTAAGATAGATAAGCAATATTAGCTAACTTGTTCTTCCAGGCATATACCATCCTGGAAAAAGCCCTGCACTCAATACAGATCTTCTTTGTATGACAGAGGTGACAGACTAACATCTTTCAGTTTTAAGTTCACCATTTCCTCCAATATTAAATATTTAAGAGCAAAAAGGGGAAAAAAAGAAGTGGGGGGGACCCCAAATATTTGAAATTTGAAAATTAAAATCCCTAAGAAAAGGCTTTGTTACATTGCTCTTGCGTGAAATAATTCATCATAAAACATCATTTCATACAGCACAGAATTTCTCAGGAGTGAGTTTTCTGATGCTTACATAGTAAACTTAGCTATTTAATAATTGATAGGCATTATCAAATCTACTTTGTAACAGCTGTCCAGCATTTTATGAAAGCACAGATTCACTTTGAGGTCCCAGCAGTATAGGCAACACTTCAACAATACAGTATAAGGTAAGAGAACAATCAATGAAAAGTTTAGGCTAGGGGGTAACATTTTAAATATACCCAGTTTGGAAAAGTGAGCAGTTGCAACACAATTATTGCAGCACTGGAAAAGTGTCCAAGAAGTTTATGTTAAGTAAAGAAATGTACTTGTTTTTTTTGTTTGCTTGTTTGTTTGGATTTTGAGATGCTGGGGTTGGCTAAATTAAATATAACTAATAAATACATGATACATTTATAAAACTTAGAAGTGACACTGGGAATAGAATGAAAAAAAATTAAAAATCCAAATATATGCCCACACCCAGCTGATCCACTGGGGCACTGTTCACCAGGCAGTAATGTGGCTAGCATCATATTCAACCTTCCTTGATTCCCCAGCCCAAATGAACAGGTACCCATTTGGGTTGAGTTGGAGTAGCCTTCATCACAGATTGAGAATGAGGCTTGAATTTATGCTTTGGAGCCTTAGCAAGTTGCCTTAACTGCCCTCTCACCTTGCTCCAGAAGAAAAATATCTTTTTATTGTTGAAAATACAAGAAAAAACAGCATTTTGGTACTAACAATTTAAGGTGCTAATAGGGAAGGTAAGGAAATTGTTTACAAGTATTTTAATCATAATAATATTTCAACTGTAATAATATTTCGACCGTTCTGGTTATGACGTGATTTTTTTAAGTGTTGAAAATGTAACGGTTCATTTGATAGCAGAATTTTCAAAGAATGCAAAATTGGGGGGCAGCGATGCAAAAAATTACATACATAACGAAATAGTATGACTTCCCCAGATGCAATCAAAACATCTGAAGGAAGAGGTTTGTCCTGCCTAATTGTATGCCTTCATGCCCCCAATTATGCAGACAACCTGTTTGCATATTTTCAATGGCTTAGTGAGAAGATTGTGTTCACAGTGGTTCTCTGATAAATGCCTGTCTGCTCATTAACATATCTGACCCTTCCTAATTCTACTCAGATGTGCAGTATGGGCTAATCCACAGTCTGCTCAGCTCAAAGGCAATACTCCCAATTGGAACACATTTTTATTTCATTTATAAAGCTTCTTCTAAGATTTTTCCCCTCAGTGTTCAATTAAATAGCCTCTATAATAAGAAGAAAAAAGTAGCAGATGAGACCTCACTTTTATATATTGGAATAAAACGGTAGTTACCTTTAAATAGGATTTTTCCTCTTAATCAAATTGAGTTCCTCATAGGTGTTTGGAAGAACTGGAGACTTGGACTTCTGATTTACTTGCTCCTCTGTTGTTGTTCAGAAAAAAAATCTCTGTATATGCCATTAGTAAAATTAAAATGTGTTTTCCAATCAGCATAATGAAAACGTGTAAAAGATCACTGGGAGGTACTATGTTTGTGGAATTATAAGGGATAGTGGTAAAATAAGTCAAAAGTGGGCCCCTTTCTAAAAAAAGCAGTCATTTGTTACCTCACTTCATAACATGCCTAACTTTAAGTGATGAGTGGAACTAGTAGGGAATTTTTTGCCAATTTATTTTTTTGTTAGAAAATGATAATTTTTCCAAACAGAAGCATTTAAAAGGCAGGTGTAAGTATTAATGGAAATGTAGTTAGGAAGGTTTATTAGGTTGAGATTAGGACCCCTGGACAAAACAGTGAGTGAGAAAGATTCTAGAATAACCAAAGCCCAGAGATTACTGGGGCAATGGGAGGGGGGGATGGAGGGGAGGAAGGCAGGGGCAGGTATTCTTCTTGGAGGTGATAGACTCAGGTGTAAGTCTGTAAATCATTGCTCAGCTCAGTCAGAAGTTGGGACTTGTCTCAGTATGTCCACATTACCCACTCGTCCATTGGCTATGCTGAGATGGCTCCCCTTCCCCCCTCCCCCATCCCTTTTCTGGCAAAAAAAATTAACACGCCTTTTTTCACACAGAAACAAAAACAAATGTTGAAACCTCAAAATAGTTTATGAATCAGAAATTCTGTTTTCCAGGCAGTCTTGTCCTGAGTATTTTTATGACTTTCAGTAGGAGTGCTTATGCCCTTAAGGTAGGACACACACTTTAAGTTCCTTTTCTGAATTTGGGCCTATGTGAATAGGCATATGTTTTTGCCTCAGCATGGATATTTTTTCCTATCCTATTTTGTTAGTGTTGCTTTATTTCCTCAATGGATTTACACCTATATTTGTTAGGGGGTGCATCTACATGTTCATTAATGCGCTGTTTTTGCTGCGTATTAAGTTTAGTACCTGTAATAACAGGTACTAACCGAATGCATAGTATCCGACACTACTGCACAGTAGGGCTATGCGAAATTTTGCCGGCAGTTTCGTTCCGACATTGTTTTGACCAATTTCAAGGTCAAAACAGCAAAATTGGAACAAAATAAAGGCCATTGAAATAGCCTCGGAACAAAATGAGGCTAGTCAAAACGTTTTGAAAGTCAAAACATTTCGACCATAGGCTGGTGATGAGAAGTCAGTCCAGCTGGGCTGACTTCCCATCCCCAGTGCAATATCCAGCAGGGGGTGGGAAGGCAGTCCAGCTGGGCTGCTTTCCTGTCCCTCACACTACATTGTCCCCACACATGTAGCGCGGGGCACGGGGAAGCAGCCCAGGTGGGCTGCCTCCTGCCCCCGGTGTGATGTAGCACGGGGAATGGGGAAGCAGTCAGCTGGGCTGACTTCCCATCCCCAGTGAAACTCGAAATAGTGTCGAAGCAGCCTTTCTGTTTCGACGGAACGGAACAGCTGTTTTGACTCGAAATGAAATTCGATACGAAACACTGTTCTGTTGAACCATCGAAACTCAAAGGGAAATGGGGTGTGCTGTTTCGCACAGCCCCACTGCACAGTAGTGCTGGTGCATGGTTTTTTAGTGATGCTAATGCACAGTAGACTAATTCTACACATCAAATGTGAGTAAAAAAAATTCCAGGTATAGACTCATCAAATGATTACTACCCATGAGTATTACAATGAGTACTGAAAAACAAAAACTGGCAGGCTATAAAGTGGTGCTCAACTACTGACAGGCATCAAACCCTTAGAACCCCCACTGATTTAGTATAAACTGAGTTCTGGAACAAGAACGATTTGGTCATGTGCTGGCACACATCATCTATAGATAAGTAAATCTTTTTGAAAACAGCCATATAAAAAAAATCCCAAAATGAATGACTTTCCATAAAAAACTACCCTCGCAGGATATAAGCTCTGTGCCATTCTAACTTATGGCATAGCTTTTACTCACTAGACTGCATAGTCTTTTGTCCACATCCAAGGGACTTTACCAATGTTAAATGAGTCACTGGAGAACTCCTATATTATTCCCCAACTGCCTGGGAAGCAACTTCAGAATGACAAGGGAAACATTAATATAAAATTGAATATAAAGGCTGCAAGGCCTCATACAAAGTGCAATCTCTAGTACACATCAAGATCTACCAATATAAAGGATGTCAGGTAATTCACACTCAATATACTGTGTTTTGATTTTTCAAGAAGAGCAACATATATTATGTTAGAGCTAAAATTGTCTTAATAAATAATACACCATTGGGAAGTATTTGGTCAAGGCAGAATGAGAAAAACAATAGCATCCCAGTGATGGGTACTATTAAAACAATGGTCAGGTTTCCTCACTGAGTTTACTGAAGTCTGTAGAATACTTGATTCTCCCTTCTTGTCCACCAGTGTAATTAATTTGCACTAGTGGGACAAAATAGATCAGGCCCTGTGGCCTAGCTCTCCAGCTGGTGTGAATTAGTATAGCTCCATCAACTTCAATAGAATGAAAGTGATTCGTATCGGCTGAAGAGCTGTGTCCCTAAGGACCTGATTCTGCACCACTTAAATCAATGAAAGTTACACTATTGACTTCACCAGTTGCAGGATCAAGCCAGACATGAAATGTTGTTTCTCTTTGAGACTATAAAACAAACCAAATGAAAAGCTAAACCTGGACACTTTTTTATAGCAGTTATATAGCAACAGGCACAAAATGTATGAAGTTCTCACTTACTGGACTCTTATTTTCTTTCAAACCTAGTCTCTTGGGGTTCCTATAGGCAAGCTGGGAGACTGCTCCGATGTGCTGTCTGCTGGAGCGTGGTAATTACTGCACTCCAGCCAGCCTCTGCATCTTGTGTATCAGTGTCCCCACATTTCAAAATGGCCGCAGGGATGCTTTAACTAAAGCTCATTCAAAGAGCTTTAGATAAAGTGCCCCTGCCACCATTTTGAAGCATGAGGATGCTGACACACAAGATGCTATGGGTGCTTTAATTAGAGTGGCTTTTGGAGTTACTCTAATTAAAGCAGCCCCACCCCCTGCACTCCTGGAGTACATGTAAAAACACTGTTGAAGGCTAAGTATGAAACATCAAGAAAATTTCCAGTGCCTCTCAAGAAGCCAATAGAGCTTCTTCTTTTAACTATGCTGTCAACATACATAAAAGGTAAGTACATAGATAATTCCTTGCATGGATGAGATGCAATTTTAAAAAACAAATATATTTCTTTTTACATAAAACTGGTTTGTTTTCCAAGTATTGTTGATCACTTTTCCTGTCTCCCAATTATTTACTGGGCAAAGCTAAATCCAGCAGGGCACAATTGTTTTTTTGTTGTTGTTTTTTTTTTTTGGGGGGGGGGGGGGGTGTCACTGTATAAACCAGTCAACCAAGACTACAACTGTGTAGTGCATTTCAGTTATTTATATCCAGCCCTAGTTGAACAAATACATTCCTGAGCCTCAATCTTACAGCTAACCAAAAGGGAAAAGTCAACACAACAAATCAATAGAAGTAGGGAATGTCAGAGATGGAACTGGCAACTAGTGAGAAGATTGATCCACAAAAAATTAATAGAAGATCCAACTATGAAGCATGAATCATAAAGGTGGATTACTTAAAATGTATCTTGATAAGTGCACAACTCTGATGCCTTGTTATCATAGACTGCTTGAGCTGAACAACTCAGATACGTCAAGAAACACCTTTAAAAACCTGTATGTCAAGAAACTAGTCAGACCAGATTTAACTTGAATAGATTGTATATATGATGTTAAACTTAGTCTAAAGCAGGGATGCTAAACTCAGCTGCAAGAAGCCTTGCAGCCTGGATCTGCAAGAGGCAGACACAGCAGAGGCAGCAGGGCAAACGGTGGTAAGCAGCAGTGCCACCAACATGTATGCCCAGATGGGCTCCATGCCTGGGAATTCAGTGGCAGACCCTGCCACTGCTCACCCTGCTCCCAGATTCCTGGTCCCTCTGGAACCTCTGTGGATTCTAAGGACTGGATCTGGGCTTTGGGATGTGTTTGACACCCTTGATCTAAAGTAAGGGCAAGCTGCTAGAAGGAGCAAGAGTCACAAGGGAAATTTGGGCCAAGTCTAACATTTAGTGACAGTGGCTTTCCTAGAACTCAATCACAATCCTTGGTTCCTAAGTTTTTGCTGGCATGCTCCTCTACACATACGTTTCTGCAGTTGGGCCTGTAGAAACCTGTCTGTCTGGTTAGGTTAATCACCTAACTCATGTCTAAGCCCTGACAGGATTCATGAAGTAGGCATACCCCTGCCTATCTCATCTGCAGAACCTGATCTGGTTGGTATGCATAGAGAATGTCTACTACCCATAGAAGATCATCAGAGGAGGAACCTCCCACCGCACCAGCACCACCTTCTAACCTAGAGCCTAGTGATTAGAACACTTACTGGTCTATGTGCAAGTTCTTCATCTGCTTGAGGGGATTTAAACCCAAATCTCCCACTGACAACAAGGCTGTCCAGGGTAGCTATCAAACCCGCCTCATTCCAATGTATATAAAATAATTAAATATTAATTGGTCCAGAGAACAGAACCCAGGTGATCTCCATCAGAAGAAAGTAGCTTACAAACTGGGTGTTCAAGTCATTTCCATAGAATCATAGAATAGAATCATACAAAATTAGGGCTGGAAGGGACCTCACGAGGTCATCTAGTTCAACCTCTGCTCAAAGCAGGACCATCCTCCAACTAGATCATCCCAGCCAAGGCTTTGTCTAGCCATGTCTTAAAAACCTCCAAGGATAGAGAGTCCACAACCTCTCTGGGTAATTTGCTGCAGTGTTTTTCTACCCTCCTAGTGAGAAAATTCTTCCTAATATCTAACCTACATTTCCCCCGCTGCAACTTGAGACTGTTGCTCCTTTTTCTGTCATCTGCCACCACTGAGAACAATCTAGCTCCATCCTCATTTGAACCCCACTTCAGGTAGCTGAAGGCTGCTATTGAATCCCCTCTCAGTCTTCTCTTCTCTAAACTAAATAAGCCCAGTTCCCTCAGCCTCTCCTCAGAAGTCACGTGCCCCAGCCCCCTCACCATTTTTGTTGTCCTCCACTGGACTCTCTCCAATTTGTCCACATCCTTTCTGTAGTGGGGGCCCAAAACTGAACACAGTACTCCAGATGTGGCCTCACCAGTGCTGAGTAGAGGGGAATAATCACTTCCCTTGATCTATTGGCAACAATCCTACCAATGCTGCTCAGTATGCCGTTAGTCTTCTTGGCAACAAGAGAACACTGCTGGCTCATAGTCAGCTTATTGTCCACTGTAATCCCTCGGTCCTTTTCTGCAGAGCTGCTGCCCAGCCAACCAGCCCCCAGCCTGTACTGGTCCATGGGATTGTTCTGTCCTAAGTGCAGGGTTTTGCCCTTGTCCTTGTTGAACCACATGAGATTTCTTTTGGCACAATCCTCTAATTTGTCTAGGTCACCCTGAATCCTAGCCCACCCTGAATCCTAGCCCCACCCTCCAACATATCTACTACTCCCCCAGCGTGGTGTCATCTGCAAACTTGCTCCATCTTTCAGATTGTTGATGAAGATATTGAAGAAAACCGGCTCCAGGACTGACCCCTGGAGCACTCTATCTGATACCAGCTGCCAACTAGCCATTGATTACTACCCTCTGAGCTGGATGCTCCAGCCAGTTTTCTATCCATCTTACACTCCATTCATCCAACCTGTACTTCCTTAGCTTGCCTGTGATAATGTTGTGGGAGACCATATCAAAAGCCTTGTTAAAATCAATGTATACCTCATCCACTGGTCTCCCCACATCCACAGAGTCAGTCATCTCATCATAGAAGGCAATCACGTTGGTCAGACATGACTTGCCTTTGTTGAATCCATGCTGACTATTCCTAATCATTTCCTTCTCCTCCAAGTGCTTAGAAATGGATTCCTTGAGGATCTGCTCCATGATTTTTCCAGGGACTGAGGTAAGGCTGACTGGTCTGTAGTTCCCTGGATCCTCCTTTTTCCCTTTCTTAAATATTAGCACTATGTTTGCCTTTTTCCAGTCATCTGGGACCTCTCTTGATTGCCATGAGTTTTCAAAGATGATGGCAAGCAGCTCAGCAATCACATCAGCCAACTCCCTCAGCACCCTCACGTGAATCCCATCTGGCACCATAGACTTGTATATGTGCATCTTTTCTAAATAGACCTTAACCTGTTCTTTTGCCACTCTTTGCTGCTCACCTCCTCCCCAGAATGTGCTGCCCGGTGCAGTAAGTCTGGGAGCTGACCTTGCCTGTGCAGACTGAGGTAAAAAAGGCATTGAGCACTTCAGCCTTTTCTGCATCCTCTCTTGCTAGGTTGCCTCCCCCATTCAGTAAGGTACCTACACTTTCCCTGATATTCCTCTTGTTACTGACATACTTGTAGAAACTATTCTTGTTACCCTTCACATCCCTAGCTAGCTGCAACTCCAATTGTGCTTTGCCCTTCCTGACTTCATCCCTGCATGCTTCATGTACTCACTTCCTCCCCTTCCCACCCTTTTTTTTTTTGTTCTTCAGACAAATTAATAATTATTGTACACAAAGTGGAGCAGCTTCAAAAGAAGCACTGAAATAGAGCCCTTATCCAACCCCTTTCCTTGCCCTTCCTCCCCCCCCCAATAATCTCTGGTTTAGTTGTTAGACCAGTTTTTCAAATGGTGGGAGATTGGGTTCAAATCCCAGCAGGCTGTGAAGGCCTTTAAACCTAGCTCTGCCACATCATATTTGAATGTTCTATATATGAGACTATTGGGCTGAAAAATGGGAATTCCTACCATTGCTCTATTCTGAAAGAAAGGACTATATCTCCTCCTCAGTTTTTGAAAGAGGGTTTTGGTATGTAACTCCAAGGGCATGGGCACAGGAAAGGTTGAAGCCCTTTCAAAAAGGGAGCATTTCAAGAGGGCAGCAGCTGGTACAGTCTAATTGTCATGTGTGAAGGAGCTGAAAATGATTCATATGTAGCAAAACCATTCCAATTCTAGCCCTGGATGAAGAAGTGTTTAAGTTGTCGCAGTTTTGCTGCATTTGAATCATTCTTAGCTCATTCGCGCATAACAATTAGAACATACCAGCTGCTGCCCTTTTGAAACATTCCCCTTTTGAAAGGGCTCCAAGCATTCGTGTCTGCACCCCAAGAGAAGCTTCACATTCATGAATTTCAAGCTGAGTCCCCTAACTTCCCAAGAGGTGGTTCAACGGGTGCCCTCTCCTTTCCTCTCCTCCCCCCCACACAAGAGTCCAGATGTTACAGCAGTGCTTATTTCTCTCTTCTTCTTTGACATTTTAATTTGGTAACCTCCCATACCTGCTGTCACCCAGCATGGTAGCTCTTGCCAGTCCCATTCACTGAAGATAAATTCATCCTCAGCAGTTAAATCAGGGCTGTGAATGGCACGGCACTACTTAGCCTCTAGGCAGCAGGGTGCCAAAAAGTTAGGCAGTGTTTAGGGCTAACCCCTATATTTTTAAATAGAAATATAACTAGATCTGGGTGAAACATTCTCAGTTCAAAGTCACAATTAACATTAGTCAAAGTCAAGAAACAGGCAAAAAACCAAGAATCAGGTGAGAGTGCCCAGCTCAAGACCAGATTTCTTTGTCTTCAGGACAAAGTTATAAGCAGTTACAGTTCCCTTTTTCTATACATGGGTAACCAATAATTTAACCATCTTTAGAATTTATGAACCCCCATATGCTCAGAATATAAACTGCTATACCCTTTATTGGGACTTGTTTGACTGGCCTTTGCCCATTCATTATAGCCAGCCAGCTGGTGCTTTATCAGTTTCACTGGTAATGAAGTTTTAAAATCAAAATAGGTCTATTTATCCACATTCATATTTAAATGCAGATAGAGTGGCTATTTAAAGTAATGGCTGTTAACACAACAGATGCTTATGTTGTGAGCACTGGCCCATCATTAAAAGGCTTCCTATGGAATGATATGTCCCTCTGGGACTGCTCAGCTTATTAAGAAAGTTTTAAAGTGCTGGGTTTCTTTTTTCAGGAATAAAATAATACAAACTTGCTAATGAGAAATGTTACAATGAGAAGCATCTCCCTCTGTCTCTGTCATTCCTGAATCTTCAACCTTGTCCCTTTTGGCTATTAGAGGTGGGTAAGTTTGAAGGATTTCATTTCACATTATGATTTTACATTCTTATGAACAGTGATGTTTCCCCATGTAATAAGTAAAATATTTCATAGATTTCATAGATTTCATAGACATTAGGGCTGGAAGGGACCTCGGAAGATCATCGAGTCCAGCCCCCTGCCCAAAGGGCAGGAAGTCAGCTGGGGTCATAGGATCCCAGCAAGATAAGCATCCAGTTTGCTCTTGAAGCTGTTCAATGTAGGCGCTTGAACCACCTCCGGTGGCAGGCTGTTCCAGACCTTGGGGGCTCGGACAGTAAAGAAATTCTTCCTTATGTCCAGCCTGAAACGGTCTTGTAGTAGTTTATGACCATTCGACCTAGTCGTCATCCCTTGGGGCGCTCTGGTGAACAAACGTTCCCCCAGATACTGGTGGTCACCCCTGATAAACTTATAGGTGGCCATCAGATCACCCCTGAGCCTGCGCTTTTCCAGGCTAAAGAGCCCCAGGGCTCTCAGCCTGTCATCGTAGGGTCTGCTTCCCTGACCTCTGATCATGCGCGTGGCTCTTCTCTGGACTCTCTCAAGCTTCTCCACATCCTTTTTGAATTGTGGAGCCCAAAACTAGACGCAGTACTCCAGCTGCGGCCTCACTAAGGCCGAGTACAAGGGGAGAATGACGTCCCGGGATTTGCTTGAGAAGCATCTATGGATGCAAGCCAGCATTTTGGTCGCTGTACCCGCCTCCGTTCAACCAGGAGTTTGCGCACCGCCTTAGCCCGGGCCCAAGATCTTGCGCACCCGGACTTCGCTAGTACGCCCCAGAGTTTACCCCGTCTGGTATCAAGGGGGACCCCAGAACTCGCCTGCCACGACTTTGATGACGCCTTCAGTGGGGGGTCTTCCCTTGGGGTATCCCCCGGTGCCGGCGCGCTTCTTCGCTGGTCCTCTTGGGGCTCCGTCCTCCCCTACACCCCGGCCACACGCCACCTTAGGGTCTTCCTATCCTGGCCTCTAACCCGTCCTTGCCTTGTCCTCTCTTGCCTCAGTCCACTTGGCCATTAACAGCGGTCTTCAGACCGGGTATGCCCCCCAGTAGGGACGCTGACCTGGTCCCTCCTTCCCTGGGATGCGGCTGGTCTCTCTGCTACTCCAAAAGCCCACACTGT
>NW_005841847.1:3754496-3754878 GCF_000455745.1 Alligator sinensis | reverse complement strand
CCACACTGTGGTTCCCCTCGCCGTCGGCTCCGTGGTGCGGGGTGCAGTCGGCCCCTCTCTCGGCGCTGCTGCCAGGCCTCCTGCCGCCTCGGCTGTCGGGTTCCCTGCTGGCTGTGCCCCCACTTACGGAGCTGACTCCTCCCCTCCTCGTGCTGCTCCCGGATGCTCCGCCATGCTGCTCGCAGCCATCTCCGCCTCCTTCCTGTGCTGTCCTGCACTCTGCGGGTGGTGGCTGATCCCCTGCTCGCTGGGGCTCCGCGCTCCATCTCTCTCCTCTCAGCCGCCCTGTTGCCTCGGCAGTGCCGCCTTTTGTTTCTCCCGGCAGGCGTGCCCTGCCCCCGCCGCTCAGCCGCAGCCGGATAAACGGCCGGCCGACGACCCG
>NW_005841847.1:3710698-3752837 GCF_000455745.1 Alligator sinensis | reverse complement strand
TAGCCAGTACCAGGTCGAGCAGCGCTTTGCCGCTCGGCCCATAGACTTCTTGAGTCAGGTAGAGGTCATCCACGCACGAGAGGAAGCTTTGCGATCGCTCAGATTTTGCTGAGCGATCCTCCCACGAGATGTCTGGGTAATTGAAGTCACCCATGACTGAGAATGACTGAGAATGTCTCTGTGCTATGGATCTATCAATAGATAGGAGATCACTGTACATGCAGATTGAGGTTTTCAAAGATGCACAGGGGATTTAGGTGCACTTTGCTGAAAATGAATGAGCAAATGAGTACTAGATGGATAGCTTCAGTAAATGGGCTAGATCCAGCTCCACCAGTTTATTGCAGCTGAGAACCTGGCCCAATGTATTTTATAGTACTGTGATTTAAGGTGTATTTACTAAATAGAAAGATTTGTTTTAGGAAAAGTTTTCCAACATCTCACTTAAAGTGTAATGGGCTGTGTTGCTTGTCAGTTTTGTGGCTCCTCTAAGTTTCTGAATTGTATGGTATAAGAAAAATCAATATCTCATTTCTCACAACAGCCAGATGGATAGGCCAGGCAAGGGCTTCAGCTGAGGCCTAGTGCCATTGTGACAGGTAAAAACATGTTTTTTCTATTTCAAGCTCTACAGTTTACAAGCAGCTATTGACAGTTTTGCAGTGCTTTCTCCAGGTAAGATCCATCATGGTGGAGCTTTAAGGCTCTCCTGGGTCTACTGTAAGTGTATTTCTAAACACCCTCACCTGCCAAGTACAATTATAAATTCCTTAAGTGGTCCCTACTCTTGAACGAGCTCAATAAATGCTAGGATTAGCCAGGGAGCTGTAAAGATGTTCTGAATCACTTGCAAGACCAGGGAGACCTCAGCGAATGAACAATCATTGTCCCAAACAGTAGCTCATAGTTTCTAAGGTTCCAGATTTGAAAAATAATCATAATGCACAGCCAACCTGCTTCTGCTGATCCTCACAAAAACCTGAAAACTGTTTTTGTGCATTTTGGAAAAAAATAGTTGCCTTGTACATCTATATGACTTAGCTCTTCAGAACTACTGCAGAATGTTGGTGGAAAATTACTTGGCAACAGTAATTTTATGTTCTTCAGCTCTGCCTGTATCATGATGCATGTCAAAACACAAGGTAAATTTTAATATCAGGTTCCAAAAGTTTATTAATACTCACAAAATACTTTAACATTTCAGCAAAATACCTTAACATGTTATCAAGAAGAGATGTACCAAAATGTAAACATTTGGTTATAAACACACTAATGTAACGATAAAATGCTTCAATACTATTGATTGAATTGCACTTTATTATATACACATACTATTGATTGAATTTCACTTTTATATATAATTATAGCCAAAAAAGTCTATTAAAAGAACACGGAGATGGTAAAATCAAAAAGTTAAGGAAGGCAAGATTTAAAACGCTGTCCTTACAACCTCCATTGGCTGCTCACACCTAATTCATATTGTATCAAATACCATTCTTCCCACAGAATTCCCTGCCTTGTTCAGTGCCCAGAATAGATTGTACTAAGTGAATCAGACTTCTCTCCTGAATGTTGTCGGGAGAGCACCTGCAGAAGATGGAAGGTCTGTAGACAATGAAGCTAGGAATTGTAGGAAGAGAAAGCATTCTCTCCTGGTTAGGCCAGCTGAATTTTAAGAAATGATAATTGACTGGACCAGAGCCTGGATTGCTGCAGGTAGAGAAAGTGGGTGTTTGGTTAGATTAAGATGGCTCAGTTTTCTTGCATCTTTCAAACTAGTAGCATGGCATTCATGTGAATATGTTCTGAACTTGTAATCTATCTGGAATCAAGGATTCAGTAAAAATATTTCACACAGACTAGCTGTAACATGGCTGTGAACTAACAATAGTCACCATTACAGTCTCAAGCACATATCTGGGGGTTAACAAATAACAAGAGTCCTGGTTTTTGACACACACTGGTATCTAAAACATATTGTTACTGATAGACTGTAATCATATATCAATTTGAAATATTTAAAATCCAAATGCTGGTGCCATATTTTCACCAGTTCACCATCCAGAGAGGTAGAGCAGCGGCTCAATTAGCTTAAGTCACAAATGAATTTTGGAGGTAAGGTAGATCATTCCCATTCTGGTGGAAAGCAGGGGAATCCAAACCAGACCTGTCAGACACATTTATAATAAATCCTGCAAAAAATGTAATGCACCCCACATTCCATTGCAAACTTGAATCACAACCCTGGCCCTTTAACAATTTTGTTACAAATGTTTCATAAGGACCAAACATTACTGAGCTGGATGAAGACATCACTGGGTGAGGTTCTGTGTTCTGTGCTATACAGTTAAGAATCGATGCTCACAATGGTCCCTTCTGGATTTTGAGTCAATTACTTTGAGCTAAGGTTTACAAAAATTGATGTTAATTTGTGGTTTCAACACAATGCAACAATTAAAACTCAGTGGTTTTGACTAAATTTTGCTTAAGCTCTGGGATGTGATAACATTTTAAACTGAAATCTGGATTTACAGGGCAGAAGTTAAGGTCATCAGAACCAAAGAAAAGGTTGCTAGGGATCCCCAAAAAGTGAAACTACTGAATTTAAAAGTATTTTGCTATGCAATCTCCCTCCCCCACCTCTGCATTTCTGAGAAATGACAGCTTCAGAAATCTTCTTAAATAGGGGAGACATGGGCCACAGAGGTTATGCTTTGTTTTACAAAAGCCAAATCTTTCAAGGCATGGATCTGCAGGCCTTTTATTTGGAAGTTCTAAAGCGCAATGGATTCAGATGAAAGGTTCTGGTTCTGGCTGATTTCTACTGAAAATAGCTAAAAATCAATGTTATTGTGCTGAAGCTTAGGCAAAGGCAGAATATAATGTTCTCTACAGTTCCTTTTGAAGTTTGCCTTTTCTAAAAGGGCACTGGAATTTTCTTTCAGAAAAGGAATTTAAAGAGGCTGTCACAGAGGTCAGGAGGTAGAAGGAGCAACATTTGCACTACTCAGTTTTAACTGGTCTTACTTCAAGACAAAAATTAGTGTTAAGAGTAGAGAACTAACCATTACTTAAAAGCTTCCTCCTCTTCTGGCTGCTTTTGGACTCAGCACTTACTGTTCCCAAGAGGCACACAGGTGGCAATAAAACATTGGTTTAGTGTGATGGTAGCAAAGAGACAAGTTATAAATTAGTTTTATACTCCATAAATGAAACTGCAAACACTCATCCCTGGGATTTTATCTAATGCATATATCAGCCCTGATTACGAATTTTCACACACACACATATTGTTTTTACTCAAGCAAGCAGCTGTAAACCTTTTTTACTTTTCACTCACCAATATGCAATTTGGGCACAAGGCATTTATTTGCTCCTGAGAGCTGCTAAGCACTGATTCTTCCTGATACTCATACTTCCTGTATAAAAAGGTTATTTTATTATTGTTATTATAGGAAGGCTATGGAGCCAACTTAGAATGAGATGGCTTCTGTTGTACTGAGCACTGTACTGATGGTAGTCAATAGTCAATGCCCCAAAGAGTTTACAGACTCAGTAGATAAATCAGACAGAGGTTAGTGGGAAGTAGTTTAATATACAAGCAGACCGAAGAGTGATGGTTTGCAAATAGAATCTTGGTGCCATGATTTCTTTTGGTAGACAATATCCTACAGAGCTTGTGAGGTGGGGAGCAAGTAGGGGTTGGAGTGAGTGACTCAAAGGAGTGAATGTCTGAAATCAAAACTCTAACAAGCAACATGACATCACTGGTAGCCACGATGGCAGCTGGTGTCCTTGTAGGGGCTGCCTCTCTCTACCTGTTCATGCCAACTCATGATTTTCTGTCTTCCCCTGTGTTCTTCTCCCTGGAATTTCTTTCTTCCTAAACCCATACAAACCAGGGACGAGGCCACGTGCTTGCCAATGGGGAAAAATCCTATTGCAGACCTGAGTGGTGGGGTTTCAGAAGGAAGACCTCTACTTCTCTCTTGGATACCACAATACTTGGTTTTTCCTGCCCCTTTCATTTGCTTCTGCAAGCCAGTTTCTTCGTTGTGATTTGTTTCTTCTGTCTAGTCACATGGGCCAGTTTTATGTGATGTAGGTCACGTGACAGAGGCAGTTAATGCTTTAATGCTGGAAAAGTCTGTTGTTGCTGCTTCATTTAATATACTGACAGCTGTCGGTCTACAGCAATGCTGATTTGGCCTGTGGATAGCTTAATAGATGGCGTTATTAACCTGCACAGATTGTGTGTAGAATCAAACTGTTAGAGATTTCTTTTTAAATTAAAGATCAATCCACCCATTAATGGGGTATAAATCAGCTTGCATTTAACAACTTGAATTTATGGCAGTAGCAGGTCTACCCACAGCGAATTCCCATCTGCTTTCAGCAGTTCTTTGGCACCTGGGCTATATATGGGGTTGTTGGTTTTTTGTGTGTCACAGGCTGTGTTCCATGATTTGTCATGCACACTTAGATTGGCCTGGCATGCTGGCAGAATCTAACATTGCCTACATCTCACAGACCACATTTCATGATTCATTATGCATAGACTGATTGTGATTGACAGAGCGCATCATCCCGGATGGGAGCGTTCTAAGGCACAGCAAAGAGCTTGCAGTTTTGCTGAACCAGGTTCACACCTCTTCTCCCTTGGCTAACATTTTCTCTCATCTTCTCGCTCAAAATAGCATTTATCACATCGATACTGGCAGCACTTCCTCACATCTCAGACCAGACAGTGCATCAGGGTTCCTTGTTACAAATGTATTGTTGTCATACAGGTTTCCATGTTCCATCATTCATGCAAGGATTAATGCACGCACACTGTACATGACAGAAACATGCTAAGTGATTATTTTTCACTGAAATCCTTTGAACTTTCCACATAGCTTCTTGGTAACATTCAGTATAACCTGGGAGAAAATACACATTCTAAAATTGCACCCACACTAATGGTAACTATCCCCATGCCTACTTGTAAAAGAAGGGTAAATGTAAAGAAACTATAATTTTTAAAGAGCAACAGGATTTTTAAGCCCTTTGGAGTAAAAGAAAGTAAAGCTGACAAGTGCCTTATTTTTTGGCTGACAAAGCTTGCCGTACAATTTGCATGTTCATTTGCAACAGCCCATATCATATTTTTGAGCTGTGCAATAGTGTTTGTATCCAAAATAAGACCAGCAAATTTGGGACTGTTTCCACTTCTCTTTAGATGTAATCCAAGTGGCAGTTCTCCTGCTCTGGATGGATGGTGTTTAATATTGGCAAAAATGATTTTTTTCAGTCAAAAACTGGCTTTCCCCAGACTGAAGATATAATATGATGGCATACCTATAATCCCTCTGCTGTGAAAATTCTGTGCAGTACCTGGCTTTGTTGACCTAAAAGGGTAAAAAGACAGTTTTCATTAAAGAGAGCAGAGAGTTGTGGGTTAAGTCAATCTTAGGAATGATGGGAAAGTATAATTGACAGGCAGTGTGATTCTGTGCTGAAGTCCTGGCCTCGCACTCAGGATTTCCAGCACTGCCATTTTCCTGTTCTGTGAACCTGGGCAGATGACTTCAAGTGCCTCTATTTCCCTTCCTCCCCATCTCCTGAATTGTAAATTCTCCAGGGCAGAGATTTCCTCTTCCTAGCAAGAGATTCTATGTTGTTGGTTAGGGTTTCTAGGTTTTACCATCATATAGATAGTCATAGTAAACAATAATAGGATGGGAGTGTGACTAAAATGACATGTAATTTTCCATCGTACCTCTTAGAAGCTAGAGAAGAGCCCTTCAGGAAGCTGTGTTATTTTAAGGTCTGCCTGAGTCCAATGGTCCATTGGGCTAGCATTGTTACAATGTGCCAGTTTCTATAGCCAACAGCGCACAAGGTACAGCTATGTCCCCCTCCATTTAACCCCTAGCCTGAATGCCCAGGTGTTTACTGATGGTTTGGTTAATGGGGAGCACTATCACCATTAGTTTGGACCAGGGCCTTACCTCTTGTCTCTGGAGCAACAGCAAGGTACCAAGAGATCTTAATAATAAAGCACTCCAGCTGTTTGTGTAAAGGGAAGGTTGGAAACCTTTGAGCTGTTTTTAGCTATATTCAGTGGTGAGTTCCATTATGGGCACCATCTGTCCCGGCCAACCATCTCTTAGAAAACACAAGTAAATGTTGGTATGAATAACTTAAAAAAAATCATAGCCCATTCACATGTTACATGTGTAATACTTTCTATTCTGTTTTCTATTTTAAATGTAAACTCTGATCCAGTGGTTAATGCTGATTAGTACTATTTCAGGGATAGAGTGTGCAAGGTGAAAGAGAATGGTGGATAGAAAAATTACTTTTTAAAGTAGAATATTTTTTCACCAAGCAGAGATCATGGAGTGAAAAAAAATGAAAGATTTCATGCCATAGTCCCATAGTCAAACTGTCCAATACTGGTTTCCTTCTATCTTCTCCAAGGTGGGGTTTCCAAAAACTCGACAACTCATCAAATTAATGGATGCTTTTAGTTCTCTTAGTTGAACAATGAAATAGAACTGTTTCATGAATAATTCCAAACACTGACTCAAGGTAATTGATTACATGAACTAAAGGTTGCAAATTGAAGAGATAATTGACTTCTTCAATATGCAAATACAATACCAGGCAATAAACAGATACTGGTTATATCAGTGCAGGGTATAATTGCAATTAACTTCAGTGTCACAAAGAATCTTCCCTGAATTGTTTTCAACTCTTAAATATCAATTTTTCTGTTGCTTATGGATGTGCCACTTCTCGTGGCAACAAAAGAAAGTCAGTATAGAGCATGTTGTGAGAGCCCAGTCCTGAAGGGTAGCTCAGCAAGTTATACACTGCCCCCCCAGGCATGTCTACACCATGTTGGACAGTAGTTAGGAGCACCACTGTGAAAACAAGTCCTGCCCACTCACTCCTGCATGTAGTCACTTCCTGGTGCACAGCCAGTTGTGCCTAGCACCATTCTCATGTGCGCACCTGAGAACCTGAGAATAGCGCCAGGCAGGCACTGAGCACGTGCCAGGAAGCTGCATGACATTTTTTTGACATGCAACATGCAGAATGGGAATGAGTGGGCAGTGCTTGTTATCACAGCAGTGTCCCCAAGCACCATCCAGCACTGTGGGGCCCTGTTTCAAGAGAATCATACTCCCCCTTTGTAGCAGTGGCTTGGAGTCCTGGTACTGCTGGGGTGTGATAGATTATTAGATTGCACATTGCTTGCTGGCATTTATTATTGCTATCATTGTCTTTCTTTTACTGACATTCATGTATATCCAGAGACGTTTAAAGATTAATCATCTTTCAAGCGCTGGTGGTAAAGGAAAAGATGACCCTCTGCTCTCACCCATTCTTCTCCTGTTCCAAGGTTAAAGAGTAGGAAGCAAAAACTGGCTCTGTTGCCTCCCTTTTCCTGCCTGGGATTTCTCCTTGGGATGGGATGGGCAGAGTGAAGTTACTATAGGAGAAGAGTAGCAAGTAAGGGAAAATAAAAGGGGTGAAGAGGGGAAATTAGAGAGAATAGATGGAAAAAGGGAGCAAGGGACAGAAATGTGGGAGAGTTAAATCCATGGAAAGGAAAAACAAATCATGAGGGAAACAGAGCAATTGAAAGACTGCAAACTGAACAGAGGGGAGGAAAAGACTCTGCGGTTCTGTCTTAAATGTACTTTTGAAAAAAAAGTGAGAAAATGGCCAGACATGCTTTTCTTAAAAATAAAAATGGCATACTAGCTTGGGGCTCAGTGGCTGATGGCCTTGCTTGTTCTCCAGACTGCAGGTACAAGTGCCAAACAGCCAGAAGTCTTGCTCATCCCAAGTGGCAGTGCCAGCAGGGTCAGCAGCGGCGGCTGCTGCAGGGAATATGTTGCTTCTCTAAAGCCCATAGCCATAGGGGATCTGGGTCAGGGAAGCAGGTCTTCCCTATCCCCCACCCTCTCACACACCCACATACAGCTTCAGGGGCTAGAAGCTGGACAAGACATTGGTACAGAGGTTGAAAGCATCACCTGTGCTCCTTAGAAAGATATATGATATTCTGACAGGAAGAGGGAAGACAGCAAAAGGAATGCAGTCTGGCCTCCCCTATTCTGAAAATCAAGCTGGAAGAGGGCAGGGATGTTTTCTCTGCCCCAAAAGCAGGAGACATTGTTCTGCTTGTCTTGTTTACACATGTTCTTGTACAAATACAAAATTGTTAAAATCCCTGCTCTACTTATAAGGACCATGCCCCTGTCTGTGTCTACTATACCAGGCTGTAATGAGCCATTCTTGATCCCACTGTGTCTTTAGATTGTTAACTCTTTGAGACAGGAAGCTCTTGCTTTTTTAGTGTAGTTTGATCTGTCATGTAGAGCCTGTGCACAGATGGCACTTTATAAATAACAACTATGGGCCTGCACTGGGAGCTTTGCATTTATTCTAGACCTCAAATGTAAACATTTTATGCAAAGGGAAGCTGGAGTCAAGTAGACACAGGGAAAAAAATTATGAGAAAAGAAATGGACAGTGAATTCCTTTTGCCGAGAAGTAATCCAGATGCCAAGAAGCAGCATGAGACCACATTAAGTACAGAGCTTGCCTGCAGGAATCAGATAAGGTACCCTAATTTCTGCAGACCTAAATTGTCCAGCCTCAAAGAGAGAGAGCAGCGGTAGAAGTATCTGAGGGTCTGGGCTACTGCTGTAACTTCTCATTTATGAAGAATTTGGCACAGGGATTCTTTTTGCAAATTAGCCGGTCTCACGGTTTGGGTTGCTGCTGCCTCCATTCCTAGTAAAGAGCAACTGTGGAGTACAGGGGTATATATTATTATATTCTTCTCCATCAGGAGGAATTGAGTTTCTACATATCCACTCCCCTTCAGACAAACAAATCAGTGAGAGATTGCTGATGTTAAGTCTCTCCTGCAGAGAGAAACTACTAGAAAGGGGAAGAAGCCTATATCAAACAGTAGTTACTTGAAGGTCAGTGAGAGAAGCAAATCTGGCTTGTAAGTGCAATAGGGAAAACTTTAAATGGTACTTTTTATTTATATCATTCCACAGATATACATGATGATCCAAAAACAAATATATAAATAAGTATAGCAGACAGACAGACAGACAGCTTCTGTGCCCTGAACCACTTACGATTCAAGCAATCAGAAGTAGGAGATGAGCCAAGATAAAGTAGAGACAATAAAAATGCTGGATGTCTTCCTTAGTATTGAGTCGGACCTCCATCATAAATTCCCTTCCTAAATTCCAGCTTCCAAACTTTTTCAGTCATGTAAGACAACCCTGAAAGAGTTTGTTATTTGAGTTTTGGTAAGACAAGCAGCCAAAAGTTCACATATGAGTTGAAATTATTGAGTGATTTTTAGTCCCACTCCTTTTCAGATAAGACTACAATCACTGCTTTCAACATAACCTTGTTCTCTCCTAACAAACTAGCAGGTATTTTGGAAGACGGGAGGAAAGTCCCTTATGCCTACTCATACTCCTTGGGGGGGGGGGGGGGGGGGCAGGGAAGGAGGTGGAATCTGAAAAGCCCTGCTGAGGCCAACTTCTTACATTTTGACCAGTAAAGATTTAGGGTCTAACGCTTCAGGGTGTTGTATAATTTTGAGCTTTTCCACATTTTCCCTTTGAGCACTCCTATGGAGCTGGACTTCTGTGCCTTATTTATTTACTCCTAAATGTTTAAGTAAGCAATATCCGCTCATCTACCTCCAGTACGTTGAACATATTCCAGGTGTTATTATTTTAGGCCATGGACAGGCATTGCATTTGTAGTGCAAAATATGCTCCTGTAGCACTACAAAAAAAAAAAGAAAAAAAGAATACAGGCATTCAAGTTATTTTTAGCTTGACAAAGATGCTGAAAGTGCTACAATCCACTGTGACTTTTAAAGAGGAACTTCTAGATTTCGTAGGGTTACATGTGATGCCTGTACAGGGGGAGGAAGAGAAGATGAAGCTGACTGGGAACACTGCTCCCACCATGGCCACCACAGCCAACAGACCTGGAGCTGGCCTCTGCCCAGTATTGCTGGTCAGCTGGTCATTGGGATGAAGCAGGGGTGGCTCTCTCATGGCTCTGGGTGCTGCCCGCTGCCCAGTCTGACTGAGCAGCTGATTGACTGAACCTGGCAGCTGTCCCCTGCCCAGGGTTTGGCTGCAGGGATGTGGCCCCTGAACCTCATGGTGTGGCAATAGCTGCTGGGGCTGCTGGGGTAGCAACCACAGATCAGGCAGGGGGGACTCCCAAGCAACAGTTGCCATTGCAGGCGCTTATGCCAGCTGGAGGCAACCACAGCAAAGAACGCCTCTGTCCCATCTGCCTCACTGACAGACTTCTGGGGCAGGGTGGGACAGAGGAAACACATTTCTCTACACCTCCCTGGCTGGAGAGCTCACCTTTGAGGGCACTTTGTAGCTCTCTAGTCAGAGGTCTTAACACCTCTGTACCCCCATAGTACTCTGTTTTTGTGGTACCAGGCTGAGTGCTGAAACATTTTTAGCACTACAAATGAATGCCTGTCCATACCCTTACTTTTCATATTTGCCAATCTCTAGTATTCTCAGCTGTGTGCTGAAACTCCACAATGTAGTCAGCAACCGGTAGTGTAACTAGGGCAGGAGACCCAGGCAGCTGCCCTGTGCACTGACTTGGAGGGGAGGCGAAAAATATCAGCTACTGCTACAGCCCACACGATTGCTCTGGTGACAGTGGCAGTCAGGAGTGACCACTGTTCCTATATGTCCTGCTTTTCCAAGTCCCTTCATTACCCCTCTGTCAGCAATCCTAACTTTTCCAAGTGCACCGTGTTGGGTGCTTAGAGAAATGGTGATGCGTAGGATGAACCATCTCCCCGTTATCAGTAGGCACGCAAGAATGACTGGATAAAAGATTGTAATCATGCATGACTAGCTTGTATGTTTGATGTGTGTACCATATCTTTTATAAGTAAAAGGGCTGTAGTAGTTTGTCGATAAATGCAATGTGAATTAAAGAAGCTTCTGTACATCATCCTGAGTATTCCTGCCATTCAAACCCAAAGAGTTTTAGTTTAACAGCCGATATGGTGTATTCTGTATTTGCATACCATACCCAGCAATTGTAAGGGGATCAGCTTTATGATCTAATTTTAGGTTTGTTCTGCCTCTGACTTCCATGATTTGTAATTGTCTCTTTACATTTTAAGACCTTTACTTGCCACCCAGAGGGCTGGGTAAGATAGGCTTGTTGCATCTTGACTACATTTAAGACTATGGTCTGTGAGATAATGCTTCCTTGTACTATATCTCTGCTACTGTAATAAAGCATGTTGGCAGGGCGGGGCTCAAGGAGAGTATATCAAATATTTGATGCATATGAATGAACTATATCCTGCACTTGTAAGTGGATGAGTGAAACTTGCCAATACGTTTTTTGGACTCCTGACATCGGTCATTCTATTTCTCCCTTGTGGCTTATGTATTATAGGCTACTAGCAAATTGCCTGTCAAGAATGATGGGCGGGCAGGGACACAGGCCTGTGTCCAGTCCTCCCCTTTGGGTCTGGGCCTGTTCCCCCCCACACTGGTTTGGGTCCAGGCCTGTTCCCCCCGCTTCAAGTCTGGGCACATTCCCCCCCTCCCCTGCAGCTCTGGGCCCATTCCCCTACTCCCCTGCACCTCTAAAGGAGCTGCTGGGCTCTGATTGTCCCATAACCCAGCCTGGCCAGGGCCCCAGTCACTGTGAATGGGGCCCTTGTTGGGCTGGGTCATGGGGCAATCAGAGCCCTGCAGTTCATTCAGGGACTCGGCCCATGGCCTCCCCAGCCTGTGCACAGGGCAGGGGTGGACTGCAGCTGTGGGCTGTACTCAGCCTCTGCTCCATGCCTTGCTGCCACTGCATTGACAGCAGTGTGGCGTGGCACCATGTGCCTCACTGCCCAGCCTGCCCAGCAGTGGGACTCAGAGCCACACCACGCCGCTGTCAAAGCAGCAGCAGTGAGGCACAGAGCAGAGGCGGAGGCCTGCCCTTGCCCTGTGCACAGACCAGGGGGCAACGGGCCATGCCCCCTCCCCTTGGCTCCCCAGCGCTGCACCCCTGGAGGAGCTGCCAGACTCCAATTGCCTCAGAAGCCGGCCAGGCCAGGGGCCCAGTCACCGTGAGCTCGGCCCCAGCTGGGCCAGGTCATAGGGCAATCACAGCCCAGTGGCTTGTCCAGAGGTGCAGTGCGGGGGAGTCATAGGGGGGCACATGCCCCCCTCTCCGGCTCCTCCTGTGTCTGGCCCCATGGGCCCCCCCACCACCTCCCACTGCTCCACCCCACAACACCTCCCAGGAAGGGGGTGGGGGGGAAACTTGCACTTGGCCACCATAGCTGCCACCCTTTGCCTCACACTGCCCCTGCTCGGTGCCCGGCCGCATGAAACCACGCCCCACCCCGCTCCCCCTCCTTGGGTGGAGGCAGTCAGGGGCCAGGGAGTGGGGCAAGTGGTTGGCACGGTGGGGCAGGGTGCTGTACATTGCTGCAGAGCCACGCGTCGCACTGTGCCCGCTCTCCTCCTCTCCCTCACCACCGCCTCCCACTCCTTGATGGACATGGTCTGGGGGTGCGCAGCGCCATGCCTCCTGACAACAGGTGGCAGAGAGGGAAGCAGGTGTGGTGCAGTGTGCCATGCTGTGCGGCAATGCCCTGCAGCAGTGTGCCACGCAGCCACGCCCCGCAGCAGGTAGCATGCTGCACCCCGTGGCAGGGAGTGCCCTGCAGCAGGCAGTGTGCCATGCTGCGCCACACCCCCAGTTGCCTGGTCTGCCTCTGCCTCCACCTGTCTGTCTGTAATGCTCCGGGCCAGCCACTTGCCATCCACCCTGTGGGCAGCGCATGCACAGTTGGCCTGGAGCATTACAGACAGACAGACAGACTAAAGCTTTTATTATATTAGAATTGATGGTAGGAAAGAACATAACTCTGTCAGGAAGTGAACCTGAAATTATTATACCTAGACTGAGAGGAAAGAAACATTTAAAACAGAGAAAGCAGTCTTTCATACAAATCAACTCACAGTCATTTGAGAAAGCAGATAAGACAAGTATACTTAACTGTTAAAAAAATTATAGAGAAGAGAAATATGGAAAGGTGAGAAGGTACTGTTTTTCTGGGACTTGACAGATGGAGACAGATGGAGAGATGATATATTAAAAAAACCTTCCCAAAACAAAACCCAAAAGCAGAGGAACACTTAGCCCAGGCACTGGGAGTTCTGAGAAAAATGGGTTTGCACTAAGTTTTCCAAATTATAGGATGAGAGAGGTAAGGTCAAAGTCATTAGACAAACTGAAGAAACAGAGATAGAATCCAAGGTAGTCTGGAACATTTTCATGGTGCACCAGAAATCAAGGAAGGCAGTACCTAGCTTATGGGTGGTTTCTTCCCAAAATACTTAAGAAAAGAAAATGAATAAGCCAGATATTATAAATAAGGTTTCCTCCCCACAAATGCACTTTTTCTCTGTTATTTCATCTATGTCATTTTTGTAGCAGAAATGTAGTTACTGAGTCTGTTCATAGGGCAAACTTATAAACATTTCTATGCTCATGTAGGCTTATCTCTGGGATATCTTTTTCTCTGTTAGTTATTTATAGAGTGTTTATCGTGATATCTTTCAGTGTATTTATGTTAATGAAAAGACAATTATACCAAAAGCATTTCTTACAAACCAGATGTAATTCAGCCTTAATGTGATAATCCTCTCAGCACTGTTCATTGAGGGGGAGGGGGAATTGGTCAGACTTACTGCGGCGGAGGGCTTGAACATGCATGTCAGGGTATTCGTTTACACCACTTTTCCTCCTCCCTCAGACATCTCAAATTCCTCACAACAACTAACATATTGGGTCCAGGAGGTTATTTTTGCTTCCCACAGTACGTTGACTATTCATTCCTGTCAAAAAAAGCAAGGCAGGGAGGCACCTTATAGACTAACTCATTCAAAGGGGCATGAGATTTTGCAAGTTGCACCCTACTTCTGTTATAGCATCTAACAAAATATGCTATTGCTTATGAAAGCTTTTGCCTTGCTGAATGAATTAGGCAGAAGGGTGAACTTCAGACCGACATGCTACCTCTCTCTATTCCTCTCAAATTTAGGCTTGCTTGTGCTGGAGAAGGCCCTTTGGTTAGAAAGATCTGAGAAATGTATATGTTTAGGTAACAGATCAGTTTGCACTTGTTCCAATAAGGCCTCAGATGCCTACAATTTACACACTGTACCACCAGACTTGAAGGTGCCTGGCCTCTAGCAAGGAATCTGGAACCCAATGTTTGGCACGTGGGCTTCTTATACAATATATGAGGCAAGTTAGGTGCCTTGGAAAGGTAATCCAAAGAGCCCAATAGAATTAGGCAGGCAGGATGTTGTGGTTTTGCATTTACTAATGATTGGATAAATTGGATACCCAGAAGTGGGATAGCTTCTGGCCTGTTGAAGGTAGCAAGAGAGACCAGAATCCAGGCTGTCTCTTTTCCAGGGCAGTGCCTATCTCACTAAAGACACATACTCCTTTTTGCTTATGCTTCTTCTGGTCCCACAACCTTTTCCCCTTTGGCTGCCCAGAATAGAAAGTACTGTGGGCCTGCCTAGCAATTGTAGCACTTTGCTGGGAAGCAGAAGACATTAAAGGCCTTTCTTTAAGGGAGGGCAGGTCCTTCTTTAAGCAGAAGACATTATAGGCCTTTCTTCTCTGGGTCTTGCACTGCCTGGGGAAGTGCCATGCCCACTACACAGACAGGCTGCAATGCAGAAGAGCCTTCCTTGTTGTCTGCTGCCTCCTCTCTCCAGTAGTCACTATTTGTGTTTTTTCTGCTACTAACATTTCAGGGACAAACTGCTCTCCCACTGCAAGGGAACTGGTTTTAGGTCCTAGGGTTCTTTTTAGGCACATAAGTTCTTTTTTGTATTTCTTTCTTTCTTTCTGTGACTCATAAATATAGGCTGTGTTTACAAATTACATGGAGATCATTACTATAAAACTACAGTGCCTCTTCAATTGCCTCCTTTAAAGTACAGAGTTGATAGCAGCAGTTGCTCTGTCTCCTGAAACCACTATGAATACAGTTTTCTGCCTGACTATTAATTTGAGTGCTCATGGAAAATCTCAGGATTACTTGATTTTCTCTCTCTCACATGCGGGCTTGCAGTGACCTTAAAAGCATTAACTTGATGTAAGGTCACACAATTATTTTAGCTGTGGATCAGTTGCTGAAGCAAGTGACAGCTGCTTTAGAGTCATGTAATCGTGCAGGCAGCAAGGCTCAAGTAAGTCTTTCAATTTACAGCTTATATATTAATGGACTTGACCACTCCCACACAAAGAAAAATTCACAGCAGGGACTTGGCATTTTGAGGCATTTCTTCCAAGCCACATAGAAGAACATGTGTTTGCAAAATCAATTAGCCACCCAGCCTAGCTGCTTCCCAAATGTTTTTATTTGTCCACAACAAATCTTGATTAAAACTAAAGCAGCAATACAATCACCTTCAAAATAGTAAAGTAAAAAGATGACATGTGTTTGACTTTGAATATGTTTCTTAAATAGATACACTTACAGTTTATAGGCTGCATTAATCAAACACTAATAACAGAATTATTTTTAGCTATAATTTCTGATGGATAACAATCCAACCTGATTAAAAAGGAAGCCTTCTCTTGATAAAAATTACATGTTTCATAGGGAAAATGGTTGCTTTTGATTTTACAGTGATTCTGATGTCTATATTTGTAATGTCAGAACTATTTATGAATCTAAATAGGACAAACCACGGATGAAATGTTAAGAAAGGAAGAAAAATAATGGAAGATAGGTTCCTGCCATGATAAATAACTGTTGAATTATGCTTATTAAAATTGGCTCTCAAGTGACAAATAATAAATGCATAGTTTTATTATGCATGCTAAATTCAGTATTCAGAAAACTTAAAAGCAGATAGATCAAACTACTGAGATAAAAAAATCACGAAGACAAAATACAGCGACATCAGTAAATGACAGGAAAATAATTCAGGCTTAAAAATGACTTATTTTTTTAGTAACTTGGAACAACAATTTAGAGAATTAAAGGCAAGTCAGAGCCTTTCTGGTGTTTTAGATTTGCAGTGTTTTAGTGTGTATAGTTTGAGGTGGTAGCAGAGGAATTCAGACTCCAAGTACCCTTCCGAAATTCAGAAAAAAACAATTGCTTCATGTGTTTGCTTCTGCTTTCCATTATTTATTAATAGAGAATTCTTGAAAGGAAAAAGCAGATACAGGACAATCCACTTGCTAATCTATTTTATGTTGACCCCTCCCCCCACCAGTCCTTTAGTTTTGGACACAGTAAATCTGCCAGAAGGCCTTGCACAGTTTCTAATTTACTGTATCCCAAGCAATAGCTACACAAAAATTGCACAAACACTGGAAACTGCCAGTTCTGTGTTCTTCACTGTAATCATTACATTGGTTCTTTGGTGTTGCATAGGTTTGTCTTGATGATGGGAAATGGGACTGTTGCTTCAACTGTGCATTTTAACCTTTGCTTCTAAAAGGTGAAGAGCAGGATTTTTTAATCAAGGAGCAGTTTATCTTTAATTATGAAAAACATAATTAGCCATTATCACTTAATTGCAATTGCTGATGGAGAAAGTCATATTTTTGTAAGTAGTGACCCATGCTCTGTTATTGCTCTACTGTTACTGCTTTATAAATCTGTATTTGTGGTTGGCAGCCAGCCAGCAAAAATTAAAAGGTAATCAACATGCTTCTCTGCAGTCCAGCTATCAAAGTCACTGACTCCATAGATGAGTAAATAAAGTCATCCTTTTAGTGTGACATCTTATCAGAAACTTTTCTGGTGGAATAACTGCACCTGCCTTATCTGTTGGCAGAACATTAAATAATACTCTCAATAACTGTATCTAAAAAAAAAACCCTTGCAAAATAGGTTAGAAGAACTGTGCTATACCTCTTCTGGGGTTGAGTTAAAAACAGTTGAATATCTCAAGGCACCACCATGGTAGAATTTTATACCTGCAATAATAATCTAATGCACTATTATACAGTATAGTCAACGAATTAATAAATAGCTTGTGCAATTTTAAGAAGCAATCTATAAAGGAATGTTAGATATATAGTAGGCACATGTACTATAATACAAATAGAAAACAAAACTCCTAGAAAAAGCATGTTGAGCACCTTTGTGATGTATTCTAAACACTATGTAAACCTTATCTTACAAAAGGTAAAACTGAACTCTTACAATAATTGGTTATTTATTCTTACTTTCCTGACCATATGTTCTAAGTCATAGGATTATTCTTAGGGACAGAGGATTCTGGTATTGGTTGTAGTGGGCTGTCTTGTTCACTAAACTGTAAGTTCAGGTTTTCAGAAGTTAGGAGGGAAGAATTAAAGACAATTTCACTTAAGTCTGACTTTATGGATACTAAATGTGGTTCTTCAAAACTTGAAGGTTCCTCCACTAAGACTTGTGTATTTTCTCGTGTCATTACTACATCTGACGGTGACTTCCTTTTCATTCTTGTGTATGATTTGTCCAGATTCTCCATGCCTTGATCAGTTTTCTGAAATCGCCCAAAGAACCAGATGAAGAACCCAAACAAAGCAAAGGCCATCAAACATGGAATAAAGGCCAGGCATTTGACATCAAGACTAGCACCTGTGAATCTGCTATGCAAGAACATGTCTCCATCAGCATAGGTCCTGTTAGTCAAAGGATTAGTATTATTTGATCTCCATTCCCAGGATAACTTAGTTCTGTTAAGATCCTTTAAGCTCTCTGAGTCCTTCACTGTATAGATTTTCTGACCAGGACCGATATATTGACCATATTCATGAGGTTTGTAAAATATTTGATTTTTCCACATATTTAGGTCCAGGATTAAAACGAGAAAGATAATTCCATAGTTAAACCATTTACCTGTATTGAAAAAAGAAAATAATGTCATCTGGTATGTTCTTTTTTAGAAGTACCATAATACATACACTGATACACGAAATGCCACTTTAAGAAAAACAATTCTTTTTTTCAATTAATCATAAAACAAAGTTAGAATGAAATTCTCATCAGAAGCAGATTTTTGATTGAATATTTTCAACTGTTTCATAATCATATCTAGGCACATAATAAATCATTTTGTAATGAAAGCACAGCAGTATATCAATTGAATTCACACTGTAGTCTGTAGGTGACCTGTTGATTAGACGATTAGGTGCTGTGGTGCAGATCAATAAACTTAAAGAGCACTCACTTCAGGACTTTAAAAATAGTGGCATGAAAATACTCCTTGAAAAGGCCACATTTGATAGAACTGTTTACATGCTGGTGATGGTTGATGACACTGAGGAGGTGAGCTGCTTTGAGAGAATGACAATTACATTATTTTAATAGCATGGACCACACTTATTTAATATACTTGCAGTAATGCCCTAACATAGGCAGAAGGGAACAATATGAGAGATGGTAGTTCTGAGACATGGCATCCAAAGTACCACAGCACCAATTGTATGTTATTTGTAAAAATGCCATTACAGTATAATCACACCTTACCTTTTCCATTTTATACATCCTAAGATCTTACCTGGACAAAGGAGAATGTTATCAGAAGACATCATGTTCATATATGAATGAATGAAGCCTTTTTAGGGGTTCTAAGTATAATTACTTACTGCATTTTGTGTTTCTATATATAAGAAATGTTGGGCACATCTACATATAGCCCTATGGCGATGTTACTGCATCATGCTTTAGTATTTCCTTTTAACATACAGTTAGTTTTAGCTGCTACTTCGCCATAGTGGCGTGCTAAAATGGGGGAGTGTGCCGCTACACTGAAGTTGTTCCTGGTCACGTGTAGACTCACGTGATCACTACGTCACCGTAGCGTGTCATACGGCAATGTAGCGTTTTGCTATGGAGATGTAGGGTGATGTGTAGACACGCACATTAAGTAGTTTTCATCTTAGTAGTCAACAATATTGGATTGTGCTGGAATTAAATTATAAGCATAAGTTTAGCGTGTATGTGTGTGTGTTATGTTTATGTTTTAACCTTGGTTGCCATTTTGAATGAGAATGAACATGAGTGCTAATTTTCTTGTGGTATTGCCGCTACTCAAGAAGTGACATGACCTGAAAAGACACAGGTTTCAGTTGCAACTGGATAAGCCCCTAGTAAATTCCATTCTGAAGCTAGTGATATTCTGTTGGTTTTTCACCTGCAGAAAATTCTGTTACTTCAGCTCCTTAGTGATCCCCAAGCAAGAATGCATCAGGGTTTGGGGGGGGGTGTAGAGGTACAGTTGCACTCCTGCCCACCTTTGATTCCTGCTCAACCCAAAATTTAAAATCATCTGTACAGCAAGAACAGTGGCATTTCTGTTTATCCAGTGCGAGAGTTGGGGGGAGGGTCAATTGACTTCATGGATCATTACAATCTAATCTTTCTTCACTTCACAGGTGTTAACAATTTTCTCTCCTTTACAGGAGTCTCGATATTCCGTTAATCAAGCTGTCCTTCTGCAATTTTGCTAATCTGTTAACTATTTCTGGTAATGATTCCACAGCCCCACAAACTGCTTTTAGCTCTAGCTCTGAAAACGTTAACTCAGGTGAACATTAACTCAAATGTTGAAAGAACTGTCAATGAAGGGTTGGATGAACTGTCAAGACACTTAAGAAAGTTGACTTTGTTTTATGAAAATGAGTAAGAGATGCACTTTAGTTCTAATGACTAGAAGACTAATGAAACAATACTTTTTGATTATTTTTATCTAGTTTGCTATCATTTTATATGTAAAATATAATAATGCACATTCTAACAAAGATATATATTTTTGCTTTGATCTTAACCTAAATAATACAGTGCTCCATCCCTAGCATATTAGTAAAGCTCTAGTTTCTTTTTAACTGGAGGAATATATATGTTGTGTTATATGCAATGATGCACCACATCATCTGCACTCCTTTTCAAAATCCTAGATCCACCCATGCCCTGAGACATAAATAATATTAATAAAACTGTCAAATAAACAAGGTACCAAGAAAAGCAAATTCTAGAATCAACGCATAACCCTACAAGCAAGGTTATGAGAAAAGGCTTTGAAGGATACCATGTTTTATTGCATCAAAAATGTCTCTATTCCATGGCAATTACATTGGCATTCCTAAATGCTAAAGTTAGCTATTAATATTTTTATTGCATGGTAATTGTCATCTAAGCTCTGCTCTGTTTTTCACTCACAACTTAAAAGATTCCTGCTGGGTTTTGTCTACAATTTTTCCTTTGGTTTTCATGCAACTCTCACAGTTGGAAATAGGTCACTGGTGGTTATCACACCTCCATCCTACTGCTCTCCTCCCCACCCCCAGTCTCCACACACACTGTGGGTGCATATACATGTGTGTATTTACTGTGCAGTAACTGAAATTACTGCACAGTATGGGCACATGTCTACATGTGCATGCCCATAATGAGTAGTAAATATGGCGACTTATGCTGACTTGAGTTTAAATTTGATATCTGCATCATTCAGGTATCAAATATAAGCCTGATTAGTTACTGAGCAGTAACACATGTGCAGATGCCTTACTGTGCAGTAATACTGTGTGTGTGGACTGACTTGGGACTTACTAAAGCATTAATGCACTTTAATGCCTGCATGTGTAGATGCTGGCCTATTCCTGCTTACTGTGCAGTAATACTGTGTGTGTGGACTGACTTGGGACTTACTAAAGCATTAATGCACTTTAATGCCTGCATGTGTAGATGCTGGCCTATTCCTGCTTACTGCGCAGTAACTTACTGCATAGTAAATTTAGGCTGGCGTAAATGCACATGTAGATCCACCCTATGTGACCAAGTCTCTTTCAGGTGTGAGAAGGTCTAATAACACCTCTTCAGCCTGTCTGGGGGCACTTTCCCCCTGGATGCTTCTTCTATTCACACAGAGAAAACCAGTGTTGTTTGACAGTGCTTTTTGTTTCTGTGGAAACGAGAGGGGCAGCTCTGCAAAGAGACACAGTTGACATTAGAAATCATAGGAAAAAGAAAGATTGTCACTTTTAGAAACATTGTACTGCTTCCTATCAGATAGTCCTGACAGACTGGTGAGTACAAAGTTGTGCTGGGAAACAAAAAGAGGCAACTGAAAATAGAAAAAAAATGGAGAATGCAGTGGGGCCTATACTAAGAAGGCCAGATTATAAAGAAAAAGAGGAAAACATGCTAATTTAGTCGGACCTCCTACATACTAGACCCCAAAATTTAGGCATCAAGCCCATAATTTTTAGGTGATGTAGACTACACTTTCTAGAGATTCATCCAATCATGACTAATGGCATCAGACTAGGGGCCTTGGGCAGGATATAGAAGTTGCAGCATGGAGTGTTACAACACTAAACTTGATTAGGTGTCATAGGGCAAAATCCAGTTTGGTAAACTAGGTAGGACCTACATGGGGTTTGTCTGCACCACTGATGATGTTTGCAGTCAGCAGAGCAAAAGGTAGCATACCTTATTTTAAGTGAAATGTGTCCTTTCAGTTGGTATCAAATGAACACCACTGCCTAGCATCATAGTATGCTGGGGACAGAGACTCTCCATTTAAAATGAGGGGAACTTCTTATTTATTCCCATATTTGAATAAATAGGGATATCTTCTTTCTTGCTTTTCTAGCACTGTATCTACTTTTGTGAGCTAAAGAAAATATTTATGAAACTTTCACTTTTAAAAGGTGTACAAAGGTATATGTACACGCAGAGATGTGTTAGACTGTGCTCTAGGAAATTGGGCTGCAATCTCAGTGACTTTCTGTCTGGTCAGGTCAAGTCACTGGAGTGAAAATTTTGAAAAGCAGCCTCTGAGACATTAGGGGCAACTTTAGTTATGCATGTCCAACTCCTAATATTGGGCCTCAAGTGAGCACAAGGACCCTGCTGTCCCCACTGAGGTCAAATGGAATTGCGAATGCTCAACACGTATCCAAGTCAGGCCCCAGGTAATTAAACATCCAAAGAGGGGGAGCACTTTAGAAAATATGGCCCTTAACCTCTTCAGTGTCAATTATCCTATTTGTAAGTAAGAATAAAATTCTCACTTACATTGATATCTTTGAGTGCTTTATATAGACGGATACACACACACATACACACACACACACACTTTTACAGCTCAACTAAGCAGAAACTCCTCTGAGACTTCGTTCAGAACCTGTGTGCCTGGGTAGTTTTGGTTTCACCTCTAACCTTTCTATTTTTGCCTACAGGCTCCCGCAGGCCTCCCTGTGTAGGCAATGTTTATTCTGGATCTAGCCACGCTTCCTTTGGTTTAGTTCCACAAGCCATCCTTGACAACTGCCACTGACACATTTTTTCCTCTGGCTGGAAGGGCAGATTGCCTAGCCCATTCTGAGACTAGCATTCAATAATGAGTTTTAGCAAACGGAGAAGCCAGTCTCCCACCTGGGCCATAAGAGCTCCAGTTTCAATCCTGTCCACACACGGGAGGATCTTGTGATTATAGATGTCCTGCATGGCACAATCAAGTGTTGGTATTATAAGGTATTTGGCTGGCCTCTAAGTTAATTTTTAACAATGAAAGAATCTGGCATTTCAGTATCAAAATTTACTAAGTATTACAAATTTCCTTCGGTACTGTAGAAACTAGGCTAGGCTGTGTGTGTTTTCATAAACAGCAGCCCAGGAAGGAAAGCACACAAACTGCAGCGAACCATCTGTCAAGGGAAATCCAGATGAGTTAAGCAGATGCAGAAATTCAAGCTATTTCTGATGTTCATAGATAAAAGCAAGTATGAAAACAGGGAGAAAATATTTAACATTGACTAAAGACATGCTAGGACTTCCTAGATACAAAGGAATGTAATACTGGCTTTACAGGATAAAGAAGATATTCTTTTGATAGTAAAGGAAAATTACAGTAAGGTATAAAAACTAGAGCCTGAATACATTAGTTCTGCAGTACTGCTAGCTCCAAACATTTAAAAATCATGAGCTGGCATCCAAAAAGGCATTAGATTCGTTTAAAAATAATGAGGTTGGCTAAACAAGGAGATTGCCTCTTGTTTTGTTTGTTTGTAGATTTTTTGTGAGCCTCTGGGGTATGCACAGGTAATGCTTTAATGCTTTGCTCTGCAATCATGAGACCCATTTTTAAAAAAAGAAAGCTGAGATTCTCATATAGACACTGGCTTCCAGGAACTGAGGCTCAAAACAAAGACACTAACTGTCTCATGCTTTGCAATCAAATCACAATAGTTAGCACTACAGATTCTGCGATTGTTCAGTTTTTAAACTGTAACTGGGGGCAGTACATACATAGCATTGGTCAGAACAGAGGTGCCTTAAAATGGTCCTTTGTACATTTCTCTAACCACTTTGTATGGTCGGTCTCCCTGTTAAGGGATTTTCAACAGTTAATTTCAGTTATGCCACATGGCACTGGCTTCAAGGGGACAAAAAAAGCAGCTCAGCATCAATGTGGCTAAGGAGTGTCTCAACCATGTTCCCCACTCTGCTATGTTAGTGGCAATCAACTCTGTGCTATCACAAAACCATCATTACATTGCAGTACTCTAGATTACACTAGTGCAGTGGAAACATGCTGCACCCACATCAAAAGATTGAATGTGGAGTAAACAGATATAATTTATCAAAATTAAAGCGCATCTTAGAATCCTTACGGTGTTTTGTAAGATATAAAATACCACCCATAAGAATGACTGTAGCTAATAAATTAGAGAATGCCTGAATTAATGCCTTCTTCCCCCATGGCTCTGAGAGCACCCTCAAAGTATGAGTGATCAAAATCAGCAGAATCCTGATCAAAATCCAGTTTTTTACAGGGATGTTCAAAGTCTGGGCCCACATCTTAATTCTGTGCCTTTGCCCTTATCCTCATCAAGGCCATCCTGAGCTTAGCACCCCGTTGGGTTAATGTAGTCAAGATGTACTGTAATCTGTAGACAGTTCACAAGGGAGTGATGTGGCTGTGATCACAGCTATCTTTCACTACCCTGCCTAAATAAATAGGTACTCACTTGTGCTTGTGGCAACTGGAAAGAGCTTAAATTCACACCTCTGGAGCTGTAGTGAGACAGCTTAACTGTTCTGCCTTTACTCCCTCTTTTTCTGTGTACTAAACTAAACCTTGCTTTAGTCTGTGGACTGCCACACTTTCTTCATTAGTAATTTCTTGCAATTAGAATTTCTTTTTTTTTTAAAAAGGTCTGTTTGCATGAACTGTTCTTATTCGTTTCTGTATTAAATGCTTTGAACAGGATACTCCTGATGTTTTCATTAGCTCCTTGATTTAAAGCTAGAATTACAAGTATCTTATTTACACATAATCATAAGGGTTTGAAATTGCTCCAAAATGATGCAGTCCCTAAGATAAGAACTGACGGCAAGAACAGATGGTTCAGGCAAAACCCACCCAAAGGGACGTTCTTATGCCATGTGTGTTGTGGCTGATTTTTAGATCTCCTAAAGGGTGGAGTGGCACTGAGATGAAACAGCCGCTCAGTAGCCAGCCTATGTGACATGCACCCAAATGGATTGATTTGTCTAGGAAATCTAATAAGTGAGTCTTATTAATGCTGAGCAGGGAGAAAAAACATTTTTAGTCCCTATTTATGAGTTCACCTCATTAAAGAATGCCTCCGCTCCAAAAAGAAAAATCCTGGGAGGCCTCCAGTTCTCTCTGCAGAGGACTCAGTAATGTGCAGATACAGCTTTCCCTTATTTACTTGGTTTTTAAACAGCAGCACAACCAGCAACAAAAGGATGGCTCTCAATCATTATAGCTGTATTATTTGTAATCACTACTCTAATGTTGCTCACTCTCTCTTGTCCTCCTATGACCCTCATCCAGCAACCTCCTTGACTTCCCTGCATCTTTAAGCCATTCTTCTTTGTTCTTCATTCCCTCTTCTACCATTCAACTCTTTCTACCGTTCTTAATTCCTTTGTCCCTTTCTCTCACAGTAGTCTACCACAGGTCATTTCTGCCACACTGGCTCAGACAACAAATAACCCCAGAGGGCATTAAAAGCGCTCATAGTCTTGTTCCACTGTAAATTCATATTCTCCACCTACCATACTGCTGTTCTTAGAAAGCAGCACTACTGTGTGCAGTTTTGGCTACCATATCTCCAAAAGGATGTAGCAGAAAAAGAGGTACAGAGAAAGACAATTACAATGATCAGGGTGATGAACAATAAAATTAATCAGGGTAATGGAGCAGTTGCCATACCAGGAGAGACTAAAATGGCTAGGACCCCTCATTTTGGAAAGGAGAAGGCTGAGGGGGGATATGATAGAGGTCTATAAAGTAATGAAGGGTATGGACCAAGTAAACAGGGAACCCAGTCCCAGAATACTAGAACTAGGGGGCACTCACTGAAATTAATAGGAGACAGGTTTAACAAGAGGAAGTACTCTTTTTTGGCAATGCGTAGTTCACCTGTAGAATTCATTGGCACAGGAGATGGTAGAGGCAGACAGCGTAGCCAGGTTCAAAACGGGACTAGATAAATTTGTAGCAAAACCCCCAGTTTTTCCTTTTTTTCTTTTGAAATACATTCCCTCCCCTTCCCCTAACCATTTCTGACTTTCTCTCTTCCCTCTCTATCCCTTATAAGTGATTACAAGTAGTACTAGGTAAGCTAAGTGCTTGTATGCTATTATTGTAATAAGCCCCTTTTTATATTGTAAATAGTGTTCTGTTATGTTTGTATTGATTTTTACTGTTTTATATTGTATTATATTGTATTCCTATCATCTGTGCATTGATTTTTATTGCTTTATATTAACATTGTATGATTTAGGCCTGCAATGTGTTTTGGCATGAGTGATGTCAAGTATCCATTTTGTGTGTCAGTTTCCCATCTTGTTCCCATCTTGTCCCCATGCCCTGTTGTGTAAGTATGTTGCAATTATGACTCATGTTTAAATCTGTAACCTCTCCCATGTAAATTGGTTTTCCTTGAATGCCTAAAGCAAAAGAGTGAATGGATGAGTGAAACACAATGATAGCAGGACCCCCTACTAAATCACCCCACCATCCAAACCTATACCTGGACCAATGACCCAGACATTGGAACCACCCTCCGCATTCAAGAAACAAAAGATGAGGCAACCACCATTGTGCCAAGGCTGCACATGCTCAGTGTGAACATCTGGAACCCTCTGGAACAGGACTGACCTTGCCTGGACAGGCCCTCCCCATAGGAGATCATAGGTAGTCTGCCCCATAAAAACAGGTAGTGAAGACTAACTCCTTGGGACGCCATCTTCACCTGAACCAGACCTGCTCCACGTCACACTGCCTATCCACCCAGAGGCCCAGCCAGTGACCCCCTCTGGACAACACCTGCTGGAGAAAGACCCCAACTGGCCATCCAGGACCCCCTCCCAGCCTGGATAGGTAGCTATCACCCCCATCCTCTCTTCAACCAAGGACTTGGACTCTTTCTCTTCCCTACCTGGACTCCAACCCTTCCACTGAGTCTCTTTCTCCTGCTACCATTGTGTGAGTGTGTGTGGGAGTGCTTGTGTGAGTGTGTGTGGGAACCAAGCTGTACAGTACAGTGCTCATTTAATAAAACTGTTATTTGGACCCCTAAGTTGGGTTTTGCTTTACTATGGTTTGGCCCTACTCCAATCTCTGCTCCTCGTCCCTCTAACTTCTGTCTTATTTCTCCCTCTCCTGCTTCCGGCTCACCACCACCTCCAACACCTTTCCCATGCTCCTGTGGCTTCAGCCATCCTGAGCTCCTCTCTGCCTGCAAACCGCTGTTTCTTTGCTATTGCCCCCACTGCCTTTCCACCTGATCTCTGCCACTGCTATTGCCTTGTCTCCTCTGCCTTTTCCCCTGATCTCTGCCACTTGCTCTTTGGTTACCAAGCACCCCAAGCACAGGTACTACAGGCAGCAACACACATACACACACACACTGTCACCCGAGTCAGTGTTTAATCTGTGTCTATATGTGTATGTATGTGTGTATTGTGTATGATTTCAGGTCATTATCATTAAGGTGTGTATGTGCTTGGATTGGTGATATGTGTGCATGTTCAATTGTACACCATGCCCTCCTGTCTAACAGAGCAATATTGAGATCCTGAGCATTGGCCTGACCCCAAATGGCAACAAATTCATAGGTGATAATCTGCTAATAGCTGTTGGACAGAAGGGTTGGGGATCTTTCCTCTGGCATCTCTAAACCAATAATAGTGGATGGTAGGGAAGATAATGAATAGAGGATAGATCTCTAGACAGTTCCAGTTCAATGCTCTCCCTCTAAAGTATCCAGCCCTGCCACTGTCAGACACAGAATACTCAGCTACATGGGCCATTGGTCTGACCCAATATGGCACTTCTTATGTTCTTACTTTTCTACTGTAATTGGATCGTGCGCCTACAGCTAATGTCATATATACATTTGGTACTTTAAACTCTTCATCCTCTTTCCCCCTCTGACCAAAATGTCACTGACTTCAAAGGATTTATGTACTCCCTTCATGTGCAAGTCCCATCTCCTCTCTCTCTTTACTCCCTTCTTTCTTCCTTGCATTAGTCTGGCTCTATATTATCTTCCTTACCCTAGCCATTGGCTGTGAAGTATTCACATGCCCTTAAATTCCCATCCCTCCTCCTGTCCTGGTTAATCATTTGTCTTTGTTACTGGCCTCCATTGTCTTGCTCAAATCCACCCACTTGCCCTTATTCTTTTATGTCTTTTTCCATTCAGTGTTCAGACAAATCATGTGTAACGTAACTTTCCATTTTCCCACCTGCCTCTCCTACATAAGCCCATCTGCCTTTGCCTTCTCTATGAGCAATATGCAGTAGTTGCACTGTTTTCTTTTCATCTACTCACTTTTGAAATGTGCCCCAGTCAGGTTTCCCTCTTCCCGTCTAAAAAGCCTGGCTACATTCTAGATTTACCATTTCATCCTCCTCAAATTCAGAACCACTCATCACTCTCTCCTTGGTCTTTTTATTCCCTTTGTTTCTGAGGCCATGTCACCTCACAGTTTAGCTACTGGCTCTTTGACTTTGTCTTCAACATCTTCCTTCATATGCCTGTTCTCTGCTGAAGTCCCATGTGGCTCTGCCACAGGCCCCTTCACTTATATCTTATTTCTGTAAAATACTACCCTGGTTTATTTTAAGTCCAGGCTAAAAATGAGAGTATTTTTCTTCAACTCTCTCCTTTTATCTTTCGTCATCTTCCCTATCTATCTGACTCAAAATCCCACTGTCAACATAGAAGCACCCCTGTCCTTTTCCTTCAGACTTCCAGGCTATCACCAACATTTACCACTCCTTTCCCTATGACATTTAAACAACAGCAGTGCTGCTCTTCCATCCTGATGGCTCAAATCCTTGTCCGCCCCCTTCTTATTTCTGATCTTGACTATCCACCTACCCTAATCATTTTAGCATTCTCCTCCAATCCATTGGAAATGTAGCAACTTAAATTCCTTCGTGTCAAACTCACTCCTCTATCTGAGTCATTCCATTGGCTTTCTTTGACCTATTATACTAGCTTTTAATTACTCATCCTCATGTCTAAGGCTCTATCAAACTCTACCATGGGCCTCATGTAAATCTCATTTCACTATGTGGCTCCTTCACTATGCCATCATGAATCAACTTGATGTGAATAGTGCAACTGGGGGGAGAGCAAGCGCAGCACCAGCCCCAGGTGCAAACTATAAGGGAGCACCAGAATGTCTCTCCCCTGTGTTGCCCAGCCATAGGAGTTGAGCAGCTGCAGGGAGCGAGTGGGGCAAGCAGCATAGCGTTCTCCACTCCTCCCCATCCCTGGGGTATCTTTGCCACAGCAGGCACAGCCCTGTGCCCAGTAGCATATCTGGATGGGGAAAAGGAGCAAATGGGGCACCAGGGGTGGTTCCCAGGGAGTCTGTGTCATGCGGCTGCTGCTACCTGAGCTGACATTACTACAGGAAGAGCAGTGGTAGCAGTAGTAGCTGCCTAGACTGTGGAGAGAGCCAGGTGAGGTAAGACTTGTCTTCCTCTCACTGGTCTACAGTGGTTGGCATTTTCCCCCACTCCCTAACCCCCGCCCCCACACTGAGTGCTGAAGGAGCTTGCTACATACTCTGTCAAAATACTTTGACTTCTCTATTTCTACCTTGTCTTGTGGTGATCCCTACACATGGAATTCACTTCTAGGGAGATACTCCATTCATTTTAAATTCCTTTCTAATACACACATACATGCATACACATGCTCTAATGGAGGGAGGCATACCTGGCTTCATACCCCACCTTTCATCCTCTCAAACTGTTTAGTCATACATAAGAATCAGGCTCTTTGTTTCTAATTTGTCATATTTTGGAATAACTACACAATGGGCGCATCTACATGTGCAATTACTGTGATGCAATAAACTCTGGCACAGTTTGTGTCAGAGTTTATTGCTCCTGGGAACTATGTTTATAGGTGTGCCTGGGACCATAGTATGTTGAGCCAAGTCAGAGCAGCCCCTGGCAGCAGGGGGCCCTGAGGGTCAGCCTGTCAGCCCAGGGCTGCTCTGATCTGGCTCAATGTGCCGCACAGGAGCTGGCTGGGGCCGAGAGTACTCCAGTGCAGGGCTAGCCAGCAGGTAGCCCCCACATTGAAGCACCCTTCTGCCCCTGCCAGCCCTGTCAGTGTCTACAAATGTGTTGTGGCACACTAAATAATGTCGCAGCAGCACAGGACTTGTGTTTACAAGTACTAACCTACAGTGACATTACTGCAGAGCTAATTAGGCAACGGCAGTATATGCCCTGCATAGATGTGCCCACAATGTGTATTCAGCTGTTTGTTTCTGGTGAGAGGACTGCTGTAAGCATGGTTCTACCCAACCTTTCCTGGATGAGAATGGCTTGCTTCATGAAAGGACATTAACATAAATTATAGTGAAACTATCTGGAGGCAGAACAGATCTGAAAAGGAAATGAGCTGTTAATTCCCCAGGAGAATCATTTTAAATAAAGGTGATCTCTGCTACAGTTATAGGCATCATTGAATGGCACAAGGAATTGCTGAACTACATGAGGAAGTGCAGGCTGCTTGGATTCATTGCTTCATTGATGGGCTATTTTGAATAAAAATCATAATGTAGATAAAGGTGACACTGTCAAAAACAGAATTTCACACACTAAAACTGATTCACATCAGTAGTTAAAGACTTCAATGTATGATTGGGATTGCAATACATCAGGCTACTTACCTGTTATATGTATATGGTATTCTTCCTTGAAAATCTTTTGGAAGTAAGGTACTTTAAACTGCATATGTGCAGAGGGCAAGCCAGGAAGATTTACATCAACATCACCCATAAAATGTGGAAATTCCCAATCCTGTTAAAGGAAGAACAGAAAAATTAACCTCTTACCATATATATTTTGCCCTCCCCAATTGTTTGAATTAATAGTAGGAAGGGGATTCTGAAATGGCTTTTCTTTAACAGCCATCTGCTATTGGATCTCTGTATTTTAACCTTGACTGAGCTACCTGAGCTAGAATATTATTTACATTAGATAATATGTAATTTGATTTTGACTAACTGTGTATAATTATGTACTTAGAGGTTCTCTTCAAAGTGGTAATGATGAACCTATACTACTAGAAGATAGCATAAAATTAATCTAAGCATATAAATGCCTATTCCTTGCATCCTAGAAAGAAAGCAATTAGGTTTGTCATATACTTAATTATAAATACTTAATCAGAAATCCATTTTTCTCACCTGCAGTAAGTTTTAGCTACTGTGATTAACTCAGCAAGTGATTTATAGGTGAAACATTTAGCAAGTAAGGGTAAGATCCTACAAGTGTGGGGTGCTTACAGCCTTTAGGATGTTTAACTAAGTGCTTCCTTCACGTGAAGAAAGATCCTCAAACACTTTTCTGAGGGGATCTAAATGCTGCTTCCTATTTAAACACTTCTTGAAGCTGACAAAAATGATGCCTGCAAAATAGTGGGGGGAGGCTTCTTACTGATTATTATTTGTTTTATAGTAATATATCTAGCCACCTCTCTGGTTCTTCACTATGCAAGGCATGGCATTAGGTGGAATTTTTCTATGTAGTTACTCTGGCCATTTGAAGATGAGTATAACAGTTTAGAACCTGACACTAGCACTGCTGGTAGAATAGGTATAGTTGCTGTCCAAGTGGTTACAGTGAAAGATAGAGGCTGTTGGAGCCCTGCTGAAAAAAATAGCATTGGCCATGTTCCCATGCATGCACCTGGATTTATGTCCCATAAGATGGTACAACAGGGATCTAAACTACTGAAATTAAGGTAAAGGAATCTGAATTTAAGGAGCCCTGTAACTTGTTTATGATTCCTTTGCATGAAAACCATCCTTGGGTATTCATCTCACCAGAATAAACACAGTCAGTTTTATTCACTGTTCCAATACAGGCAACTTTGCAAGAAAACTTGGGAAGTGAAAAAGGAAAAATATTAGAAACAGAAAGCCAAATTTTGAAGAGAAACCAGCTTAAGGGAAACCAGTGATCAGTTTAATCAGTAAGGCTTAGTGATGGACAAAATGGCTGTGTATTTATAAATAAATTATGCATGGTGGAATTTTCTTGCTTAATTATTTCTACCCAACTTTGCCAATTTCTACAAGTGGAATTGGAAGTGTAAATCTAAGTCTATCATTTCATAATGCATAATATAGCCCACATGCCAGGAGGGGGCTGAGGAGTGCTTAAGCACAGTACACAACTCCCTCAGTCTTGGCAGCAAGGCACACTGGAAAAGTTCTTCAGCTAGGTTTAGAGTAGTCTGAAGTATGCTGCAAATTACACCAACTGCCACAGTCTCTAGGGGCTGGTGTCACAATCAGGGATTGCTAGAATCAAAGAAACCGTGACTCTGCTTCATTTCTTTTGCCACATTACATCTGTGGCTGCAGGGAGCATACTCTTGTAAATTGTGACATCATCTCTACAGCACCTCTATTTCCCTTGACTGCTATACCATGTTCAAAGATTACTTGAAAATATGATAGAGAGCACAGAAGCCTTAACACAGAAAAGAATCTGAGCTTGTAAGCTTTAATTATATCCAGCTCCTACATAGGATTTTTCTTCCATAGAGTGCAGTGCTTTAAAAAGGAAGTATGTATCATCATTATCCCATTTTACAGTTGGAAAACTAAGGCACAGAAAAAGGGAGGGGGTTGCTTAGGTTTATGCAGCCAGCCAGTTGCAAGGCTGGGAATATAACCCAGGTCTCTTCAGTCTCCTTCTAGAGTTGTACTGAAATCAATGGGAGTATCATGTCTAAGGCCCTTGGCAGATGTGTAAGTGAAGGTGTGATGGAATCTGAGGCAGGATCCCCACAATTGTGTTTCCTGCCATGGCACATGGCACAGGGAGGCATGACTGTGGGATCCAACATCAGATCCTATTGCACCTTATTGCCAGTACAGGGGGAGCCCAGAATCATGGTCCTGGGTTCCCCCTGCACCAGCAAGCGGCGAGTTCCTGTGGCCAATAACTCCCAGTCATTGGACCACACCTAGCTACAAGTTTAATTAATGGTGATAGGAACCCGTAAAAGTTCTTATACCTTTTTTTTGTGTATTATTCCTTGTCTTATTCCCTGTTTATCACATCATTAATTGCATTAACATGTGGCTGTTACAACTTAAGATGTGATTAACTGGTTAAGGATGTGATTAACTGGTTAATCGCATCCTAAGTGTAACATATGCCAGGGCCTAAATAATTTTAAGGACCTGGTCTTTGCCAATTTCAGTACATCTGTTTAGCGGATGATACAGCTAATGATGAAAATGTAATTGCAATATTGATTTGTATGGATGCATATGTGTGTAAATGAGGGGAAAACCCCCTAGAACAGAGCTTTCCAAACTTTTCATGTTGGTGACACACTTTTTAGACATGCATCATTTCGCGACACAGTAATTCAGTTCCGGGGGAGGGGCCAAGGGAAGCAGACGCGAGTAAGGGAGCTCCGCGGTGCCCTTCCGCAAAATTTTCTGCATTTCGCGTGACACACCTACACACTGCTGCCGACACACTAATGTGTTGCGGCACACAGTTTGGAAAGCTCTGCCCTAGACATAGGCTCCAGTGGTTAATGAGGTGCTAGAGACCATAGTATGTGTAAGTATAAAAAAACACAAAATACATGTGTTGTTTGTGGGCCTGTGTTTTGAATTCACAGTATCTCTTCCCTAATTTCTCTTGGCTAATATTTCATATGGAAAGTTACACATCCATTCATTCAAATGGAAAGAAATATATCACATACACTTGGTATACACCTGAAGTGAAAAAAATGGAATCTTCAAGATTCCAGATACACTAAAATATATATATGTACAGGAGCTATGTGATCATATTTCTGTACTCCTTGTGTGTCCTACCCCATGTCTCTGACTGGTTTTACCTAATACTCATTAAGTGACAACTCAGATTATATTGGAAGATATTTTTGATAGGGACCACATCTTTGAATGTATTTTATAAAGTGCCCTACAGATTTTCTGAACTGTATAAATCAAAATAAAGAAAAAATAAAACATGAGCTTTGTAATAATGGGAGTTAGGATTTTCTTTTTAGTGTAAATTTTCTTTAATCATATGTCTCAGGAAACAAACCCAGGACAGAATTATTGTGTGCTAGCAGTTTGTATTACAAGAGGCAAGTAAGTTGAAAGTTCATTGGAGAATATATCATGCTCATAGTGCTTGTACCTGACCTCTTCCGGCTATAATGGTCTCCAAATTTTCCACATACACATCCTCTATTTTATTACATATGTCTGAACTATACAGTGACCTCAATGAGTCTGATCCACAGTCCTTACTTAAGAAACACTCCCATTGGAACAATGTCTTCCAGACATTGCCTAATTTGTCATTTTCTCTTTGAAGGCATCCTGCTCTTTTTTTTTCTTTTAAGATTATAGATTCTCTGTATTTCATCTAAAGCATTATATATGTCTGAGGTAGCATGGGAACATTTCAGAAAAACTGGTTCGGCATTTATTTATTCCAACCTTTGATTAATAATGATATTCCTAGCTGGCTATCCTTGGGGACTATAAGCAGCTGGTATGAGTTACAGCTGCACCTGGGCTCTGCTACCCCAGGGCCAGTGCAGACATAGCTGGTATATTCTTGGGCTGCAAACATTTTGTAAATCTAAAATGTCTGGGGCGTAAGAGTTGTCAGGGTTTTCTAATCCAACATGCTCATGCAAGATGGCCCAGCACTTATACAGAAGCCTAGAGCCATGGGGCTGGCATAATAGGCTGCTGCTACTTCTAGGAATTTTGTGATACTTCTTTAACTGATTTTCCCCAGCAGAGCCTTTTCAAACCAGCCACAATATATTAATACTACCTATGCACAGCAGAAAATCAGTTTTCACTCTGAAGTCTATCTGCTTTAGCTGTTGGGAGTGGGGGAAGGATCTTTAAAAAAAATTGGAACCTCCAGTTGGACTTTAAAACCTGCTGAGCTCAGTGGGAGTTACTGGGGGCACCAATTTTTTTTTAAAATCAAGTCACTTACTTGCATGCCCAAATATAGATTTGGAGCTTAATTTGGGGATCCTCATCTTGATAATCTTGGTCAGAGACTATATACCCATGTGTATCTGGGGTTTGGGGGCTATGGTCCAGAACACATAGCCATCCATTATATTATTATTGTTCCAGGAGACAGAAGGAAGCAAAGTCCATTATCTTTGTTGGCTAAAGCTAAATTCAGGATACCAGAAACAAAAGCCATAGTAAAAAGGGACATTAGCCCTTCCATATTCTAAGTAACATACTGAGGACAACCCATAGCAGACACCAATACTGTCTTGACCTTAAGACAGGTTTTTCTTATTGATAATTTAAACACAATCCAGTCTATGTAATGGCCAGGCAACAATTTTCACTAGGAGGTCAGGGCATCCAATAGGAATGACTCCTATTACCAATGCAAGGTTTATTAATAGCTCAGACATATTAGTTCCTTACTTTTGAAAACAGATTCCAGATGTGAAACTGTGCTCTCATATTGCTCAAACAGCTTTTAATTTTCAATCTGTGATAACTGTCCCAACATCAAAGGTTAATCTTACGTGACCGTGATTTATGCTGTGTTCTTTAACTTCTCAGTTCATAACAGCATAAAGTTTATTTAATCAATCCTAGCATTTTCTATTGTGGTGCCTGTGCTTTGGGTCTAATTAGCAACTAGCCCTGAATGCTGCAACTAGGTTGTGTATATATTTGCATAATTTTAAAAATAAATGCATACAGCCTTACTAATAGTTCATCTGTGTATCTCTCATGTTGTATGATTAGAGATCATTATTGTTTGAAATGATCAGTGTGTGGGCCGGGAGTGGTCCGAGGTTCTCGGGGGCGTGCGGCGCGGGCTGTGGCCAGCAGCCCTGGCACGCAGGTCGGGGAATGCAGGCCGGTGGACTAGAATTAGGCACGGACGCTTAGCGGTTGATTAAAGATTATTTTACTTACACCGAAGATGGTCACGGTGCAGGCAGGAAAACTTGCTTGAGTTGCAGTTACAGACAGAAAAGAAGAGAGGCGGACAAGAGTTCCTTCCACGCGAAGCTCTAGCCCAATCCGGTTGAAGGCTCTAAACACGTGAGCCTGTCGCGTCAACCGAAGAAAACAACTCGGAGAAAGAGCTCTGGATACACTCACATGAAGTTTGCTAGGCTCCGTGGAACTTGCGCGCAGGGAAGGGGTTCGTCAAGGGATCGTTCGGCGACGGGGAGAGGCCAGAGGTTGATCAGACCCCTGTAGCCTTCTTGAGATACACGCTGGGTCCAATAGGCTCCGCAGCGCTTAGAGATCTTCACAAGACGTGAAGTTCTCCTCCTCCAGATGGTTGTGGAGTCCTCCAACTTGGGTGGAAACCGCTCAAGCCTCTTATACGGCTAGCAAGCCAATCGCTAGCCGCCACGTGGGAATAATTTAGAACTGGCCAATAGTGAGACACAAATTTGCATGCGAATGGCAGGAACTCCTTTGCACCGTGCATTTCTCTTTGCAACTGAGAAATGCACCCTGCAAAGAAAGCTCCGAGTGGTGGGAAATAATTTAGCAGTGCTGAAGCGCACACAAACAAAATCACACCCTTGGGTTGTGACAATCAGCAGCAAAATTCTGCTATTGATCTATTTTGATTTCACCCAGAAGGAAGCCACAGGCAGCCTCTAAGACCATGAGGGGCCTACTAGGCCTTTAATGGACAAAGTTGGCATCTCTTATTTACAGTTTTCAAAAGCTGTCTCATTGAACTTACAAGCTCCAATATGAGAGTACCAGGAAAATAGAATGGATGCTGCAAAAAAGACTGAGCTATCTTCACTTCCCTTGTCTTGCATCTAGTTTCCCAAAGCAAATAAAGAGCAATCATTTCTGTTACAAGGTATTCTGTTGATATAAGATCTTATAATTGTGCTGGGGGAGCACTACTTCAGTACCTCTTTTACTGAGGGCAGTGTTTGAAATGGTAAGAAAGAATCAGGGCCAGAGTTCCTGCTCTGTGGCCCTTCTGTGCCATCATCTGGAAAAATAACAATTCCTACTCTTCTCTGTGGCCCTTCTCTGGACCCTCTCCAGGTTATCCACATCCCTCTTGAAGTGTGGTGCCCAAAACTGCACGCAGTACTCCAACTGCGGTCTGACCAGTGCCCGATAGAGGGGAAGTATCACCTCCTTGGTTCTGTTTGTCATGCATCTGCTGATGCATGATAAAGTGCAGTTAGCTTTGCTGATGACTTCATCACACTGAAGAGTCATGTTCATCTTGGAGTCCACTAGGACTCTCTCTCCTCCATCCTTGGCAAAGTCTTTGAAAAGATTATTAAGGCTCATATATGTGAGAGCCCGGCAGGAAAAATTATGCTGAGAGGAAACCAGCATGGGTTCATAGCAGGTAGATCGTGCCTGACTAATCTAGTCTCTTTTTATGACCAGGTTACAAAACACTTGGATGCAGGAGTAGGGTTAGACATTGTTTACTTAGACTTCAGGAAGGCCTTCGATACGGTATCCCACCCCATACTGATGAACAAATTAAGAGGCTGTGACTTGGATGATTACACAGTCCGGTGGGTGGCAAATTGGCTAGAGGGTCATACACAGAGAGTAGTGGTGGAAGCTTGTAAGTTCATAACCCGCAAATGTAACTTGTCTATCATAAATTTAACCAAAATGATAAAACTAACTTCGCATTAATCGTGGAACTGACTGGGCCCAAAAGGGTCTTGTAGCTGCAAGATTAGCTGACCTAATGGTTTTTGCTCGATGATAAAAACTGGTTCCAACCACCTGGCACACCCAACACATTCCAGGAAAGAATGTCCCAAGAAAGCATATTCAGAGAAACCTAAAAGGGTTGGGCTTAGGCGGAGTAATGTCAATTTCAAACCTAAAGGTGCTGCATTGTAATTTGCTTATTGGATAAACCCGAGTCTAGGTAGTAACCTTTTATGATAATTTTTAACACCTTTCAATCCCATAGGCTGCAGATAAGGCACAGCTATGGGGCAAGATTGCAAGTGGCTCTAAAGCCAACAGATTAGCATAAGACTGAGTATAAAAAGCATGTGTGTCAGGTGACCAGTGGCTGATACCCTTGCAGTGCCCAGTTGGCCTGCGACAGAATTGATCCATCTATCTGTTGTTATTATCTGTTGTTATTATTTACTATTAGCTCTTTAATACTGCATTATCTGCTCACCACATTTATTTTTCTGTTAACTGTTGTGTGTGTGAGCTATAATAAATTTGCCTTTGCTTTATGCCCAACTTTGCCTCCTCGATCCGAAACTGAACTGAACAGCCCAGTGGCTGATACCCTCGCAGCACCCATTTGGCCTGCGATAGAATTGATACACTCACAGTGCCCAGCTGGTCTGTGACAACCGAGCTCCTGATGTACGCCTCTGATATAGTGGTAAGCCACAATCAGGTCCCCTCTCAGCCTTTTATTCTTTAGGCTGAAGAATCTGAGATCCCTCAGCCTCTCCTCCTATGGCTTGATCATACGGGTGGCCCTTCTCTAGACCCTCTCAAGTTTTAGCATGTCCTTATTGAAGTGCAGCGCCCAGAACTGGATGTAATACTCCAGCTGCGGCCGCACCAGTGTTGAGTAAAGCGGGAGAATCACTTCTTTGGATTTACTGGAGATGCATTGAATGATGCATGCCAGAGTTTTATTGGCCCTAGCAGCTACTGTGTCACATTGTCGGCTCATATTCATGCTGGGGTCTATTGTTACCCCCAGATCCCTTTCATTTGTAGTGCTGGTCAGGTTAGCGACGCCCAGCCTGTAGGTGTGCTGGGGGTTCTTCCTTCCCAGATGCAGCACTTTGCATTTCTCTATGTTGAACCTCATCTGGTTCCATTCTGCCCAACATGCCAGCCTGTCTAGGTCTGCTTGTATCTGCAGCCTATCTGCGGGTGTGTCCACACAACCCCATATCTTGGCGTCATCCATGAACTTGGCCAGTGGGCTTTTCACCCCCTCATCCAGGTCATTGATGAAGATATTGAACAGCACTGGGTCAAGTACCAACCCCTGGGGTACACCGCTGCCCACATCTCACCAGGATGACACCAATCCATTAATTTGGACTCTGCATCCTACCCCGTGTAACCTGGGCAGTACTCCAAGAGGTACCCCCTCTCCAACTGAATGGATCAAAGCAGGTGCACCAATGCTGTGGGAGATGTAGGGACTCTCCTCCCCCTATAGAGCAGAGCCAGACCACCAATGTGGACTTAACTATAGTACCTTTTAATGAAAGAACAGTACTGGGAACATAACAGGCATAAATCAGGGGTATAGAGGACACTACAATGCCCCAAGGGGGCAGGATTCAACAAAGGTTAGACACTTACAATCCTTGACAAAAGACAGGGTTAACAAAATATAAAACACAAACAGCAGAGCAAACAATACTGGTTGGTGAAATATAAAAGGCACAAAATACGAAATGTCAAATGACAAGAAAATATAGGGCCTAGGTACCTGGAGGGGGAAAACACAATGGCCCCTTTCCACTGCGAGAGGATTGGTAGCTCACTCACCCCAAATCACCCTAGCTGGGACATGAACTCAAATCTCCCACATAGTAGGCAGAAATACTACAACACAGCCACAATTGCTAGCACTGTTCTAAGCTGCTAGGAGTCTTGACCTTCCCAGAGCCACGGACTCACATCAATCTACCTGGCCTCTTATTGGAGGAGCTGGAAGCAGAGCTGGGAACCTCTCAGGTTGCTGCTCAGATCCTTGCTGGAGTTGGGGAGCCTCTCCTGCTGGCTGCACGCTGCGCTGCTGAGGGTCCAACTGCTGCCTGCAGGTCCCACTCCTTCAGACTCTTCTGGGGCAACTGCTTCCATGTCCCTGGCTCAGCTCTTTGAAGCTCCTTCCTTGTGGTCCCTCACTGGTCTCCCCCTTGAGTCAGCTGCGCTGCCCCTTTTATCCCCCTCCAGGTAACCCAAGGGGCCAATTAGGGAACATGAGGGGTGAGTATCTGGGGCCTGATTGGTGAGGAAAGGGAGTACCATGTCCTCCAATCATCTTTTACCCCTTCAAAACCCCTGGGCCAAATCATTACCAGATTGGTAAGGAAAGGGAATCCCAAATCCTCCAATCATCTTTTAATTTTCAAAACCCCTGGGTTAAGGCACTGCCAGCTAGCCCGTCACACCCGCAACCAGTTTTACACCCACTTGATGATACTGCAGTTGAGGCTGGTATCTTCCAGTTTTCTGATAAGTACCTCATGTGATAGCAGGTCAAAGGCTTTCTGGAAGTTGAGGTATATGATGTTAACCGCTTTTCTCTCATCCAGGTGATGAGTCACCTGATCATAGAAAGAAATGGGGTTGGTCAGACAAGATCTACCCATGACGAAGCCATGCTGGCTGTCATTCAGTATCATGCCTTCTGCAAGTTTGTCACATATAGCCTCTTTGATGAATGTTTATAGGATTTTCCCTAGAATAGAAGTTAAGCGAATTGGCCTATAGTTTCCCGGGTCGTCACACTTCCCCTTCTTGAAGATGGGCACAACACTGGCCCTCTTCCAGTCCTCTGGGATTTCTCCAGAGGCCCATGATTTTTGAAAGATCTTTGCCAGGGGCTCTGTGATTACTTTGGCCACTTCTTGCAGCACTCTTGGGTGGAGTTCATCCGGTCCTGCTGATTTATATACGTCTAATTTCTTTAATTGATCATACACCAGTTCTATGGCAACGGTGGGAATGGTGTCAGTCCTGCCCTGCTCATTCTGTGCCCTATCTGACATGTTGTTCCCCTTGGTCTTGTGAAAGACCGAGGCAAAGTAGTCATTTAGGAATTCCATTTTTTCCTGATTGGTAGTGACCAGCTATCCTGAGGCATTGAGCAGCGGCCCCACACTCCCATTAATTTTCCTTTTACTCCCTATGTTGCTAAAGAAGGACTTCTTGTTGTCCGTGTCTTGTAGCTAGTTTTAGTTTGGTTTCTGCCTTAGCTTGCTTAATCTGGTTTCGACAAGTGTGGGCCATTGTCAAGTAGTGTTCCTTAGAGGCTGTCCCAAGCTTCCATTGTTTGTAAGCCTCTTTCTTTTTCTGTAGGAGTTGCTCCACCCGGCCTCAGCGTGCTGCAGAGGGACTGGCTAGGGCATGAGGGTGCTACAGTGTGGGGATAGCCGGCAGGCAGCCCCACAGTAGCACTCTTGTGCCCCAGCCAGCCACAGTCACCATCTATATGTGCACTGTGGCACAGTAAATAACTCTGCTGTAGGATAGTGTGGCAGGGCACTTGATGTGCCTTCCACTTTAAGAGGCACAGGCAGCCTGTTGAGCCACCAGCAGGTGGGGGTCAGGGCTAATTGCAGCATCAGCTGACCCAGGGGGCTGGCAGGTGACACTAGGCATGATCAAGGGAGTTACCTGATTAAAAGAGGGTTGGGTTTAGACAGGGTATAAGCCCAGATCCTGAGAGCAGGGCTGGCAGTAGCATCTTGGGAGCTAGTAAAGGAACATAGCCCAGCAGGAAGGTTGCCACTCCTGTAGCAAAACCCCCAGTTTTTCTTTTTTTTTAATTGATTTTAAAATGCATTTCCTCCCCTTCCCCAACCATTTCTGACTTTGTCTCTCCCTTTCTATCCCCTATAGATAAGTATAAGTAAGCTAAGATGTAGGATAAGCTTTAACATTTTATTTTATATAGTAAGTTTTATTTTTCTCTTTCCTCTGCAAATAAGTGCCCTGCTATTTTGATATAGATATCCACTGTTTTATAAGTGATAATTATTATGTTTGTATTGATTTTTTTACTGCTTTTATATTGTGTGATTACCGTTTTAGGCCTATATATGTAAATTAGCATAAGTCATGTCAAGTTTCCATCTTGTAATGTCAAGCCTCCATCTTATCCCCATGTCCGGTTGTGTAACCTATGACTCATACTACCCCTTCTATGTAACTTGGTTCCTGAATTAATGGGGATGAATGAGGGTGCTTGAGAGACAATGGCAGCAGGTCTCAAAAATAGCTCCTTCTGAATGACCGAACCATCAACAGCAATAACTGGACCAATGACCCAGCCCTTGGAACCACCCTCAGCATTCAAGACACAAAAGATCAGGCAACACACCATTGTGCCAAGCTGCACATGATCAATAAGAACATCTGGAACCCTCTGGAACAGGACTGACATTGCCTGGACAGGCCCTCCCATAGGAGATCATAGGTAGTCTGCCCCATAAAAAGGGGTAGTGAAGACTGACACTTTGGGACGCCCTCTTCATCTGGACCAGCACCATGCCACACCACCTATCCACCCAGAGGCCCTGCCAGCAACCCCTCTCTGGACAACACCTGCTAGACAAGGACCCCTTTCCAGCTTGGATAGGTAGCTATCACCCCCACCCCTTCTTCAACCAAGGACTTGGACTCTGTTTCTCTTCCCTACCTGGACTCCAGCCCTTCCACTGAGTCTCTTTCTCCTGCTGCCATTGTGAGTGCTTG
>NW_005841847.1:3680151-3710658 GCF_000455745.1 Alligator sinensis | reverse complement strand
TGTCCCCCCTTTGCCCCTACTTCTCCGCCCCCCCCCCCAACATCTCAGGTGTCTGCCTCAGTTTCCAGCCCCACTCTACCTTAAGTAACCCCAAGTCTCAGTTCCTCAGCCAGCTTCTCTCTAGTCCACCCGTTCTAATCCTAGTTCTGGCAACTTTCACTCCCTACACTTTAACTCTCTCTCTCTCACCTTAACCTTCCCCCAGGTACTCCAAGCACACACATACATACTGTACCATCCAAGTTAGGAACTTACCTATGTGTAGGTGGGTTTTGTGTGTGTGTGTGTGTATATATCATGCACACAATGACTCATATATATATATAGAGTCATTGTGTGCATGATATATGAATTAGTGATCTGTGTACGTATACTGAGTGTGCGGGTATGGACAATTGATTTTTGTGTAACTTTTGGGGTGTATAGTGTATGTGCTTGGATTGGTGATAGGTATGCATGTGCCTAGGCTAGTTTGGATGTGTATGTGCCTGAGTTGGTAGTGTGTGTGTGTGTGTATGCATCACAGCCTCCTGTCTAACAGTGCAATATTGAGATCCTGAAAGTTGGCTTGACCCCACAGGGCAACACTCCTGAATGCCAGCAAGAAGAATGACATCTGGAGGTTTGGGTAGGAACTATGGGGATGGAGGGAGTTCTAGGGACCCAGTGTGCAGGTGCAGAGCCCTGAGAAGGAGGCTGAGTGCCTGGGCCCTGTTGAGAGGCCAGATGAGTCCAAAGAGAGAGCGGCTAAGTGCGTGGGGCCCACTGAGAGGTCAGTTGAGCACCAGAGATGGTTTGAGAGTCTGTGGGCCTATGGAGTGGCCAGGTGAGCCCTGAGAGAGGGAGTGAGTTTGGGAAACCCAGTGAAAGGTTTGGGTGAACCCAGTGAGTGGGCACAGTGTGGAGACCTATTGAAGGGTCTGGATGAACCCCAGAGAAGGAAGGGGATGCATTAAGGAAGACCTATGGAGGGATCTGGGTGAGCCCAGAGAGAGGAAGTGATCTATGGAGGGGCTCGAGAGGGTAGACCCACAGAGACAAGAGGGCTGGCAGCTGGAGGACTGATCCTGGGAATCTCAACTGGCCTGTGCAGGGCAATGGCCCAAGAGGGGCCAAAGGGTAAAACAGACCATGGCAGAGACTGCCAGAGCTGGGAGAGCCTGAAGTTCTCACCTGGCCTGAGGTGGAGCCAGGGCCTAAGAGAAGCCAAAGGTCCTTGTGTGGCCACAGCCAGAAGGAAGGGGTCAAGGGGTATGCAGCCTGGGATGATGATGGCTGGTGCTAGGCCATCTGAGGAGAACGGATCAAGGAAAGGGATCTGAGAGTCAGCTGTGGGCCAGAGATGGAGGAATCAGATGGGAAATGGAGTCAGAACCAGGAGGCCCGGTGGTTAGCAGCCCAGGAGGGGTGTAGGACATCCAGAGGGAGCCCAGAGAGGGAAAAGTAAGATCTAATAACTGCAGCTGCAAATATCTGAAATAAAAAAAATCTAATAACACATTCACACTACATAAAAAGGAAGTTACAGGTAATGATTGTAATATACATGTACAATGTCACTTTTAGATATTTATGACTGGGAGAGTTATGTCACTTAGTGGGTTTTAGATTGTGGCATCCCACCCTTTGCAATTTTGATACTAATACTTACTAGTAATAGCAAGCGCTAGATATATGAGTATTAATTCTGTACTCATGTCAATCATATTAGGGTTAAATTTTGCTCTGGTGGTGTACATGTGCATAATGAAAGGTGGATACACTGCATTCCCCTGAGAGCAAACTCACTCTTGGTGCCTCTGCAACTCCTAAATGACCTAAAGAGGATGAGACTAGGTAGGGAGAAGGCAAACCCATTAACTGAGCAGCAGATCTGGCTATGCCATCATGTGCTAAGTGTTGCAATAAGCACTTCTTTCAGCATTTAGGGCTGCTCTTAGAGCCAGCAGGCCTCCTCAGTCAGTTTGCCAGTGGTGCTCTTCTATTCTTATTCTTTACTGCTTGTTGATTAGGAATAGCCTGTCCTGCATTTGTCACAGAGTTGGACTAGATGATCTTTGAAGTCCCTTCTAACCCTATAATTTCAGATTCACAACAGCTGAAAATTAATATAAAAAGCTGCTCAAAAAATGTTCTGCTGCTCTTTTGTCTTTGCATTTTCCCTCTTTTCCTTTCATTCTTGTAGTCTCACAAATAATGACCTTTAATCTAATGTACAGTTTTTCCTAAGCCTTTATTCTTGCTTCACAGCTTTCAACCTTCTTTCAGTTTGGTTCAACCAAGTAGTTGTCAGGTCATTACTTTGGCTTAGAAATGCTAACCTGATGTTTTGCAGTTAATTCTTGAGTCTGATGAGCTCCTAAACACATAAATAAAATTACATTACTGTCTGCATGAGGAAAACAAATAAACCAGTTCCTGGAAAGCAACTATTCCTTGACATATCCAGGAGATTTTTTCATAAGTCTCTAGCAAGTTGGGCATAGTTATTTATTTTTTTTAATTACTTAGCAGGACCCTATGGCTAACAGACAGTCAAAAAGCCCAAGGCTGAATTGATTCAATCTTCACAGGTTAGTCTAAGCTGCATAAATTGAACTGATAAACAAGACAACGGACATTCACTTTTGATTCCAGAAATGCAGCCACATGCCTGTAGTGGCTCAGGCCAGAAGCTGGGGTGTGCTAGAGCATGCCTCCCTACTTAGCTGGAGCAAACAGCTTGGGCCAAACCTACCACACCCACTCTATGAGAAGGGGTTTGTGCGGGAGGTGTAAAGCATCCTGGGATGCTGGGAGACTGAATCAACTTGAATCCGGAGGGGATCTGGGACAGAAGCTCAATAAACCAATATCATAGATCAAAATAAACCAGTATAACCTAAATCAGTTATATATGATACTACATCCATCCACGTTTATCTTTAACTGGTTTTAGCCATTTTGAAAGTTGTTTATGTGAACTGAACTTCTGTTGTCTTACAGATTTGAACCAGTTTCTGATCACTTATACCAGTTTATTTATAACTACTGTCCCTAGCCTGTAAGAAAACCATTTTTGTTATGTATAGGAGTGGCAAATTTTCATTGATGATATGCAATATGTGTATTTACGGATCTTCTGAGGCTGAAGCCTAACATAAAATAAAGTCAGTCACTCTTTAAAGTGTTTTTAGAACTAATAGAAACATCTTGTACTGTTATGAAATAAAATAAAATCAATAAGCAGCTCTAGAAAAGAGACAAAGAACATTTTAATGCCTTTTGAAATTGTGCAACACCAAAAAAGATGCAAATAGCTGACTCCAATTATTATGAGAAAGTAAAAGTAAAGCGTAATTTGTATTTTAAACACACTTAAATTCATATATCTTCAATTCAACAATATTAACTGTAGAGTGGAGGTTTACAGAAGCTATTTGTCCTTGTCTGAAATTGTTATTCTATATAGTTGTCTTTTTCCATCTTCTATTCTTCCTAAAACTTTGATAACAGACAAGTTAGGCATCTAAGGGTGCATCTACAGATTCATTAATGTGTTTTAGGTAATGTACATCTAGTACCTCCGGGCACCTATACATGTGGCTCTGAGAGCCACTCTAATTAAAGTGCCCAAAGTGTCATGTGTATTCAGCACCTCATGCTTCAAAATGGTGGTGGAGGTGCTGCAACTAAAGCTCATTTGACAAGCTTTATTTCAAGTACCCCTGCAACCATTTTGAAGCATGGGGATGCTGAATATGTGACACAGAAGCTACTGGAGCATTAATTAGCATGCATCAGAGCCAGTGGGGACACATAGGGAGTGCACGGGGGTGCACGTGCACCCCCTGAGAGCGCTGGTGCTTCCCCTGACAGCCAGCGTTACCTGCTTAGGCGATGGGCAGGGGGACAGATGACAGCATTGGTGCCCACCCTGAGAATGCTGGCTGTGGAGTGGGGGTATCAGGAGAAGTGGTGCCTCTGTGGCTGATCGGCATGACACTTCTGGGTCGGCGCGATCAGCTGCCAGGGGACCACCTCCTCCCCGCATCAGCATGACCAGCCATGGGAGGACCCCCTGGTTGCTGACTGGCCACTGAGGGGCAAGTGCCTCCCCTGACTGAGGAGGCACCAGTCACCAATGATCAGAGCAGATGTCCAGCACATGTATAGGTGCCCTCCATTGTAAGGTACAGAAAAATGTGCATTAGCCTATTTTAATACTGAAGAGTACAGTTTTTGGTGATGCTTTAATGCGCATTAAAATAAGCTAATGCACATTAAAGTGCATGTGTAGACATGCCCTAAGAGACCAAAGGCTCATCCTATAATTTTCTATGATACTGAGCTTATCAATCATATGGTATTGAGAGGACACTCCCAGTACAGCATTCCTCTTTTCAATGCATTAACCTTTATTCCTACTGTGACAACCTTTCTACTTTCTTTATACAACCTGACGATTATAACTGTAGTGAGAGATGATTGGAAAGGTGAATAGTGGAATGTCTGTGGAACAGAGGGTCAGAAGATGCTATCCTCCAAAGTGGCTTCAAACTTTTCAACCAGAAACTGTTTCAGTGATAAAAATGAACCGCTCTAGTGACTTAAGGGAACGCACAGATCCTACTCCAAAAATTTGACAGCCCATAGCTTCTATTTTTTATTGAGTTCTAACTGGGTACCCAGAGCCCTGTTATCAATGAAGCCTCCACATGAATAAAACTCAATACAAGTTCAGGGTCTAAAATGGGGGTTTTCGACTTTGCAATATAAATGCAAATATACTTTTACATTTTCAGTAATGACAAGACATTCTTTAGTTGTAAAATAATTTACACACCAGACATATAGGGATCTATATGCTCAAATTAAATTACAAAAAAGTACCAGTACTTTCTAAGAACCACTGCAAGGTCTCTGTCAGAAGATCCAGTTTTTTCATTTTCTTATAATTTACTCAAAGGTCTGCCATGAGAGACTTTGAAAATAATAAGAAAGCAGTGGTCTCCCTACATTATTCAAGGGTCTACTAGTTTTATTATTTTCAGTAATAATAAGTAATAAAACTTCTTGGATTATTACACTATCCCTTCCATATAGACCTTAATATTACACCATCCTTTAACTGCAGTTGAATGGCATGAAATAACCTCCCATTACTAAGCATACACAAGACTTAATGGTCGCAAGTATTATTTACTGAGTAAAAACAAATAGCTAACTCTTCCTTCTCTTTGGGGAAATGCTTCTAGCATAGTCTGTATGCAATGCACACATAAATTACACACCTAAAGAATGAACAAAATCATAAAACTGAAAATATGGCCTCTAATGTGAATAAAAACTGAGGGAAGATAAATCTCCTTTGTAGCCTTCTCTCTGACCCCAGTGCAAAAGCTCCCTCACTGAGTGTAAGAGCAGAGAAATGCAATTTCAGCTTTTTATACTAGAGCAATATATCTACCTCTGCCAACTCCATGCAGAAAACATGAACTTCATCCTAAAAGGCTTTCTATGTTTACCAATCACCTGGGAAAAGTTGTCAAAAACACAGTGAACCAAATTCTAATTGCACTAACTCATCCTGGTTCTGATAAACAAAGCAATGTGGTTTGAATTTCAAAACCATTCTCATCAAAATCCTGGGGAGAAGAAAGAGCCTGTATTTAAGGTTTCCTTTTGAATCTCAAAGACAGAAACAGGGGTTGGTGGTGAGTCCTGAATGAATTAAAGAATTCTCCCTGTCAGATGTGAATCTATATTTAGAAGCCATCATGTTTCAAAACCAAAGCTGAATTATATTTTTTTAAAATGACATCCAAGGTGGAATGGACAAGTCTCAGAAGGTTCAGCAATTCTGTATAGATACGGATCTACATTTATAATACTTGATGGAAGCTTATCCAAACTAACAGAGCCTTTTGAGGGATGCCCTCCTGCAACCCTCTCTCACAGTCCCTACACATTTGATCTGCGAAAGAATCCCTTTCCCATCTGGCTGCAACAGCAGTCCAGGAAGGCAATTTGCCATCTTTCCAAATGCAGAGAATTTCCAAGGGGACAGGCCGTGCAAGCCCCATGACAAGCCTAAGTCTTTGGAAGAGGGCTGGTCTCTTCCCACAGCCTTCATCTTATTCATCTACTCATATGTTCTCTTCTCAGGGAAGAGAGATCCTGCACCACCCTCACACTTGTGAGATTATTTGGACAGTTTTTATCTTGAGTTGCATGCTCCATAGCCTTTGCTCAGCATCTGGAGATGCTACCACTTGCATTTGAATTTTGGACTTCTGGTACTTTCCAGATGGAGAGGCTCCCCTCAGTGAAGAACATGCCTGGGAAACCCCAGGGTCTCTCTACCTTTAGGGGGAGTACTACAAGGAAAGTCCTACACACCGGGCATGTCTACACGTGCCCCCAGCTGTGCAGTTGTTACTGTGCAGTCCTGGAGGCACACAGGTTGTTTCTGACCCTACTGCGCAGTTGGTCATTGCTACGGTGCAGTAGCTTTGGCATCACGGTTTGTGCCCATTGACACTATGTCATCATAGTGATGAGCTACATCGCTATAGCTTGTTGCTATGGTGACAAAGCATCTTGTGTAGATGTGCCTACATTGTAGAAAACATGCCAAAAATGGATAGAGAAATGAGGCATTAATCTAAAGTTTTCCAAAGCTCTATGTAGGATCAGGTCTTCAGCTATCAGCACAATTCTGTTCACATCACTGGAGCTGCATTACAGCAACTGAGGCCTTGGCCCAGAGTGATGAGTAAAACGGAATGGACAAAAGGTTAGAGACCTTGTGTATGTCCATGTCTCAGTCTCTGTTTGAGTATGTACAGATTTGTTAGAGGGTTTCATTTTAACCAGTCCAAGCAATATAGAGTAGATAGTTAAGGAAACTTTGGGCCTTTTTTTTCTGGATAAGGAAAAATATGAATCAAGGGGAAATAAGAATCAATTGTTTAAAGAAACGCGAAATCAATTTTCTCATCACAGGAACCATTTTAGAGCAATTCACCAAGTCAAGCTAATGAACAACCCCTTCTTTCATGGCATTCCTAGAGGAGGCATTATCCCAAATGATATGGTTACTTAATATGAACATTTACAAAGGGACAGTCATTATGTGAATTATGTATTTTACATAATTTATTTTGACTTAGTTTATAGCACCACTTCTATCATTTCTCATTCTGTGATAAAAAAGCATCAATTATATAACCCTTCTAGCATGTCTACAGAACAAATGTCTGCTCATGAAGTTGCTCATTCAAATATATAATTATACATATATAATGTCCTGGACAGTCTGAGTATGCCAAAATAATGAAAAGATCAAACATACTGGCTTAAATGAAGTAGTCTGGGCATCCGTTAAGCATCACAATGTTTGAGCCTTTCTCCTCCAGTGTCACCTAGGGTTTGCTTACTGTTGACTGAAACACCTTTATTGTTAAATACATAAACCCACTCAGAACCTGGAAATGAGTATACCTGCTGTCATATTTTAAGGACAATACACAGTAAGCTAATACACAGTAAGCTGCTTTTCCATGTCTTCAGACAATGCATTTTTACAGTGGCTTATCCACTTTGTATGGATGAATAACCTGCATGTTAGTTGTGAATCACAGAATATGTCAAAGGAATAAGAACAATCCAAATTGTAACAAATACAGCTACAATTTTCAGGAATTAATACCCTGTAATAGGAGGTGGAGAGGTAAAATACAGTAAAGCAATTTATAGTCACTCTTCCAGGTTATTACTATAGCAATAAGCTGTTTAGGAATTAAAACATAGTGGGCCATGAGTCTGTGTCAGCATGCCTGAAGGTAGAAGTTGGTCAGCTGTTGTGATTTGGTCTGAAAGTTAATGCAATCATTTCTCCAAAGTAAAACAGAACTTCTGAATTATTACAAATATAATTTATTTGCAAGCATTGTGGGAGAGGAGGATGTTAGACTGCTGTTCTTGTTTAAAAGCTTTATATAGCCAAACAATAGCTTTTAGTCTGAGCATCCTTTAGATCAGGAGTGGCTAACCTACAGCATATATGCCACAAGTGGCACTAATAGATTATTTATGTGGCATGCAGCAGATCCAGCAGAAAGCAGTCAGAACAGCAGCAGGGAATAGGAGCAGAGCAATGGATAGAGAAGGGGAAACGGATCGGAATAGCCCCCCAGGGAGGGGCTGGGGCTTGACATGTGCCAGAAGAGTTGCCTCCCACTGCTTTAGCTGATTCAAAATTAAAGAAAATATACAACTGGAGTTCCTGCCATCACTGCTACCAAAATAAATTATGAGACCTATCTTCTTCTGTGATTTACATGGGGGAGGGCTGATCCAAAGTCTAATATATGTAGTGAGAGGCATTGAGAACTTCCAGAGTTTTCCTTTATCCTTTGGCCACTTGGTCAGTTGGAAAAAAGTTTAAAAACAATTATGACCAAAAATATAGCTTGTTAGCGTGGACTTTAAATGGCCAGATCTTATGAGGAGAGTCCCATAGAACAAAGTTCTATGAAATAGGCAAGATTGAATTGCCTTCTCATAAAATGTTCATGATTTTTTTTTCTGACAACTGTTCTCTGCATCTCCTTTCCAACTTCTCATATGATTTTTCCTGCAATAAGTATCTTCTGCCAATAAAATTCACCTTGTGTACTTAACCTCCTTCTTTCCAATTCTGAATCAAATTACAAAGATAAAATCACTCCAGTCTTTTTTTCATATGTCCATTAGCTAACCACTTAAGAAACCTGAATTAATATTTTCTATTCTGGGAAGTTATATGTTTGTCTTGCCTCTGATTCAAAAGACTCCCTTGTCTATTAGAAATTCTAACTCCAGCCAGGCTCTTCCATAATTTGGATACTCTATCTGAATTTAAATTCTTGGTTAGTAAAAATAAGTATTCTGACAAAAGTCCTTAAAAATAGTTCCTGTAATTAAAAAATCCTGCTCCCACCAAACTTAGTGCCCAACATGTTTGTTGACTTCCGTGATACAAAGTTAGTGATTAATCTATTGTTTAAACCTTTAATTTTTGGGGTGTACCTTTATATAAGCATTTGCACCTACCTTTTTAACTTATTTGACCTAGGTGAATTGTAAAAAAGAGGAATCATGTTCTACCTCTAAATATCTATTATAAACTATAATATTTTTCAACTAAGAAATTATTATTATTTTAATATTTATATTGTGGTAATACCTGGAGGCCAACCAGGCCAGGCTCCATAGTGTGCTGAGTGCTGTACAGAAAGGAGAATCATAGTCCCTTCTTTAAAGAATTCACAGTTTAAATACTCTGTCCTATCTAGGTTCTCAGCACTTCCCTGTACTTGTAAGAGCACTGCCTAGCTTATAAACTAAGAATACTAAGTTATTTTATTAACTAAGACTAGTAAGCCATCCAGGGAATAATTATATCTGACAGATGATAGTATTCCTATAGCTAATTCTTCTTAGCAGTACTCCATGAGGAACCCCATACAGAACAAGCATAATAAATACCTGTATTTGCTATGGGACACTTTGGACACATTTCTTGAATAGTGCTGATTGAAAATGAAAATCTGTTTTCTCAAAAGTTAAAGGATGTCTATATTTAAAACTGTTTGAAACCAATCCATTTATGTGCTTTCAATATTTTCTAAAGTTTTCCCCTGATTCAAAAATTAGGAACACTATTGAAATGCTTGTCATTTCTGTCATGTAATTTGTTACCCAACATCATTCTATAAAATATTATTAAAAATTCCAGAAAAAAGCATAAGATTATCTCAAAAAAGCTCTAAAAATATTGACATCTTTTAAAAAATAACACTGTATTTAAAAAAGGCTATTGACATTTTTCAGTTATTTCTAATATTCCTATCTTACAATAATAGAATCATAGATAATCAGGTTTGGAAGGGACCTCAGGAGGTCATCTAGTCCAACTCCCTGACCAACCCCAACTAGATCATCCCAGCCAAGGCTTTGTCTTGCTGGGTCTTAAAAACCTCCAAGGATGGAGATTCCACCCTCTCTCTGGGTAACCTTTTCCAGTGCTTTACTACCCTCCTAATGAGAAAGTTATTCCTAATAGCTAACTTAAACTTCCCATGCTGCAACTTGAGACCATTGCTCTGTATTCTGTCATCTGCCGCTATTGAGTCTAGCTCCATCCTCTTTGGAACCCCCCTTCAGGTAGTTGAAGTGTGCTATTAAATCCCCCCTCAGGCTTCTCTTCTCCACACTAAATAAGACCAATTCCCTCTGCCTCTCCTCAGAAGTCACGTACCCCAGACCTCTAAACATTTTCATTGCCCTCTCCTGGACTCTCTCCAATTTGTCTGCATCCTTTCTGTAGTGGGGTGGCCAAAACTGGACACAGTACTACTGATGCAGCCTCACCAGTTGTTACGTCTCAGCTCTGTGTTCTTGGGAACCCTGGCACAGGATGCAGTCTGTCTGACTCACAAAGATTTACCCCCCCCTCCACCTAAATGCAGCTCTGTGTTCTTGGGAACCCTGGCACCCTAAGACCCTCCAGATAAGGGTGACAAGAGTGAAACAACTGCCCTACGTCTCATTTGCATCCAAGATGGAACCAGATGACCATTCATTTACATGAGAGATGGAGAACAGAAAGCCTGAAGCAGAGACTGCAGTGAATTCTGGGATCAGAGAAGCAGGGGAGCACTGCATGATAGGGAATCTGTGCTCCAAATGCTAATCAACCCAAATTTACACACACCCAGCTCAGCATTTATCAGACCAATTCTAATCTGGATTTAGAAAGGACCTTCCCCTTCCCACCACAGACACACACAGAGCTCTAAGTTTAATAGGCATCTCGGGCCGTACATTCCCCGGTCCCACTATGGGAGGCCTATTTAAACTTGATTGACTAAAACTCGGTTGCCGGGTTAGGGAATGCTGAGGCAAGAGACCGAGTCAGAGGGGATATGGGCAACATTTGAACAATGGTTAAGGGTTCATCACAACATCCAGCCCGTTGGAGCCCTAATCACAGGTGTTGTCATACTTTTCCCGAGACGACTGGTGGGAGTCCTCTCCACAAAAGGTTATGAGCACCCCAATAATTGCTTTAAGTCTGTTAAAAGACTATAGTAAGATCTGGAAAAGTCATGCTAAGCTGAGGCTTGTGCACAACAAGTAAAAATCCAAAATCCTGATGCTGCAAGCTATCTATTGTTCCTAAAGAAACCATGAGATATCCCATCAGTATATCTGCCACCCATAGGAATCTCAAGCTGGCTCCCAAGTATTTGGGTTACTCCCTAATCTTAAGTGTTTCCTGATTATCAATCAGTTTCCTGAGATGGTCCAAACCAGATAACCCCTTGTCAATAGAAAAGACAATGATTTACACTACTGAGGGTGCTACGGAGCAGCTGAACTGAGGGTATAAAAATCTGTAAGTGTGTGTGCTGCTAGAAAAAGAGAAAGAACAGGAAGAGGAAAAGGAAGGAAAAGAAGTAGAAGCAGGAGGAAAGAAGGAGAAGAAGAAAACCCCTGTGCTGACACCATCCCCTGTCGTTCTTGGGACGCTGGAAGAACAGATCATCTCTCCCTTCAAGGACTGTGCTACAGACTGTGCCTGTCAGCTTTGCAGCCTGAGTACCGTGGACTAGGTGAGATCCCAGCGTTCTCTGTCTTCTTTCTAGGCATAAACTTCTGAACCTGAACTGTATCAGTTAAGCTTGAGCTAAGTTTCCCCAAATACTTAGTGAAACCAGGGTAGTATTGTCATTGTTGGTGTTTGTTTTTCTTTTGCATGTCTATTACTACTAGTACTATTATATATTTCATATGCTTAGCAATAAATAACTTTTATACCTAAGCTAAAGATCCCTGTGAAGCCCAAAAATACTGTGGGGTCTGCTCATCAAGAGGTCAAAGATTGGGACGTGCTGAGTTTGAAACACATAAGGGGATCAGCTTGTACAGGCTGATTGACCCAGTTTGACTCAGACGTGCCCTTATGAACTGAATGCTGGCCCATGAGGGAGTCAGCTGGACACCCAGCTGGATTCAGAGGGATTCTGTTTACCTGTGTGCTTGTGTCTGACTGCAGTTTATTGTTGCTCTGATGAACTGATTCTTGGCATAGGAGGGTGTCAGCCTGTCCATGCTGATCAACCCGGCCGGGTCAGGTGTGTCGCATTAATCTGTGTGTATGACTGATTTGGTGACTGGAGGAACCCAGCCCCATTGAAACTGAGTCCTGCAAGATAGCTCCAATGGGGGGTGAGGACTTGCAGAAGGGAGATATACAGCTTCATATAGAAACACAAGTAACACAAGCAGCACATTGATAGAATACCAAGACCCTAGAAACGTGTCCCTTAAATGAGCACACCCCAAAGTAATGGGCAAATCTGGTAACACAGTGCTATATAGAGGGGAAGAATCACTTCCCTCAATCTTCTGGCAATGCTTCTACTAATGCAGCCCAGTATGCCTTTAGCCTTCTTCGCAACAAGGGTACACTGTTGACTTATATTCAGCTTGTCCTCTGTAACCCCCATGTCCTTTTCTGGAGAGCTGCTGCTTAGCCAGTTGGTTCCCAGCTGGTACTGCTGCATAGGATAGTTCTGTCCTAAGTATAGGACTTGGCACTTGGGCACTTGTCCTTATTGAACATCATGAGATTCTTTTTGGTCCAAATCTCCAATTTGTCGAGTTCTCTCTGAATCCCAGCCCTACCTTCCACTGTGTCTACTACTCCCCCCAAACTGATGTAATCTGCAAGCTTGAGGGTGCACTTCATCCCATCTTCCAAGTTGTTGCACTTCATCCCATCTTCCAGGTCTGACCCCTAGGGCACTCTACTTGATACCAGCTGATGACTAGACATTGAGCTATTGACCCTCCGACTCGGACCCTCCCAAGGCAGCTTGGGCTCCAGAACAATATGAAAGCAGGTGTTCTGGCCAGACCCTGTGCACAGAGCTTATATGCAGCACAGCCAAAGCGGGGTAGGATTGTACTGCCACACAGCCTCTGGATCTGTCTTTGCCAGGTAAATGCAACTGTGGAATGTCTGCAAGGACATGACTGTCTGATTGCCTGAGCCAAGCCTCTGAACATGACAAGAAGTAATAAGACATTTCCAAAGAAATAAACTCAGCCCTGCCAACATGACTGCATCAAGTGTCAACCTACTCAGAAGCTGGTATAGAAGCCCAGGAGCTTCCAAAATTTCCTTGTAGTGAACTTCACCGCTGTTGATCCCCCACATCTGGAATTTCTTGAGGAAACCAGCCTCCAAAATCCATATATAGCTCTCCCCTTTGCAGTGTTACCCAGCCAAAGACGGAAATGCCAGGAAGGCCCTGTGGACTTGTATGGACTGTGAGCTCTGGGTTTTGGTGTAAATGGGAATGAAAACACCCATTTATATTTTAATTTCTAAAACAGTGGTTCCCAATCCTGGGTCACAACCCAAATGAGGGTTGCGGGGCAATGCTGGCAGTGCTGCACAGAAAAGACAAGCTGCGCTGCACCCCGGAAGCTCCCCTGCACCCGCCCCCAGGCTGCTACCACCACCGCCACCGCACTCCACTCCCAGCAGCGGGGCGCAGAAAAGAAAGGTTGAGAGCCACTGTTCTAAAAGCTGTGATGGCAAGAGAGGAATAATTGGCAAGAGAAAAATAATTTACAAAAAACCCATGCTATAAAAGCACTCAGGTTCTTTGGGTAGATGTGATATCTTTTATTAGACCAACTGAGTAGTTGGAAGAAAGTTCTTAGCAAGCTTTCGGGTACAATTACCCTTCGTCAGGCATAGGGAGTGTCTGCTGGTTTCAGACTCTAAGGAACAAGAGAAGCTAAAAGTGTGGTAGCATGTCAGTGAAAATGTAAATAGGCAGAGATAAGCAAGACAAAAGGAAAAGCAGGGAAGGGAGGGGGAAGAGAGCAGGGGGAAAAAAGTCAGAGGGAGGCAATCATGATAAAATACAAGGTGGAAAAGAGGCAGTTTGTGAAAAAGAGAATAGTTGGAGATGAGGATCTGATCAGGATTTGATCTTTACAGAGCCAAATAGCTGAAATAATTACAAGTCATCACGCAGAACAGGCATATGGCAAGGAACGAGTAGAAGCTGAACCATTTAGCCTGCATGTTTTCCCTGGAGACTAACACGGCAAATGCAAGGTCTTGGGCCTTAGCTTGTGGACCTGTGTATATGTCCCTGTCTATAAGAGAGGAGCAGAAGAAACAAACAGAAGGACAAAAAAAGAACAAAGAAACAGTAAGAGAAGCCCTGGTCATGTGATCCTGAGGGGGGAAAAAAAGAAAGAAACTTTTGGAATAAATTAAATTTGGAATAAATTACAGAAGAGGTTTTGAACTGTGAGCAATGAAGCTATTTTCCTGTGGTACCTACTGGGTTCAGGGAAGCAGGACTTTGTATATTCTTCATAAATAAACAGGATTATGTCAGATTTACCTGACCCTTTCATCAATTTCCCCTCCTAACGGAAATAACCAAGAGATCCCCAAAATAAACTTAATTCTCAAAAAAAGAAAGCATACCAATAATTATTGCTGTATAATGCTAAATACTCTAAAAACCAGGTATTAGGCAAAAAAAACAAGGCACCTAAAATAAGTGGATACTTTTGACTTTAACTGCTGTAGGTCACTGTTTCACATGTATAACATGTAGAAAATAGAGGTTTTGTGAAGATAAATTAATTTAATGTTTGTGAAGTACAGGCGTGTCGCAACTTATACAGGGGTTAGGTTCCAAGATCAGCGTGTAAGGCGAAAATCGCGCATAGTCCAATCACCAGCAATTTGACTAGTGGCGACTGCCTCTGCCTCCAAAACTTCCTGCCACTACCATGGAGCCGTGCTTGGAGCTGTGCGGCCGCCGGCAGTGGCGCAGTGCGGGGTGGTGGGGGGGATGGCTGCGTGCCACCAGGCCGCCACCACGCTGTCAAAACTTCCCATTGCCACCGCAAATGGAAGCAAACTGAAGCCCCACCCCCCCACCCCATGTAAAGTTGAATTCACGCAAGTTAAATGCGCGTATGATGCAACTGTACTGTACTCATATGCTATAGTGGTGATCACCTAAACAAGCCAAGTAAAAAAAAATACTACTATCTTCAGAGCAGAGTTTGAACAGTATACAGTAAGTAATCACCATGACCACACATTAAACAATAAAGGCAAAACCAAATATTGAATGCCGCCAGTTAGGTGAGTGCCACCATACACTGAGTTAGGTAGGAATCCTGTGGAACATAATATGTGAATATGCAATTAAAGACATAATACATACACACAAAGGGACTAAATTAAGGTTTCATAAGAAGCCTTAATTCCAGCATTTCCAAACTACTGAGTACTTGACTTTGCAACCTTAATAATGTTCTTTTAACAGTTTGCATTTATGACTATATACGTTTGCTTAAATTATCATCCTCTCATTTCTGATGTCTTGTTTGCAACAATGGTTTCATTGTCTTACCCTCTGTATTTTGAACACTTTGTCTGGATATGCAAATCTTTGCAGTATGACCTTGATGAATAATAGGAGTTTGTATAATTTAGATTAGTTCAGTAATTGTTTGGACCAGATGCCAGAAACAGCCCCAGGGAATTTAGCATTCATTCAGAAGACATAGTTGTTGTTATGCAATTTAAGGTCAGGACAAAGCAACAACTTGTAACCAAGAGGACATTCTGCTGATCTTGCCTTAGACATCAACAGCAGGTAACTGCTACCTAAGAGGATGGGCTGATTCCAGGAATTTCACTGAATGCTGAGTTTGGCACCTTAGAGTCACCTTTTCTAAAATGCATTGTAGAAACAAAGCCAAATTGAAGTGATAAAAAGTGCTCTTGCAGATATGACAAACAACCTTTCACTTTGCTTCCCTTTGGTGGTGTGGGAAGGCACATGCCTTTTTATGCTTTTCAAATTATTGTAAGGTAAGGTGTGTGATGGAGATTACAATATTTGTTGCTCTTCAGACATGTTTACTCTTCTACTTTGGACACCTAGTTCTGAAAATAGAAGGAAATGTAATTTTAGCCTTGATGTGTACTGTATATTGCAAGGAGCCAAGCAGGAGAGATCACTAGACAGAGACTCAAAAGAAGAGCCATCTAAGAAGTATATGATAATATGTTACTAAATCTATAACAAGATCCAATGAGAAGAAAATTTGCAGGATGCCACAGGAAGAAACTTGTACTATTTTTTTTTTTATTTAGAGTCAGTGGAATATGTTATCTGGCTACATATCAATATCATTCTTGCTGTGCAAAACAGTGCCATAAAAGAATTAGCACAGACTTTGTATATGGAGCAATCAGTCCTTGAATGCACTGGAGTAGAGCTCAGTGACTAAGGCTAAATGTATTGGAGATGGGATCAAACCCTTTTTTCTTCCACCTTCCCCATCCTGATCCCAGGAGTAAGTGGCAGTGTTTGATCCCCCTACCTCAGCTATTTTAATAGCCACTCTCCATCACACCTGTGACATGGCTCCTCTATTGGCAGCATGGGAAGAAGTGGCCTAGACCCAGCTGTGCTAATATTACATCAGTGGAAGATTCCCCACACTGGTTGCAGTGGAAGCAGTGAGGCCTGCACTGGGTCTTTTTGAAACTCTAACCCTCACAGGTCAAATCCTTCTCTAGAAGCTAAAACAAGATCATTCTTATTGCTGTTTCCAGGTACCAGAATTTTTCTTTTTTTAGCAGATGTGGCAGAACAACTTGTTTCTGCATCCAAATCCACTGCTTCACAAGAGATGAAAATCTCACAGAATAATTAGACACTTACAAGTTCAAAGAAATTATGATGTTATATAGACACCTGGGGCAGAGTTCAAGTTTTTCTAGTGAACACATGAAGTGCAGCTTGAGACTAACTCTAAGTTACCTGGTAAAGGGCATGCCTGCACAAACATTTGATATGGGATCAGTTTACTTGTGAGTAAACACTCCTGGGCAGGTATCTACACATGCAGGGAAGCGGGAGCGGATTTGCTGCTAATGGCTCCTGCTGCCACCAGGGGGAGCTCTAGGCTCCCCCTGGGTGCTACCCCAGGAGTTGGCAGGGACCACCAGGCCAGGAGACAGCTGAGGCTGGGACATTACACCCTGCCTCTGGGGCTACCTGCTTGCTGCCCTGCTGGCAGATCAGGGTAGGGGCCTGAGACCTACCCCACCCCTGAAGCTCTTTCCAAACCCCTGTGCCTTTGTCACTTGATTGGGGCATGGGGCTGGGACCTGCCCCTCATCAGGACAGTTCCCAGCCCCTGCCCTGTGGTTGCAGGGTGGAGGGTGGGGAGCTCGTTCCCTGCTCAGCTCCATGGGCATGGAGCTGGGTGCAGAACAGGGAGCTGCTAGCACCAGCTCTGTGACCATGGGACTAGCACTGGGATAACCTTATCTCCAAGCCTAAGCTCCGTGACTGTGGGGGCCAGTGCCATGAAACCCTTATCTCCCAGCACCAGCTCCACAGTCGTGGCGCTGGTGCTGGAAGATCCTCATCTCCCAGTGCTGGCTCCACGGTCCTGGAACCAGTGCTGGCAGACCCTTATCTCCCAGTGCCAGCTCCACAGTAACAGGGCTGGCATAGGGAGATCCTAATCTCCCAGCCCGAGCTCTGTGGTTGCAGGGCTCAGGCTGGGAGACCCTTACCTTTCAGCATTGGCACTGTGACTGCAGAGCTGGCACTGGGAGATAAGGGTTTCCCAGCCTGAGCTCCGTGACCACAGAGCTTGGGCTGGGAAATAAGAATCTACTAGCAATGGCCCTGTGACTGTGGAGCTGGTGCTGGGAGATAAAGATCTCCCAGCTCCCACTCCCTGATCACAGTTTTGGAGCCCCCTACTGCCAGGCCTGGGGGACATAGTCCCCGCCTGGGCTCCAGTTGGGCAAAAGCAGTCCCCCACCCCCTGGTGGCTGGCTGACCATGGGCAGATTTGTTCCTGGTTAGGTGTCTACATGAGCACATTTACTCACAATTAATGCATTTTACTGCGCAGTAGGCATGTGCATGTGTAGACACATGTTTACTAGCATAGCCTGCTGTGCAGTAAGCATCTCATGGGCTAGGGACAGAAGTTACATGCAAACCAGTTTAAGTGATCAGAAACTGGTTTAAACTTGTAATAGAACAGAAGCTCAGTGCACATAAACCAGTTTCAAAATGGCTGAAATTAGTTTAAGATAAACCTGGTTGAATGTAGTATCAGACTTAACTGATTTGGTCAAACCGGTTTATGAAATTTCTGTCCCAGAACCCATCCTGGTTCCAGTTAAATCACAGTCCCCCAGCATTCCAGCATGCTTTGCAGCTCTCGGCTGGGCTGTCTGCTCCAGAGAGCAGGGCTGGACCTGCCCCTCTGTTCCCTAGCTGAAGCAATGAGGGCTAGCTGACAAGAGTCGGGGGGAGGGGAGGGGCAAGCCCAGCTGGGGATACAGCCCAATCTACAGGGGAGGACTGCTCCCCCCAAGCAAACCCCGGCTGAGGTCTGGGGCCAGAGAGGGAGGTTAAATGCCCCTTCCCCTGCTCAAAATTACTGCTGGCTGCAACTGTGGACTACAAATTTCAGAGGCATCTGGAAACAAGAAGAAGAAGTGATGAGCAACCTTGCAGAGTCCTGCTGTTTTAATTCTGAACTGCAAATCCCAGAGACCTTGGGGACAGCAGGAAAAGGAAGTGAACGCATAGCTAGAAAGCCTAGTGCCCCACCAGCTTCTGACCTGAGCCACTGCAGGCATGTGGCTGCATTTCCTGAATCAATGGTAAATGTCTGTTTGCTTTTGTTTCAATTTAATCTGTTCAGTTTAGACTAATCTGCAAAAACTGAATCGATTCAGCCTCAGGCTTTTTGACTGTCTGTACATAGTCATGTATATGTGCCCAAAGTATAGGAGCAATTCTGTTATCCTCTTGGGTGTGTAAGAGTACCGACTGTAGGGTTAGGGAATTGTCTACATGTCTCTTGAGGGAAGGTCTATTTCAGGGACGGTACACATCCAGCGAGGGTAATAGACTCATTTCCACCTTTTAATCAGGTTATACTTATGCATCCAGAAAGGGTAACAGATTCAGTCCCCGCCTTCAGTCAGGTAACTCAGAGTTGGTCTGAAGCTGCACTTTGGTCATCTTGTAGCTGAAGCAGAATTCTACCTCTGACATACTATGAGAAGACATATACAATAATTCCAATGACTGCTGAAGTGATGCTGAGGAAATGCCAATGGAAAATTTGTAGTACTGCACTACTACAATCAGAGTGGGTGTGGAATTACTTATTTAGCATTATCTATAGTATTTCAAATATAGTGACATAATGTTGTTACTCTCATGGCAAGAACAATAGGGCTCACTCAGGGCTCCAGAGGAGCTTACTAGTATAACTGTACTGCAAGGCAATGTACTTAGTTGAAAGAAGGCAGAGAATAGGTTAATTATCTTGAGGCCAGCTGAGATTTAGGATGAATCTAGACTGACTACAGTCAGCTACTGAAACTATTTGGAAGACTGCATAGGCATGTATTCTTAGCTGCTTCACTGCTCCAGTGGGAAACACAGATTCAGACTGTGTCATGCAGTGCTGGTCCCCAATCTAACTGTCAGATCTGATACGTGTTATGCTGGGGAATCTATTCTCTCTAATGAGCATTACAAGACAACCAGGCAAACACAGATACAAAGAAAGATATAGACTTTAAAATCTTTTTAGATTCTGACCTGTATGAGATTTGAAGGTTTGTTAGTTAGGACTCCATTTGTATAATACCCTGCTGTCCCAAAGGACGTGACTCGAAATACAATACAGTTGAGTAATTAAATATTAGTTTGAAGCCAGGAACACTACAACTATAACTTTAAATTGCTATGCAAGAGTAGGAAGAAATAATTTCCCTTCCTCTATAGAGTATAAGAAAGAATTACCTATTAATGGCCACAATAAAATCTGACTATAACAGATGCTAAAATACCTAATGTACTCATTATCCCAAGACACTCACTGATTAGCTATGCACATCTCTTTTGTTATGCAAAAAAAATGCAGCAGCTTTAATGTACATTACAAAAATTCAAAGGCAATAAAAATAAGCATGTCTTTCAGTTAACATACTATATAACAGCAATCAAACATTTCAAGGAAGTATAAACAACTGCCATTTAATCAGTTTTGCAGAAATTATGCACTCAGAATCAGAACATAACACATATCTTATCCTGCTGTTCTTCTATACAATCAAGCTAATAGCAAACAAGTTCTTTCTGCCTCTGAATCTTATCATATTCAGTATTATTAAGTGATTCTGGATGCCAAATGTTATCTCTTTAGTCTGCGATGCTGAAAACCCTGAGTTCCATATAGCTGTATTTAAAATGTAACCATATTGGTGCATCAAATCAGTTTAAAGTAATATTCTTTCTTAATCCAACAAAGGCAAGCTAAGTTTTAATTCTGTTTTTACTGTATTTACTTGAATATAAGGTGATGCCCCCAAAATTAAATTCTCCATATGAAAAAATGTGCAATTTGTTATAATTTTCCAGGTATAGAATCTAATAACTGGAGGTTTGTCCCTCTCCTACTGTTACAGCAGGAAAAATAAATCTGGGGTGTCATATAACCCCCTTGTCCTCCGGCCTCTGCAACTTCTTTCCCCTAATGTCCCTTCCTTCCTTCCTTATTATCAGACCTGCTCTCCCTGAGCACATGGAAGAGAGAAGCAAGTTTGAAAACAATGACCTAGAAATAAAAATACCTGAAGTAACATGTACATAGGGAAATTATTACAGGTACACATAAACTTGGCTCACCGAAAAATGATGCATTTCACTTAAAAAAAAAAAAAACTGTTGCAAGTTTTACAACAGGTGTTCCATAAACACATGTTTAAGCAGCACTTCTGTCCCTGCCTATATATAGTACAAATTATGTATGACATCAGCTCAAAGCCAAAAGGCTCATGATTTACCATCTGGTTCATTGGGCTGGGCTGGGCTGGGCTGGGCTGGGCCCTACCAGAGTCAACAGCATTTCAAACCGTGCTGACCCCACAGCTCAGCACTGCTCAGTATGTGTGTGTACTTCAGCTATTTCCCCCCCGCCAACATGAAGGATCCATATACTAATTAGTCCCCCCACTCATGATGACTGGAACCAGGTGTTCTTGTCACAGGTCCTGGGATCCTCCAAAAAATTATATGCAAATGAGGCATAGGGCAACCTGGTCCACCTCCACCTCATGGAGGGCACAGCCATACTAATCATGTGCAACAGGCTGAGAGAGGAGGTGACAGAGGGATTCTGAGTAAGTTGTTTGGGGCCCCTTTCAGTGATGTCTGCCAGACATTTAAAACTGATTAGAAAACAGGAATCACTGGGTATGTCTACACAGGATGCTTTACCATGCATTAGACTAATCTAATGCACAGTAAAGCATCACCATCTACATGTGCACAGAAATTACTGCACAGTAGATTAGCCTCATGCACGATTTTCTAGTCCCTGTAGATACAGGATGATAAAATCAGTGCATTAAACTAATGCACCAAACTGCATGTGTTAGTCTAGGCAGCAGGGGGCCTAGGCAGCTGGTTAGCCTAGGCAACAGGGGCCCACAGGGAGCAGGGAGAGCTGTCCTGGCTTAGCAGGATGCTGCCTTCCAGCTATGTGGATATCAGGACCCATCCCAATCTCCACATGGCTGGGAAAGCTGTCCCAGCTGCCTTCTAGCCACGTGGAGATTAGGACGGGTTCCAATCTCCATGTGGTTGGCAGGCCACATCCCGCAGAGATTGGGACCAGCCCCTGTGTCACCTGCCAGCCCAGGGCTAGCACCTGCAGCAATCTGGAGCTTCCCCTAGCTGCTGCTGTTTCAGGGCAGAGCAGGGCAGGAGCAAACCTAAACTGAACTCCCATTGGGAGCAAATTTTCTCCCAATGGGTGCATGGTCAGATGCATGCAGAGGCACAGCTTGATGCTGCCTGAATTTTCAGGCACATTAATTGCATGCGTAGATGCACCCACTGGAAATGGGAAAGGCACAGCTCAGCTGTGGGAGTGAAGAGGAAGTTGAAATGTATTCAATGTAATGGCTCACATGACTTGAAAAAGAGTTAGCACAGGCCCCTCACACATTGAGGAAGGCGTTGATACTGGCAGCAATGTACTCCTCTGCAGCTGGGGGGTGGGATGTAGGGATATGTAGTGCTGTGACAAGTAGCCCTCCAGGAGGGGGTGAAGGTTGTGGGGCAGTCTAGGTTTGCCCTTTGCACCATCATAGCTCAGGATCCTAAACCAGAAGCACAGGTGTGCCCAGGGCACCAGAAGGATCAGTAGCAGCTGGGCATAGTGGTTTAGGTAGCCCTCTGACTGTGCAAACAGCTTATTGCGCATCACCCAGGGTACATGCAGCAGGGGCATGCTTGGGGCGCAACACCGGCATGGGAGTGGCCATCCCTGTGATGCCTCCCTAGAGATGCCCCTTGCAGGGATGGTGATGGCATGGCCAGCCTCTCACCCATTTTCTGGGAGCCCCACACATCCCAAGCCTAGGCGCCATGGGCTGGGCAGCAGCTCAGCAGAGAAGTTGGCTTGCAGGGGTGGGCAGTTCTGAAGCTGTGGCAGCAGGTGCTGGCAGCAGCCTGGCCTGGCCTGGCCTTGGTAGGGGGCAGGGGAGGCAGGGTGCCTGCAGCCAGCACCCAGTGGGCCACTGACCCCAAGGGGAGCAAGCAGGACCAGGGGGCTTGGCCAGCAGCCACCTGGGCCCAGCCATGCCTGGAAAACTTACCATGGTCCCTGGGCACCTGTGCACAGTCAACCTACAATCTGAGGCCAGGCATTACAGGGCCTCTGTTTCACAGCATCAAATCTCTGCAATGTTGCAAAACCACACAAAGGGTTTCTATCTTTTTCCTCTGCAGCGCCAACACCTAGACGTGGAGGAGAGGCTGCAGGGCCCTGTGGGAGTGCCACAGCAGGGTCGCTGCTGCTGGAGTCACCCAGATTGGCCAGCTGTGCTAGCAACACACCAGAAACTGGACCCTACTGCTCCAGCAGTTGATGGCAATGACTGAGAACTAGATGGTGCAGGAACAGGCACAGCAGCAGGTGTGGGAGATGCAGGACCTGGCCTGGTGGGATGAAGACATTACCCGGGAGACTGCCCGGGAGGAGGCACAGGATTGGGTGCAGTAGGAGCACTGGGCCTGGCTGGAGGCCCTGGAGCACTGCCCTGTGGAGTTGCTGCAGCAGCAACTGGCTAGACAGGGCTCCTGGGTCCGACCTGCCACACCACAGCAGGCCCCCACCTGAACCTTGGAGGATGTTCTCTGCCATTTTCCATCCGCAGGAGCCTCTGATGTTTGCTGCAGCCCTTGGACCTGTGGGGGAACTGTCTGCGTGTAAGGTACTGGCCACCTGCCCCTGAGCTCTGCACCTTGGGCACCCCTACTGCACAGCCCCCCACTCCAAAATCAGAGAAAGACTGAAACTGATGTATACAGTTTTCAGTTTGGGAGGAGGGTTTTTTATTGGTGAAGGATGGTGGAGGGGGATGTGTGGTCAGAAGGTTGGAGGGAGGGGCTCTGTTGGTTGAGCAGGGATGTGGGGGGATGGTGGTTGCGAGGGGAATAAAGGTTTTCATTACAAACATGTGCATGTCCTGGAGTGGTACTGGGGGGTGGGGGGTGGAAGGGGGTGTGTGGGTGGTGGGGATGGCTGGGTGCTTCTCTCAGTCTTAGCACTCCAGGTGGGGCCAGAGCTGGCACAGAAGGTCTTCAAAGGTGGCCTGGGTCATCTGGAATGTGTCAAACAACTGGTTATTGTCCCAGTCCTGCAGCACAAGGCACTTCCACCAGTGCTGGCTGGCATGGAGAGCCAAGAGGTGGCAAGGCTGGTGGGACAGGAGGGTAACAGTGATCTCAGTGGTGGCATTCTGGAACCCGTGGTCACTGGGGCTGCTGCCAGGAGCTGTACAGTGGCAGAGGTCTTGGAAGGCCATGTACCAGTCATCTAGTAGGCAGCCACAGAGGGTGGGGAGTCTGGCAGTGCTAGGTGGCCAAGCACCAGGCATGCAGTGGTGGTGGGTAAGCAGGACAGCTGCAGCAGACCTGATGAGCAGGGGACCCTGTCCCTGGGCACTGGAGCCAGGAGCTGGGGCAGCCAGGACTGGGAAGCACAGCTGTGGCACGAGCAGTGCAGGCACATGATGCCTGGCTCTCTGCCATGCTGCTGCTCTGACACACCAAGTGTTATCCCAGAGGTCACAATGAGGAGGTTGTGCTTTTAAATGGCTGCCAAGTGCTGGCAGATGGCTCTGGCTTCAGCATGGCTGCCAAGTGCTGGCAGCCATGTGGCCAGAGGCTGGAGCTCCCACCAGTGGTCACAGGGGCACATGACAGAGCTAGACTGACCTGGGCCTAAATTAGTTCATAATCCTACAATGTGTAAACACCTGCCAAAAAAACCCACTTAATGTGCATTGGTTTAATGTGCATTAAATTTAATCCTGCTTAAATTCACATGTAGACACACCCAGTGATGATGACGATGGAGATGACAATGAATACAAAGATGAGTGAAAAGACTGGGAAACAAGTAGTTTTCCCAATTAATCCTGGGACAAAATGGTTTTCATCTCTCTTTGAAAGGTAAGAATGTTCTCTTACAGGTTGGCTGATCTCCTATGTAGGGCTGTAAACTAGGTTTGTTGGGGAACAGGGATGTAGAGGACAAAGAGAACCTAGGATCAGTAAGCCATGCCCTGGATCAGCCCAGGTAAGTATTAAGGGGCCCGACAGGCATCAGGACGGGGGGTACCAAGGGAACCCACTCAGGGCCTTAAATGTCTCTACACAAATACTAGGAGCATGGGAAACAAGTAGGAGGAACTTGCACTCCTGCTTGTAAGCAATAACTTTGGCCTGGTTGGGCTAACTGAAACCTGGTGGGACCCTACTCACAATTGGGCAGTGAGCATTGAGGGCTATAGGACTTGGGAGGGGGAAAAAACACTGAGGTGGTCCTTTGCATAATTGTGGTGGTTAAAGCTGATGGTGATGGCTGTGTAGGTGCATGGTGCAATTTTGTAATGGGAATGACAATGGTGTAACTGTAAAAGTGTGTTTTGGATCATTAAGTGAACCACAGCAGTCAAAAGACAGGTTGGTAGAGGTAAAGCTATATATATATATATATATATATGTGTGTGTGTGTGTGTGTGTGTGTGTGTGTGTGTGCGCGTGCACTTATGCATTCATGCATAAATGCACATCCGTATTCACACACAAATAAATATTTTTCCAGAAAAAAAAAAAAAAAGGAATCAGCGTCTTGGCTTTTTGGCTAAGATCAACATTTTTGGCACCAAGGCATTAAGGGAAGCAGCAGTTTAATGATAGACAATGTGTTTAGTGATGTTTCCATGTGTGCAAATGTAAGATGAGGAGCATTTTTCCACATGCTGTTTATGGGGGAGGGAAAAATCTTATCTTGTATTCAAGTAAATAGGGATAGCTGTGTGAATTACCGTAGGTATTACCAGCATTATTCATTTGCTTAAATATGGTATAAAAAGTTTCAGACTGAAGTAAATTTTGATAACAAAATTATATATTCTTGAATATTTCTGTGAAGAGATGAAATCTCATAACCTCCTACTAATGTCATGTTAGCATGTGTCCCCAGAAAGAAAACAAAATAAAACAAAACAAAGCAATCATCATGCATAAATCACATAACAATGAAGTCTATCAGATAATGATTATAACAGGTGGATAATCAGTATATGGATACAGCTTTGTATTAGTGTTGCAATTTTAGTGCTGTAAGAAAATTGTGGTGGCCAGAACCAGAGGGGTTACTATCATGAGCAATAAATATATGCTCTTGGAGACATCCAGGCTATTTTCTAGCAGTTAAGATTAGTTAATGCAAAGCTTGCAAGTTTGCAACCTGCAAGTGGAATCTCTGTCATAATTTAACCAAAGTGTTGAATCTAACTGTTTGCACTGACGATGGGATTGACTGGGCCCCAAAATAAGCAAAACTACAAGATTAGCTGATCTAACAGGTTTTTTTTAAAGGTCAGCCATAACAAGATCTGACCACCTAATATAATTAGCACGTTCCAAGGAATAAGAAACCAAGGGGTTGAGCTTGGGCAGAGTAATGCTAATTTCAAACCTCAAAGTAATGTGGTGTAATTTGCTTATTGGGTGAACCTGAGTTTGGGCAGTAACCTTTCATGATAATTTTTAACACCTTTTAATCCCATAGGGTAACAGCTATAGGGCAAGATTGTGAGTGGGTCTAAAGCCAACAGATTAGCATAAAATAAGGCATAAAGGAACGCGCATGTCAAGTAACCAGTTTGAAGGACGGGACAGGAGGACTATTGCTGTACCAAGTCTGGACCCTGGACTCCCAGTGTGAGTGAGGACCGGATCCTGACCAAGGGACCTTCTCGGTGACCCCTCAGACAGAGTTGATCAAGGACACCTGACTCCGCTGGAACAACTTGGCGTGCACCTGTCATAGAGGGACTGCTGCTAAGTTGCCAACCCCATGTGGGAACTCTTTGTCATTCTATCTGTTGTTATTATTCACTATTAGTTCTTTATTACTATACTATCCATTTGTCGCATTAACCTTTCTGTTAACTGTTGTATACTAAGCTATAAGTAAATTTGCCTTTACTTCACTCCTGACTCACCTCCTCGATCCCAAACTCAGCAGCCTAACAGTTGATACACTCACAGCGCCTAGCTGGTCTGTGACAGAAAATGGCAAAAATAGATGCAAAGACATTAAGATTTTTTTGGCCCTGAAATTATACTCGTCTGTGATTTTTGGCACTAGTGGGGGTTTCAACATGGTAGTATACATCCACTTTTGCAGAACCACTCCATCCTGTGATGTAAATGCCAGGCTTGTAATAATGTTATACAAGGTAAAAGGTAAACATTATGACAAATAGTGGGTTACTTGTGCTTGCTGTTTATTTATGTATATTAGAGTTTCAGCCAGAGCCCCGAAGTGCAAGATGCTGTATTTAAGTAAGAGGCAGTTCTTTTTTGAAAAGTAAATAGCAAAGACATTGGAAAGGTGGCAAAAAGGGAGTATTATTATTCTTTTTAATACCTGGGGATCTAAGGCACAGAAAAAGCAAGTCCTGGAAAGTGGCACAGCTTCAAACACAGGACTGGGCAATTATTTTGGCTGGAGGGCCGCTTAATGAGTTTTGGTGAGCTCTCAAGGGCTGCAAGGGTAGCTTCACCCCTTGACGGGTGCCCCACCCCCTGGACACCATCTTGGGACTCTAGTCCCCTAACCCTGACCTTTGCCACCAGAAGTCCTTCCCCTTGCCCCCAATGTACTCTTTTTGGGAGGGGGTGTTGCTATCTTGAAACCAGGAAAAAGACAAATCATATACTAAAAAAACCAAAAACCAAACCAAAACAAAAAAAAACAAACCCCAAAAAACAACCAACCAACCAACCATCTACTATAACTTATTTAACAGGAAATGTTGTCCTGATTTGTGTGTTTGCATAGTGTATCTAGAGGTGAAGTTCATTGTCACTTTTTCAGCATGTCTTTTAATTGTTGCAAGTATTTTAAGGATGTGGCATGTTCAGCTAATTGTGGAGTTCCTACTGTAGTTCCCTACTGTAAAGGATGACTGCTCAGCACAGCATCTCACTCCATGGCACCTAAAATTTTGAGTAAGGAGTTTTGTAGGCTGAGGCAGGACAACTTTGTGTGAGAGCCTTGCGTAAAAAGTAGTGGAGTGTTTGGTTTGCACACTCCCATTCCTCTGTGGGTCTTGGAGATGTTCATTACTAGTGAACTTTATAAAAATGAAAGCAATCTGAAATGGCTATGAAGTAGAAACTCCTCTTGTTTTTATAACCTAACTTAATTCATGGCTAATATGGATCAGAATGACAGACTTTAATGTCAGCCATGAACATTAATCAAACATGTTTAAAACAGGAGCTGACCTTCCTATCACATCATGTAGTTGCTGCCTTTCCTCTATTTCTTTCACCGCTGTTACTGTTGTATTTGCATTTGCACTGTATTTTTAGTCCTAAACTATCTTGCTTTAGTTCTCCTTAGTTTGCTCTCTATGGCCAAGTGCTGAGTCTAATTGGTTTCATGGCATGGACCCCTCTGGACTTGTAGTGGTATACGATTTCTTGCAGGTTTTCTTGTAAGTCAACAAAATTAGATACTTTGCTGGATATTCAAATGGAGTAAGTCAGTGTGGCCCCAGTAATGAAACATTATCCTACAGCTTATGAGCTTCTACCTGTAAATGGAAGTTTCCATAGTATGAAGTTATCCTTTCCAAAAACACCAGTAAGATGTGTATATATGTAAACTGAAGCACCCAGTGCATGCTGCCAAGCTATTATTTCCCCCACCACTGATATTGTCTCTGGGTAAAAAGAAGAGCAGGGTGATGAATCTATAACCCAAAGCAGAAATAAATACAAATAAGACTCACTATTTTTATTATGAATAGAAATTCCTGTTTTAATATTACAACTACAGCTATGTGAAACATGCATAACAGTCCAAAATACCAGTAATCACTTGTTTTGTGTCTGTGGTGTTTCTCAGAGGGTGCATCTACATGTGTGCTTTATAGATTTCATAAAAATTAGGGCTGGAAGGGACCTCATGAGAACACTGGGTCCAGCCCCCTGCCCAAGGGGCAGAAACCCAGCTGAGGTCAGATCACCCCAGCAAGATAAGCGTCCAAGTGTTTCTTAAGGGTGTCCAGAGTAGATGCTTGCACCACTTCTGGGAGGAGTCTATTCCAGACTCTGGAGACTTGGACGGTAAAGAAGTTTTTTCTTATGTTCAGTTTAAAACAGTCTTCCAGCAGTTTATTAGATCTTGTCTTCCCTTGGGCTGCCCTGGTCAACAGACGTTCTCCCAGTTTCTGATGCACACCCCTTATATACTTATAGGCAGCCACCAAGTCACCCCTGAGCCTTGGCTTCTCCAGGCTGAAGAGTCCCATGCCTCTCAGCCTCTCATATGGCCTGTTCTCTTGACCTCTAATCATGCACCAAGAATTGGGTGCATAAGCCAGTTCTAGTTACTCCAGAGTAATTAGCTCCGCAGTAAAGCATCACAATCTATACATGTATTGGTATTAAGGCACAGTAAACTAATTAACTCCGCCATAAGATAGTACTGTTGGGGACAGTACTAGCTTACAGTGGAGTCTTTAAGTACGATCATTAAGTGTGATCAAACACTTGTGTAGACAGTGACCGCTGGGCTCAAATTATGCCTAGTCAGCCCAGGCAGCCAGGGGCCAGACCCCCAGCTCCAGCCAGCCTCTTCACCACCCAACGCCACCACCTGAAGCCCGGGGCTGAACCCCCATGGCCCGTGCCAGCCCAGGGCTGCTCTGTCCTAACTCAAATTGCTGCTCTCCCAAACACGTGTGTAGATGCTGTGGCCAGGAGCAGCTGACTCCAGCTTGAAGTGCTCCAGAGGTTACTGTATCACATTACGCATGTGTAGATGCACCCAGAGTAGGGGAAACATTTTTGCATGTAGATTTCCAGGTAAGCAAAAAAGCCAACTGTGAAATATTTTCCAGGGTGTTAAATGCCTGTTGACATCCTGGGGCACCTTCTATAGCAGCAAAAGGTCCCACTCCTACCCCTTCAGAGCAGCTTTTAACACTCAAAGCTACACTTTGTTTCCTCAACACATTCAGTTTCTTTGGGACAAAAAGAATTATGAAAAGCCAGTTCTCCTCTGGGAAATAGTGATTGAATTTTGTCCCATACTGCTTTGTATTTAGTCTGCCTTTTTAGTTAAGTGCTATGTTGTTTGCCACTTTTTCATTTGTGCTTGTGCAATTTGTTCTGCAATATTGTCATCACTCTGTGCTGCGTGTTTTGCAAAACAAGGTTTATAGGAATGTCTGTAGTTTAAGTCTGCCTCCCTCTTTGTACTGAGTATCATTTGGATTCACGGAATTATTTTTCAGGCATTACTTTTAATTCCTGGCTTTAGCAGATTATTAAGGGCAATATTCTCAGCTGGTGTGAATCGGTGGATCAAAATACAGCCCATGGGCCAGATCCAGCCTGCCAGGCAATTTGACACGGCCCATGGGGCCCCTCTATAAGCCCTGGCCCTGGGCTGCCCCTCTGCAATCCAGCACCTCCATGCAGGGGGTGCGGCTCTGGTTGCTAAGAAACCAATCCCCCCACCCAAGCCTGGCCTGACTCACCCCCAGCCCTGAGCTAGGGGGCACTACAGACAAGAAGCCTCTGCCTGGCAGAGGCTTTTGCCCAGCTACCCCCTGGCTGTTTCCCAGCCATCCGTGCCTGAAAAAGTGGAAATTTAGGTAAGAGCCCCATTGGGCCAGGGACTCCCATTGGGGGAATGGGGGCTGAGAATGTGGGGAGCCACATGCTATGGGGCCAGACTGGGCTGGCCCAACACACTGCAGGA
>NW_005841847.1:3673966-3680130 GCF_000455745.1 Alligator sinensis | reverse complement strand
TTGGCCGGGCCCCCCATGTTGCCGCCATGTGCAGTCGGGGACTCAGGCAGGAGTGCAACAGCTGTGGCTACGGGGCTGGCCCCATGCCCTGCCACCACATGCAGCTGGGGATTTGGGCAGGAGTGCTATGGGGCCAGGTGGAGCTGGCCCTGCTCACTACCACCATGTGTGGCCAGGAATTCAGGCAGGAGTGTGGGAGCTGTGCATGATGAGGCTGGGTCAGGCTGGCCCCACTGGATGCTTCCATGCATGGGACTGGGGTGGAAGTGCAGGGAACTGTGTGCTAGGGGGTCAGGTGGGGCTGGCCCTACTCGCTACCACCACATGTAGATTCAGGGGCTCGCACACTTGGAGACTCCACGGACCTCGCCCCCAACACCCACACCCACACATAGCACCCCCCACCATACCCCCAAACACACCTACACCTTCCCACAGCCCCCACATGCATTCCCAGACCTCTCATCCCCCACCATACCTATACCCTCCCACACCCCACCCCACCCCAACTACATAACCCACATCCACACTGGTCCACACCCAACCCCACCCTCCCACATATGCCCCACACACACAGTCCCCAACCACACCCTCCACATACACTCCCTTACTCTTGTATGTTGTGTGTGGGAGGTAATACTATTTTGAGCTATTATGCAATCACCTCTAGATACACTATGCAACCACACACATAAATCAGGACAAAATTTCCTTTTAAATAGCATTTAAATAAGTTATAGTAGATGTTTGATTTTTTTAGTATATGATTTGTCTTTTTCCTGAATTCAATAAAATACCATTTCTGAATTCAATAAAAATGGATTGTTGTTTAAGAAAATATGGGAATTAGAAAGTCTTGTCCCTAGTAAAATTAACATTCTCAGGGATATGATGTATAATGAAAAATAATGACAGGGTCTATGACTCTAGATCATTAGGAAAGTATGAATATGATTTGAACAACCTATTTGCGATTCAGATATGTATCACAGTCAAGATATATCATTATTTCTGGTATCCTATTTACTAGCATTTATAATATTATAGTTATGGTTTCATCCCTAAAAAGATTAATTTACTAAAATGCCAGTTTGCACTTCTAAATCCTATGTCCCAGAAAAAAAACTTTTTTCTGCTTCTATCCGTTACTAAACCACCACTGACTGATTCACCCAATTATTTTAAATCTGAATTCGAATGAGATTTCTGCCTCCTAAATTTTATGTATAATGGAAATGGTAGAGTATAAGTATTTGAAATGAAGCTGTGTGACTTTTATTCTCTTTAAAGTCCATGGAAATTTGTTCCCTCATCTGCTGGAGTTCCTGTAAGTTTACATACAGAACCAGGATTACACATTCATTGAAACTAGATAGTTTTTTCAGCAGTGAAAGTTATAGTGCAATAAATATAGTGGGAAAAGAATCCACGGGAAAATGGAAAATATTATTTTTCCCCTATCTTTTCATCTTTGTATAAACAGAGAGCTGGCACTTGTACTAATGAACTGCTTAACCTATTTCATCTTGTTTCCTCACAAGTTATTAATCAGGGCTAAATTCTGCTTGCCTTACTTATAAGAACAACCCTGTTACTCAACTGTAATAGGCTTAGATGGGTGAAGGTCTGTGCTGGTGGTAGAATGTTCCTCCAGCTATAAATGGCACCTAGGGAACCATAGGTGGTCAGTCATGAGATATAAATAATAGACAAGATTCAGATTGGTAAACTAGGGATCTAATGGGATCTAGAGGTCATGTCTACATGAGACACTAAATGTGCAGTAGCCTAATAATACTGTCCAGTAGCATGTCATAGCAGAAACAGTGCTGATACGTTACTACTGTGCAGTATTATTAGGCTACTGCACAGTAGCATCACTAAAAAGGCATGCGCCAGTGCTACGGTGCAGTAACTCTGGTTACTGCACGTTGATTTACTACTTGGTTATACAAATCGGTTATATACTCAGGTCCTGGCTCTGGTGCGAGACATGCGGGTGAAAGTCCACTGCGCCCCTGTGAGCCCAGGGACTCCCCAGGAGAGACCCCAGGACCCCCAATGAGCCCCGGCCTGCCCACAGGTAAGCAGGGGCCTGTGGTGGGAGGGACACAGCCAGCTGAGTGGAGCCAAGGAGGGTCACACCGCACCCCCAGCTCCTACTTTGCCTAGCCCCACTGGAAACTATGCAATCGGAGCCTCGCGAATAGGCCATGCAAACAGGCACGCATCTGGGCCCGGTGCATGAGTTAGCGTGGGAGTTTGGGCAGGAGAGTGAGCGGGAGGGCCCGCAGCCCTGACAGTGAGCCCCCTAGGGTAGGCAGTCCCATCAGTAGCCAGCCTATCAGTGGCATGATGCAGATGGGCACACGCCACACCTTGAGGGTCCCCTCAGATTCTAAGGCCTCCCCCTCTGGCACCTCAGAGTCCTCCACCCAGACAGAACCCATGGTTTCGGGCTCCATGTAGATGGAGCCCCTGGCTCTCAGCTGCGGGGGCTGCCTGGCATGTTTCTAGGCTCATGGGACTGGGAGCATGGCCACCTCCCCTTTCAGGGTTTGCTCCACTTTGGAGTCTCTGGGGCACCAGATAGAGGAACTCCAGGCCGCAGTCCAGAAACTGCATGCTGTTAGGGATGGTGAGCAGGAGATCGACTCCTACTGCCAGGCCCTTCACCCCCTGGAGGGGGAGGGTAGACCAAGGTCACCTTCCAGGACAAGGGAGGACTTGGGGATCTCCCGTACTGTCCAGCCAGGTGGTTGGACCAAGGTGCTCAAGGGCGCCAAGACTAGCCGCACGTAGGTCCCCTCCCCTCTGGGGCTCTGCAACAGCCCCAGTTGAGCCTGCAGAGATGCCAGCTCCTGCAGGCAATGGAGGATCACCCACCCCTACTTTCCCTGAGATGAAACGCAGAGTGGTTGTCATGAAAGACTCCCTTCTGAGGGGGCAATCTGCTGCCCCGACCCCCTAGCCGGGGAGCTCTGCTACTTCCTGGGGGCCCACATCAAGGACATAGCAGAGAGGATGCCAAAGATTATCTGGCCCTCCGACCACTACTCTATGCTCCTTATCCATATGGGCACAAATGACACAGCTCGGAGCAATCCCAGTTGGGTCATGAGAGACTACAGGGCTTTAGGAGCGGGGCTTAGCGGGCTGGGGGCACAGGTGGTTTTTCCCTCACTCCTTCCAGTTGTGGGTCATGGTCTGAGGAGGGAGAGACGGGTTGAGGTAGTCAACCAAAGACTGTGGCACTGGTGTCACCATGAAGGCTTCGGCTTCCACAATCACAGTCCACTCTTTGGTGAGAGAGGCGGTGGTCTGCTGGGGAGAGATGGCAAGAGCCGCCCTCCCCCCCCCGCCACGGGGGAGGCGCCTCTTCTCAGCCAGACTGGCTGACCTGCTCGACCGAGCTTTAAACTAAGCCCACCGAGGGTTGGGGGGATTATCGCCACTGCTACCCCACTGGGCAACCCTTCTAAATCCAGCAGGCTAAGGCACTTAAGGGAACCCACCCCCACCCTAGCCCCGGAATGATCTGTGGGGAAGGCAAGGGCAAGGGCAAGGGCAATGGGACATTTGCCTGTCTGTACACCAATGCCAGGAGCTTGGGGAATAAACAGGAGGAACTGGTCCTCCTGCTCAACAAGAATAACTATGACCTCATAGGGATAACAGAGACGTGGTGGGACTCCACCTATGACTGGGCCACAGGTATAGATGGCTATACCCTGTACAGGAGTGATCATGCACATAAAAGGGGTGAGGGTGTAGCCCTCTATGTCAAGGACAGCTACACATCCCTCCAAATTGACATTGGTACCCAGGAGGTACTGGAGTCTCTCTGGGTCAAAATATGTGGGGAACATGGCTCAGGGGACATCTTGGTAGGAGTCTACTACAGACCTCCTAAACAGAAACAAGAGCTGGACCAGGAATTTGCCAGGGAACTGGCTGAGGCTGCACACTCTCAGTGCATGGCTATCATGGGAGACTTCAACTACCCAGAAATCTCATGCAAAGAGCACTTGGCCAAATCCGATTGGTCACAAAGCTTCCTCATGTGCATGGGCGAGCTCTACCTGACTCAAGAAGTCTATGGGCCAATGAGAGTCAAAGTGTTGTTGGACCTGGTACTGGCCAAAGGGGATGAGACAGTCCGTGACCTAAGAATTGATGAAAAGCTGGGTGACAGTGACCACGAGCTGATCACCTTTACTATCCATTGCAAAGCGGGCAAGTCAGTCAGCAAAACAAAAGTCCTCAACTTCAGGAAAGCTGACTTTGACAAGCTCAGAAGGCTCACTGTCGAGGCCCTAAGGAACCATGACTCAACTGGAAGAGGAGTCCAAGAGGAGTGGTTGCTCCTCAAGGGAATGATCCTGACAGCACAAGGGATGGCCATCCCATCTCAGAAGAAGGGTAACAAAAGGGCACAGCAACCCCCTTGGCTCAGCAGGGAACTCGAGGACCTCCTACACCTCAAAAGAGATACTTATAAAGGATGGACGTTTGGAATTATCACCAAGGAGGAGTACTCAGCACTGGTCCGTACCTGCAGGAAGCGGATCAGGGAAGCCAAGGCTGCAACCAAGCTCCATCTGGCTTCACATATCAAGGATAACAAAAAGTCCTTTTTCAGATATGTAGAGAGTCGGAAAGAAAGCAAGGGTAACATTGGAACACTGGTGAACCAAATGGGATAGCTGATAACCGACACCCAGTTAAAGGCCAACCTACTTAACAGGTACTTTGTGTCAGTCTTTCATCAGTCCAATGGGACTGCCCTGCCTAGCAGATGTGGGATGGCCAGGGTGAGGGCGTAGTTATACCCAGGATTGGTGTTGATCTAGTAAAGGATCACCTTGAGAGTCTGGACACCTTCAAGTCAGGTGGCCCTGACAGATTACACCCTAGGGTACTCAAGGAGCTGACAGGTGTCATAGCTCAACCATTGGCCAAAATATTTGAAAATTCATGCTGCTCAGGTGAAGTACCTGAAGACTGGAAGAAGGCAAATGTGGTATCCATTTTCAAGAAAGGGCGGAAAGTAGATCCTGGGAATTACAGGCCAATCAGCTTGACCTCAATCCCTGGTAAGATTCTCAAGAAAATTATCAAGGAGACCCTTCTGGATAAGCTGGCTGAGGGCAACGTCCTGAGGGATAGCCAGCATGGGCTTGTCACGGATAGGTCTTGCTTGACCAAGCTCATTTCCATCTATGACCGCGTGACGTATCACCTGGACAAGGGAGAAGAGATTGATGTTATATACCTGGACTTTAAAAAAGCCTTTGATCTGGTGTGCCATGACCTCCTCATGGAAAAAATGGCCAACTGTGGTCTTGGCTACACCACAGTCCGATGGCTGGGAAACTGGCTCCGAGGTTGGAACCAGAGAGTAGTGGTCAATTGGAGTGAGTCATTATGGTGCTCTGTAACCAGTGGTGTCCCCCAAGGCTCTGTCCTTGGACCACTTATCTTCAACATCTTTATCAACGATGTGGAGATTGGTGTCAGAAGCGCGCTGGCTGATGTCATATTGAATGAAATAGTTTGAATGTTTGTAATAGTTGTCCATTAGCCAGTTTAGGAAAAAGACAAGATTTTTCTTATCTAGACCATTGTTTTGGTCTACATGTGGAAGGTCCTGACTTTGCTCAAAGTCTTAACTCTTGAGTTTTATCTTTAGAGGCCTTTAACAAAGTTAACCTAAAAATGACCCTTAAGCAAGCATCCCACATTCCGAGAGATCAAACCCTAGGGCCTTTGACAAGATTGGAAATAAAAGTCAATTCAGTGATATGGAAATTCCCCAAAGTAATTAAAATGGTCAAGAAAAGAAACTGATTACCAAGCAAAAGAATCTGTTAAGAAAGATCCAAGCCCAAATTTGGGAGTAGTGACAGGTTTGGGTAGGAGGGGCCCAAGACGGCAACTCACTCAATAAAAACTGTAACCTACTGTCCCAATTTGGATGTAACCTCACTTGCAGAACAACGAAGAAAGAATCGCAAGTGTAGGCCGGATCAGACTGATCACCTGAACCACCCTCTCCGTGAACACGAATCTCTTAGTTCATGTTGAAGCTGCAGAGCGCCCGAAAGGGACTGAAGGAAGGGGACTTAGTCCTATCAGTATTGAGGCCAGCCCATTGAACCATA
>NW_005841847.1:3646244-3671941 GCF_000455745.1 Alligator sinensis | reverse complement strand
AAAATAATAGTATTGATTCAAATTTAACTTTTAGTCGTAATTGTAGTTGTTTTTGTAACACTAATTCTTATAACATTGTTTGGGAAGGAAGTGCATTTGGAGCATTGTTTCTGATATATGTAGGTATTGTGTTCTTAATGTTTGTGGTATTTCTTAAAGCTAAGCAGTGTTATATGTGTAGCAAAGAATTTTAAAATAAAATTGTGTTGTATGAATTAAGTGTGTAATCATTGTGAAATCATGCAAGTAGCTAACTACTCCCCCAGGCAGTGCATCAAACGAATCAGTAAATTGTGTGGGATTTTCTCTATTCCATAACCCACTAGAGACAGCTAAGTTCACTGATGACACTAAACTTTGGGGCATAGTGTCCACACCTGAGGACAGGCTAGTGATCCAGGCTGACTTGGATAAGCTTAGTAAGTGGGCAGACACAAACCTGATGACAGTCAATACTGATAAATGCAAGGTACTCCACCTCAGGAAAAAGAACCCACAGCATACTTATAGGCTCAGCAGTGCTATGCTTGCTAGCACCACTGCTGAAAGAGACTTGGGGGTCATGACTGACCACAAGATGAACATGAGCCACCGATGTGATGTCACATCTGGTAAGGCAAACAAAACCCTGGCTTGTACCTATAGATGCTTCTCAAGTAAATCTCAGGTTGTCATCCTCCCACTGTACTCGGCCTTGGTGTGGCTGCAGCTGGAGTACTGCATCCAGTTCTGGGCTCTGCAATTCAAGAAGGATGTCAAGAAGCTTGAGAGAATCCAGAGGGCAAGAGAACAGGCCCTATGAAGAGAGGCTGAAAGCCTTGGGACTCTTCAGTCTTGAAAAGCGCAGGCTCAGGGGGGACCTGGTATAAGTACACAAGGTGTGTTCATCAGGATCTGGGAGAACATCTGTTCACCAGAGCACCCCAAGAAAAAACAAGGACCAGCGGTCATAAACTCCACCAGATCATTTTAGGCTGGACACAAGAAAAAATTTCTTTACTGTCTGAGCCCCCAAGACCTGGAATAGGTTGCCTCCAGATGCGGTTCAGGCACCTACTCCGGACTTATTCAAGAAATGCTTGGATGCTTATCTTGCTGGGGTCCTTTGACCCTAGCTGACTTCCTGCCTCTGGGGCAGGGGGCTGGACTTGATGATCTTTGAGGTTCCTTCCAGCCTTAATGTCTATGAAATCTATGAAATACTAAACTTAATGCATAGTAACTATGGCACATTAATAAACTTGTGATGCACTCAGGAAGATTTAGGTACCAAAGCTGCAACAAGTGATCCAGATAAACTCTATTCTACTGTCCGCAAAACCACTATTGCCTAAATTCACCTAGCATCTATACTGTGGGTACATCTACATGTGAAAATAACGTGACTGAATTTTCTGCACAGAAAATTCAGGTGCATTAAAGTATCCTTGCATACATATGAACGTTCAGTCAAGGGCTGATCCTGATTTCTGTGCAGAAAATTCTGATCCTGCCCTGTTCTGTTCCCCTGCAGGAGCCCCATGTAGATGCATTCCCGCTAAAGCTTAATACAGTTCAATTTACTGTGCACTAAGATTTAGGCACATTCATTGCATATGTAGATGCAGCCAGTATCATTCAAAAGCACAGCCAGAAGAAGGAGCATACCTTTTGCACAATAGCTTAGTCCAGGGTCAGCAACCTTTGGCCTGTTGTGGCAGTGGCATGGAGGCAGCCAGTGCTTGGGGCTAGGCTTCATTAAAAGGATCCCCTGCTGACAAATGCTGCTGACCCCTAGTAATTACACTGTTTTCTCACAGAATGGGCAACCTGCATTCTAGGCCCTGTTCAGTCCAAGGGGTGTTCAGACCCAGGAGGTTGCCCTTATCACTAGGCTACAGGATAGCAAGCACATTCTTTACACTCAATAGATACAGGCTGGAGTTGGGGTTGGGGTTGGGATACTGTTCTAGCTGCCTGAGTCTGCCTGGGCTATTGCTGCTTAAAGCAGGGGAGAAGAGAAAGTAAAAAGAAGTGCACAAAACAATAACTCATGAACTCTTACTGTGCAACCTTTGGTCTCCCATATTTCCACCTCCACTCTTTGTTTATTGCATCCCTTGCTGTGTTATTTCTATTTTAAAATGTTAGCCCTTCACGGCAGGATCCTCTCACTTCTTTATTTGTTTCTGAAGTGCCTTGCTCTACATGGGGCTTGAATAAATATTAAATTCCAAAAATATTAAGTAGGCTAGTTTGTGCTTTACAATAATGTAATTATTTTTCACAGCACTGAGAATGGTTTCAAACTCAATTTATTTGCTCCCGTTGCTAAACTTAGTCACATTTACAGTAGTAATGCTACCATTAAAATGTAGGAAAAATGTCTGTACAGTATTTAACCAGAAAACTAAATGAAATTTCATCTGTGTACTTAATTAACATTATCCTCCTACAGGAATTAGAGCATTTAATGCAATACTGGTTTTTTTTCTTATTTTGCTAGTCTATTGGAAAAGCTTACAAAAATGTTGTGAAACAGGCACTACTATTAAAAAGAATTTATGAAACATGCTTGCCTCCTTCCAGTATAGACAAAGAATTTTTATTTTGACACTTATTTCTGCTTGTAATTTAACAGTCAGCTCTGTCAACCTGATTCTATTGAACTGACAATACACTAGCACTAGAACCACACAATACACAATATGTCACAAAGGTGTTGTCTGCACAGAACAATTGCACTATTTCCAAATGTCATTTAATGGAGACCAGTTCATATTGTGTGAAGTGCCATGGCTCTGGCACCAGGGGGTGGGTGTGAACACCTAGCCCAGCATGCCTCTCAGTGAGTGTGTATGGGGAGCAATATTTTCACCCATGTTTTGGGGGTTCCAAGGGATGCATGTCCTGCAGGTCAGGGCATTTTACTTTTCTTTTTTCCCTTTTCTCCTAAAAATGACTCACCAAGCTGAAGGATGAGAAGTGATGCAGTGTGGGATGCCTGGATCAGGCCTGTGTCACATAATTCTTGGTAACCACACAACACTGACCTGATTCACATTGAACTGGTTCAAAATAGTACTTGATTTCCCAGGTACACATTTGAACTGTTCCAGGAAGCTTTGCATGTTTGTCTGCTTTAAATTTAAACTACATTTAAACTGTTCTAAGTTTTGTGTGTGCCTATGCCCTCAGTTGAACATTTGGAATACATATCCTTCAATAAGTAAATAAACAAATCTCCCCTTCAAACACCATTCAAAATGCAATGGTGGGGGTCTTGTTTTATGTTGTAAAAATATGAAATAATAATCAGGATAGGTCTTCACTCCTCTAAACTTAACAGCCCTATCTATGTCAAAGTATGGTGACTTCATTTTAAAAAAATCAGGTGGATGGTTTGATAATGATTTTGGTATCAACGTATAATGTATTCTGGCATACAGTATTCAATGCAGTATAGGTTAATTATAAGATACGGTACATTTCAATTCATGCTCTCATTATAGGCACACAAAGGACACCTGCTTAATACAGTCTCCTGAATTGTTTTAAAAGACCAAATGAAATGTAAAATACAGAGTGGGAGAAAAGGAAGCACAATGCAAAACTCATTAAACATTTAATCATTTTTTTTGTAAATTATGGTTCAACGAATACACTGATATACTATGGATACCATGAGATGAAGCTAATCCATAGAAATGTATACTCTTCTGATATTCCATTGCAGTACTGATAAAAGCTAATTGCCACAACAGTATTACCTCTATGGTAACCAGGCAGCAGACATTTTTTACTACTTACAGGGTATGTCTACACGTGCCCCCAACTGCACAGTTGTTATTGCTTTGGCAAGTACTAAATGACTGTGTAGTAACTGCTGTTACTGCACAGTCCTGGTGGTGCATGGGTCATTTCTGACTATAGCTCGTTGCTACTGCGCAGTGGCATTGGTGTCACAGTTCATGCCCGCTGATGCTACGTCGCTGTAGCGACAAGCTACGTCGCTAAAGCTCATTGCTATAGAGATGTAGCATTTCTGTAGACGCAACCACAAAAAAGCTGGTACCTTATTAAAGAGAATGAAGAACCTCAGCTACCACAATTTAGTGACTGTAAACAAAAATACAATAGACTGTCCAAAGATGAGAGAACACAACCAGCTATTTTGGGCACTTTGAACTTCCTCAATAAGCCTCAATTCAATGACGTGACACTAGGCAAATACTATTAGTCATCCAGACCTCTGATATTTCTCTTTTATCAAGTACTTTTTAAAGCCAAAGTAATCTACTACCACCTTCTCTTGACATAGCATCAGAATTGCCTTTAGAAAACACTAGGACAAACTCAAGCAGGAGACAGATGCCACTTGCAGGGCATAATGCCACATAAGGGAGGTGTTTGGGCTTATATCTACTGTGTCCACAACTCCTTTCTTAACTGCCAAATTCAAAAGAGCAGACTCTGGAAGGATGACAGAAAATTATCTCCCTTGTTGCACTAACTGGTGGAAGATATAACAGTACAGCAAATAGGGTAAAATACTGTTTACCTGAAAGTGGAAAGATTGAATATTGAAAAATATTAATTTGCATCACTAAAAATACATTTGCGTATTATGTACTTTTCAAATGTTGTAAACCTTTGCACTCACTAGCAATCTTTTTCTTTGCTTTGTTGAGTTTCTCTCATCCTCATAATGGAGGCTTTTCATTTACAAAATGACTAGCTTCCTTTTCTATTTTCAGTGAAGTTTTGGCAGAAAAATGCCTTCCCATTTGGAAAGTCACCAAGTTCTTACCTGGCAGCCTAAGCAAAACAAATCAACAATGTTTTCACAACAAAAGGCCAACTGGATTTTTCAAAGTCCCTGAGAATGTTGATGTAAAATACCTCTATTAATAGTGATTGCAAACTGAACATTTATTTAACTTTATGAGGTCTGAGCTGAACAGTGTTTGCTCTAGTGGAAACACAGCGACTAGACAGCTCCAGGAGCCTGAATGAAACATTAGGGAAATGTACCTGCATGATAATAAGAAGGTCAAACACTAAGATGAAAGAAGCCAAGAAGGCTCTTGAGACCTCATCGCTTGGCAGAAATCCACGATTCAACTTGTCCCAGCTGATCCAGTCAGTAGTGATGACAAGCACAACTACAGAGGTCAGTGTAAACAGAACAGTCCTGCAAGCGAAAAGAGAATAGTTCAGAGAAAATATTGCATGAAGTAGAATGTAACATTATTTGATCTCTCTGCTAAACTTAACTAATAATTATGGGTACTGTACTGTACAGCAGACCAAACCTAGCTGAAGTAAATGAAAGGTAAAAGTAGATACGTTCATTCAAGACATAAATGGACATACCTTTATTGCAAAGAATTTTGTTAGTTGGTCCAAAAAAATGTTGAAAAATTAATGCTGAGTTACATCATATTTGTTCTAGTTTCACACAATTTGTATATATTGTAAAGCACAGTCACTTATAGTATCATATCATATCACATCATATATCATATCCCAATAATTCCTGTGCCAACTTGAAATTAATCATTGGGGAATACTTTCAAAAGCATAATGGAAGTGAGCCATCCAACACCCCTGGAAATTCTCCTCCTTATCTCTCTTTATCCAAGGTGGCTATAATGCACTAACCATGAAGGCAATAACATTTACAAAAGAAATCTTCATAGCACTCATGTTAAATTTTAATATAGATTTTGGCAATGGAAGGACTTTGTGTCTCATAACATGCCCAGGGAAATCATCATGAGAGAACTGAGCATGTCTTATGATATTCTTAAGTAACAGATAGCATTGAATTATAAAAGCATTTGTAGGATCAGGCCACAGTAGGACTTTTTCCAACATATGAAACTCTTGAATATCCAGAAGACAAATTTGTCTAATTCATTCCATTTGCTATATGGTAATTAAATTGTACACTCTTTGAGCTGTCTCTCCATAACAGATCTTCACCTTTTTCCAGCAGCACTTTAGCAATATCTTTCACATTTTGATAGTGAAAACTATATTCAACATCCTGTCTCCATTCAAGTCAAAGGATATTAGCCACTGATTTAACAGAGACAGGATTATATCCAATCGCTTTGGATGTCAAAATATAGATATTATATGTGAACATAAAAGTATATAATTTTTAGACACAGAAAGAATATTGTGGTACTTTGGCTTTGTTCTAAGGCATCTGGTACCTTGGGGTCCTAGTCAGAAGGAATGAGTAAAAGCTACTTCTGGCAGCTCTAATTTATGCAGGCTAGGCATAGATTAGACCAATGGGTTTTAACTTTTTAAAATTTCCAGACACCTAAAAAATGTTGAATGGAGGTACAGACCCCTTTGGAAATTTCAAATGGAGGTGTGGACCCATTTGAATTGTAAGTGTTGGTATTCACATACTTTTCATTGATCATAGTCATCTTTCACGGATCCCTTAGACATAGTCTGCAGACCCCCAGGGATCCATGGACCACAAGTTGAAAACCACTGGATTAGACCATGAAATTAAGGATCCATAAACTCAGTATCTATACCACTTGTACAGAACTTATGTTGCTACTCTTATTTAGAATTTCCTTCAGTGTTTGTGTGACTCTTCTACCTCTGCACAAAGTATTTGTGAAGTTGTGGCTTTGATGACCAGGAGGTAAAAGTTCTGCTAAGATCAAGTGATCAGATGAAAGTCATTTTTTGACTGTTTTTGTCCTCTTAATTTGTCTTTTCTGGGTGCATCTACACAAGATGTTTACTGTGTAGTAGCATAGTTTACTAAGCAGTGGGAGTGTCTACATGAGATGCCTAAATGTGGAGTAGCCTAGTTTACTGTGCAGTAAGTGTGAGCGTGTACATAATAACTGCACAGTAAAAACCCTTAATCATGGATAAATTGGTGCATAAAAACCCTTAATTGTGCGGTGGCAAATTTACACAGGATTAGGTCCTGCACAGTAACGAATATGTAGATGTGACCCAGGAGCAAGTTTGCTCTCAAGTCTACCCTGCCACTAAGAGGCTGGTCTCAGGCTGGCCACAGGGCTCCAGGATAGGAGCCTCTCCTGCCCCAGGGCTGGGCTGCCTCTAAGGCAGTCCCCTGCCTCAGGCTTTAAAAGCCTGCAGGCATTTTGAGCCCTGGGGCACACATGCAAGGAGCCTGAGGGCACTTGAGGCCCCTGTGTCCCCCCGGGCAGGCCACAGCTTAGCTATGCCAGCTTGTCTGAACCGGAGCACTACAGCCTGGAACTGCAGTGCTCACAGCTGCCAGGACCATGCCAACCAGGCCAGCAAGGTGCTGCAGGCAGCTGCAGACTCCAGCCAGGCCTCTCAGCCCACAGGTCCAGCTGCAGAAAGCTTCTGGCCAGTAGGACCAGTTCCAACTGCCTGCAGCACACCCCCAGCAGCCTTCCCTAAGCCTGCAGGAGCACCACAGAGTGAAAGCCCCTCCTGCTGTAATAGGGGTGGTGTCCATGGGCCAGACAGATGATGGGGATGTGTCCCATCCAGGGCCCTGATGCACTGGAGGAAGCCCAGGGTAGGGAACCCTGCCACCACTGCCTGGGGGTGATGCATGCAGAGCATGGTGGGCCTCAGCATGTCCTGGAAGGTGCCACACACCTCCAGGATGGCCTCACTGGTGGTGGCCTTACCCACGCCATGATCTTGTCCTGATGATCATGATCTTGTTTAACACTTGGAAGTGTTAAACTTCATCTGGTTCTGGTCTGCCCAACTCTCAAGCCTGTCTAGGACTGCCTGTATCTGCAACTTATCTTCTGACGTGACCACACTGCCCCATAACTTAGTGTTGTCTGCGAACTTGGCTGGAGAGCTTTTCACTGCCCATCCAAATCATTGATAAAGATGTTGAAAAGTACCGGTCCAAGCATGGACCCCTGAGGGACACCACTGGCCACTTTGTGCCAGGTTGACACAGATCCATTCATGAGAACTCTCTGGGTCCTACCTTTAGCCAGTTTCCCACCCACTTAATCATCGAGCAGCTGAGCCCACAATCTTCCAGTTTCCCCAAAACGATATTGTGGGATACTAAATCAAAAGCCTTTTGAAAGTCTAGGTATATAACGTCTATGATGTCTCCCGTGTGCAGGTGGTGAGAGACCTGGTCACAGAAGGAGATGAGACTGGTAAGATAAGACCTACCCACAACAAAGCCATGCTGGCTGTTGTTCAGAATCTTACCTTCTGCAAGCATATTGCACATACATAATTTAATGAGCTTTTCCAGGATTTTCCCTGGGATGGAGGTTAGGCTGATTGGCCTATAGTTGCCCAGGTCCTCCCTCTTCCCCTTCTTGAGGATGGGTACAATGTAGGCCCTCTTCCAATCCTCAGGGATTTCCCCTGTGCACCACGAATTCTGAAAGAGCTTTGCCAGGGGCTCTGCAATGACCTCAACCAGCTCCTTCAACATTCGTAGATGGAGTCCATCCAGTCCTGATGACTTATAAATGTCTAGCTTTTCTAATTGGTATTGCACCCACTCAGCATCCACAGTGGGGAGGTTGTTAGTCCTGGCATGTCCCCTATGAGCTTTATCTCGCTTGACTTTCCCCATGGTCTGGTGAAAAACTGGAACAAAGTGGGCATTCAGGAATTCAGTTTTTTCCCAAATGTTGGTTACCAGCTGTCCAGAGGTATTAAGCAGGGGTCCCACACTTCCATTGTGTTTCCTTCCTGCCCCTGGGAGCTGCCTGCTGCCAGAGCGGGCTCCACCACTGAAGCTCAAGATGGCACTTCGTCCGCCTGCCCCAGCAGGAGGGAGCTCCAAGCCCACTGTTCCAAGATTGCAATTGGGTAGCAGGGGCTCGGAGACTTATCTCCTAGCTCTTCCTCCACGACCATGGAGCTAGTGCTGGGCATTCCCTGCTGGCTGGCACTGGAGAGCCTGTTCTCTGCTCAGCTCCATGAGTGTGAAGCTAGGTGGGGAGCAGGATGGGGAGTCTGTTCCCCTTCCAGCTCCATGCTCACGGAGCTGAGCGGGGAACAAGCTCCCTAGCCCCTGCCCCATGGTCATGGAGCAGAGGCTGGGAACTGTCCCAGTTAGGGGCAGGTCCCAGCTTCATGCTCCAATCAAGTGATTGAGGCATGGGGTTTGGAAAGATCTGCAGGTGTGGGGTAGGTCCCAACCCCCTGCTTCAGTCCACTGGTGGGGTAGCTAGCAGCGAGCTGGCTGCTAACTGCTAGCTGTCCCACTGGTGGATTTGGGCAGGGGGCTGGGACATGCCCCTTCCCTGCAGCTCTTTCTAAGTCCTCTACCCCAAGCTGGGTGACAGCAACCACGAGCTGATCACCTTCACCATCCGCCGAAAAGCTGGCAAGTTGGTCAGCAATGCGCAAGTCTTTGACTTCAGGAAAGCCGACTTTGACAAGCTCAGGAGGCTTGTCAGTGAGGCCCTAAGGGACCGTGACCACAGGGAGAGGGGAGTTCAAGAGGAGTGGTTGCTCCTCAAGGGAGCGATCCTCAATGCACAAACTAAGTCTATTACATCTCGGAGGAAAGGCAGCAAAAGGGCACAGCAGCCCCCCTGGCTCTCCAGGGACCTAGCAGACCTCCTGAGGCTAAAAAGAAAGGCCTACAAAGGGTGGAGGATGGGAGTCACCTCCAAGGAGGATTATTCTGCACTGGTCCGGTCCTGTAGGGAGCAGACCAGGAAAGCCAAGGCTGCAACTGAACCGCGTCCAACCGCGCATGCGCGCAGTTTAAAAGGGCCCGCCGACCAGGAAAAAAGCCCAGTTAGGCTCGGAAGTGGCGAGAGACAACTGACGCCCAGGAAAAACCCAACCTATTAAATAGGTACTTTGCGTTGGTCTTTCATCAGTCCCATGGGACGCCCATGCCCGCTACAGGGCCGGGAAGTCTGGGTGAGGGTGATCCCCTGCCCTCCATTAATGCTGACTTCGTGAAGGAACATCTTGAGAAGCTGGATACCTTCAAGTCAGCTGGCCCTGACAATCTTCACCCCAGGGTACTCAAGGAGCGGGCGAGCATCATAGCCCAGCCTCTAGCACGGATCTTTGAAAACTCTTGGCGCTCTGGTGTAGTGCCCGAAGACTGGAAGAAGGCCAATGTGGTGCCTATCTTCAAGAAAGGGAGGAAAGTGGATCCGGCTAACTATAGGCCCATCAGCCTGACTTCTATCCCGGGGAAGATCTTAGAAAAGTTTATTAAAGAGGCCATCCTTAATGGACTGGCCGACGACAACATCTTAAGGGATAGCCAGCACGGGTTTGTTGCGGGTAGGTCTTGCTTGACCAATCTCATTTCCTTCTACGACCAGGTGACCTATCACCTGGACAAGGGAGAAGAGATTGATGTCATATATCTTGACTTCAAAAAAGCCTTCGATCTGGTGTCCCATGATCGCCTCTTGGAGAAACTGGCCAATTGTCGCCTTGGGTCCTCCACGATCCACTGGCTGGAAAATTGGCTCCGGGGTCGGACCCAGAGGGTAGTAATCGATGGAAGTCACTCATCGTGGTGTCCTGTGACCAGTGGGGTCCCCCAAGGCTCTGTCCTTGGACCCATACTGTTCAACATCTTCATTAATGATGTGGACACTGGAGTCAGAAGCGATCAGAACTGGCCAAGTTCGCCGATGACACCAAACTTTGGGGCAAAGCATCCACACCAGAAGACAGGCAGGTTATCCAGGCTGACCTGGACAGGCTCAGCAAGTGGGCGGACGAGAATCTGATGGTGTTCAACGCCGATAAATGCAAGGTTCTCCACCTTGGGAAAAAAAACCCGCAGCATCCTTATAGGCTCGGCAGTGCTATGTTGGCTAGCACTATGGAAGAAAGAGACTTGGGGGTCATCATTGACCACAAGATGAACATGAGCCTGCAATGCGATGCGGCGGCTAGTAAAGCGACCAAAACGCTGGCTTGCATCCATAGATGCTTCTCAAGCAAATCCCGGGACGTCATTCTCCCCCTGTACTCGGCCTTAGTGAGGCCGCAGCTGGAGTACTGTGTCCAGTTTTGGGCTCCACAATTCAAAAAGGATGTGGAGAAGCTTGAGAGAGTCCAGAGAAGAGCCACGCGCATGATCAGAGGTCAGGGAAGCAGACCCTACGATGACAGGCTGAGAGCGAGGTTGAATGGTCACAAACTACTTCAAGATCGTTTCAGGCTGGACATAAGGAAGAACTTCTTTACTGTCCGAGCCCCCAAGGTCTGGAACAGCCTGCCACCAGAGGTGGTTCCAGCGCCTTCATTGAACACCTTCAAGATGAAACTGGATGCTTATCTTGCTGGGATCCTATGACCCCAGCTGACTTCCTGCCCTTTGGGCGGGGGGCTGGACTCGATGATCTTCCGAGGTCCCTTCCAGCCCTGATGTCTATGAAATCTATGAAATCTACCCTGATCAGGGAGCTGGGGCCAGGAGCTCAGTGCTGCCAGGGCAGGCGGACATTGTTCCTGCCATGGCAGCAGGCCACCCCCCAGAGGCAGGGTGCAATGTCCCAGCCCCAGGCAGGAGACAGCTGTTGTTTAAGCTAAGTTTTTTAAGACTGGTTAAGGGTAGCTAAGAGATACTAAAAAGAATATTTCTTACTATTCATGCATATTTTGGGTAGAGAGACATTTGTTATTCAGGACTAATAAACAAAAACGGAATTTGTATAGAAGCTAGTAGGAGTTCCTTTTGAGAAAGGAGTAAAGGGACAGATGCTAAATTATTCATTATTGTTGTTGTTTATTAAGGACGAGGAATGTGCACTTAATGTATTTATTGCACACTTATTTAACAGAGCAAATAAATTGGCATCCATTCTGGGCATATTTTAAATGAAAATAAAATTGACTAGCATTTGTCAAACATTGTAGGTGTCTTGAATGAAGGTGTTGCATGAATATTAAGTACAGTATTAGTCATAATTTAAAGTTCATTATATATATCACATAGCAAAGCATTATAGTGGCAACTGCTTCATAAACATGCCAGGATAGTTAAGAGCACACTGTGAAAACAGAGATAGAACAGGCAAAAAACAAATTTTGCAACTCTTGATATTTAGATGTGCTTTAGAATCCTCAGAAAGTTGAGATCATCAGTCAAATTAAATACTTTCCATCAATTTTAATCCCCAGACCAGAACTGGCTCAAACACATTGTCTCACAGCATATAACAACTATAAAGAACAATGGAGTTGCAGCTGTTCATGTGCAAATGCCAACATTTTTTATTTTACTTGTTTTAATTAGCAAGATTTGCAGTACTACATTTGTTTAAAAAATTACATCTCCCAAAATTATTTAAAAATAAACTATCAGCTTTTTAGTCATCCCAGTGGTTTGGTATCAGCAATACAGCCTGCAATTTGGGGAACATGGGGGCAGATTAACAGTTGATATAAATTGACATAGCTCCTTTGAACTCCATGAAGTCTTGACAATTTACAGCAGTTGATTCACAGTTCTTCTGTGGCCTCTTGCTCTCAAAAGTAGTAGAGCTATGGAATGACAGAGATGATATCTAGTGGGGATTTCAGAAAAGGACAGCAATGAGAGCTATTCACTACATATGTTTGGCTTCAGAACTAATTCATAGAATTATACCAGTTGAAACAGGATGGTCCTGCTTTGAGCAAGGGGTTGGACTACATGACCTTCTAAGGTCCCTTCCAATCCAATTTTTCTATGATTCTATGATACACATTGCCTTGCTTTTGTTCCTTTTGGAAGTACTAAAGTATATTGCAGTACAGGCGGTTACTGCACCGAGTGTACAGCGCACAGATAAATTTACTCCTATGTTGCCGTAGTGGCATGCTATACCTGGGGAGCACACTGCTACATTGACATAGCTAGCGATCATGTGTAGACACACAATGATATAGCACATCTAGGATTGCTATATTGCCGTAGGGCAACATGTAAATGCGCCCTAGCTGTAGTACATATTTCACTCAGATACTTTATGTGTAGAGTAAGACACAGTATGGTAAGAGTGAACAGTAGCAAAGTAGTGACACCTGACTTGTTGGTGTTGGACAATTACAATTAGTCTGTAGTGCTGCCTGACTAGAATAGAAAGGTTACATACTACATTAACATTTATAGCTCCTACACTAGGAATTTTTTATGGATGCTGATACATGAAACATTTACACTAATGTAATTTACATAGGCTTTCTATACTGATGTAAATTGCACCAGGATCCTGAGTGGACAGAGGAGCAGTTCTTTAAGTGTAGCAGTCTCAATACACCTATTACAGTGCCACACTATTATGTGTTAGAGACCCTGTAATAACCTATTTGCCTATAGCAAACATCTATCTCAGGATAGAAGTGGGGAGACGGTATCTCCCCCTGTTACAACTTACAGTAGTGGAGTCTGACTATAGAATTTTCCTGGGATAATGTTACCATAGATTCAAGGCACTTATAGCAGGGTAGGTATTCACTGTTTGTCCATTCTTTGTTTATACAAGCATCTGCTTATGCCAGTCAATGTGTGTGGTATGTCTAAAGCCAGAGTTACTGTCCACTTAGCATATTAAATATACATTACTTACAAATGTCACCATTTTAATTTCCAGAGTTAACTGTCACTCATCTGAAAATATTGTTCTGTTTTAAACTTTGTGTTCCAAGATATGCTGGATTTGTACAGGAAGGAGTTGGACAAAATATTTGGCAACATACTGGTGAAGGCAGGTTGCAGCAGTTATTCCAGCCGAAAACAGCTGAGAGGGCTTTGCAGCAGCCCAGCTTTTTGACTTGTGGATTTTACCTCCTCTACCTTGTCCACACAGAATGAGATTATCATCAGTAGAAGTATAGAGCCTATGGACCCTGGTCATGGAACAGGACCCAAACACTGGACACACAGAACAAAAATTATAACAGATGGGAATTCAAAGCTTATGTGGTGCATGTATGACTTTGAAATTCTCTTCCTGAAAATGTTCATGTCAGTAAACCTTAAAGGCCAGACATAGCTCATTGAACAAACTGGGAGCCCTTCCAATTACTTGACTTACTTCAGATCAACTCTCATTCATATAAGTACCTGTTGAAACTAGACTGAAAAGAGAGAGCAAACATGGGTGCAATAAATTCTTTACAAAAAGTACTTTGGGGAGACATTTTAACAATATCTGCGAGCTCTAATCAAATCCTGTATCCATATTTGGATGGAGGTGAAAGGTCTAAGCAACCAAAAATGCACATTGTTACCAGCAAAATCAGCAAAATAAATTATAAATACACTTGTGTCCAAATACTAGTCATTATCCAAAATACCCAGTAAACCAATATGAATCCAAAGTTACTTGGGATTTTTTATACAAACATTTATATAAAATCTTAAATTACATTTATGTTAATGTGTAGAGAAAACGTACTATTTCCCATGCAATGAAATAAATCAGATTAGGTGATGTAATTACACGGTGAAGTTTTAGAATTCTAGACAGCATCATATTTTATTATAGGTAGAAGCATCTTTGAGTTTCCTTTTGCCACACCATTAATTTACCCAAATGAAAGTGTTATCTATTTCAAACACCAGCTCATTTAAATTAAACTCATCAGCCTTAAACTTTAAATTTCAAATGCCATTTCCTATCTGTGACACAGAATAAGAAAAACAGTTTAAGAAAGTTCATGGTCTTGCCTGTAAAAAACGGTTTTCAATCAACACCTATCATATGCAAGGTAGCATAGATTCACATGAGTTATAGCCACACAATTCAACCCCTTGCTCAACTTTTACACTGTCAAAAGTTAATTGCCTAACTCCAGTAGGAAGCAATTTGAAAAATGATCCTTATATGAAGGAAAAGGAAATGGTATTTCAGGTTTACTTTCAGTGAGAGAGATCACTTTCTCCAACAGTAAAACCTAGAGTGGGTGCAATCTAAGAAACTACCAGACTCAAAGTTTTTAAAGCCTGGGTAAAATTTTCAAAACACCTTAGTGTAGGATAGATCTGTTCATGACTTTTTCAATGAAACAATTTCAACTCAGAAAATAACAATTTATCAAACATGAAATCTTTCCCTTGAAAGAGCTTGTTTTCACAAAACTTATCAGGATGGTGTCTCGGGTGCCAGGTGGAGTTTTTGTTCAAAACCTGAGACACTTGTCACTACTGCAACCAGCCCAATAGCTATAACATTCATATGAAAAAAGGATGGCTAAGTCCCTGTTCCACTTGATTCTGACCAGCAGCTGAAACTTTCAGGTGAATACTGGAAACACAATGATCAGGGAACACCTTGGATCTTGTCCTGACCAGCAGGGAAGAACAGGTGGAGAATGTGAAGGTGATGGGCAACTTGGGAAAAAGCAATCAGATATGATAGAATTTCAGATCTTGAGAAAGGGAAAGCATGAGGTCAGCAAAATTAGGATACTAGATGTGAAAAAGGTGGATTTCATTAAACTCAAAGAGTTAATAGGTATAGTGCCATGGAAAGACAGATTGAACAATAAAGGTGCACAGGACTGCTGGGAGTTTCTAAGGGGCACAGTATTAGAAGCCCAGCAAAAACTGTCCTGACAGGATGGAAGCACAAGAAGAATGGCAAGAAACCAATGTGGTTGCATAAGGAGCTTCTAAAGTGCTTTAAATGCAAAAGGAAAGCATACAGGCAATGGAAGAATGGGGAGGTCACCAAGGAAATGTACTAGGAAATAGCAGGAACGTGCAGGGACAAAATCAGGAAGGAAAAGATAAAAAACAAACCGCACATGGCAAAGGAGGTCAAGGACAGCAAGAAGAGGTTCTATAAGTATGTTGGCCAGTGTCAGAACCCATTTATTAGATGCCTATAGCACAGAGGAGAATTGGTATAGCCCAGAGGAGAAATGACATAGCACAGAGGAAAATTCCATGGGTTCGATACATATGGCATAGTTTTGCTGTCAATCATTCTGGTGGCAGTAACTAGGTCATGGAGGAAAATTCCGCTATGCCTGAACCCAGTAACCAAATGCTACAATAGTGGAAAATTACAGTTTAGAAAAAAGTTCCCGCCACTCATATGCAAATTCACATTATTATTGGCCAGTTTTAAATTATTCCTACGTGGTGACCAGCGATTGGCTTGCTAGCCATATAAGAGGTTGAAGCAGTTTCTGCCCAAGTTGGAGAACTCCACACACACCTTGTGGAGAACTCTGAGTACACTGTAGAGCCTAGCAAACTCCACGGGTTTCAGAGTGAACTTAGCAGCCTGATCAACCACTAAGGACTCCCCGTCACCGACCCAAGGGGGCCTAGCGCACCCCCACCCGAGACGTAAGACGACTGCTGGCCTGAATACCCCGAACACCCCGACACATTTGCAGACCGACCAAACCAACTTTGTAATTTCTGCCTGACCCAAGTTTTATAACTGTAATCGAAGCAAGCTTCTGGCCTGCACTGTACGAGCAGTGTAAGTAAACAATCTTTTTTGTTCAATCAAAACGCTTGAGTACCTGATTCCACTCCAAGCGTCACAAGTACCCGCCCGCCGACTAGGGCTCCTAAGGCCCCGAACCCCGTGCCGCGGCTCTCGGCGGCGACAGCCAGAAAAGAAGGAACAAGGAAGCTTGTGGGTCTACTGTTAACAAACCAGGGGGAACTCCTAACCAAAGTTTCAAAGAAGGCAGAGCTACTCAAAAGCTACTTTGCCTCAGTTTTCACAAAAAAATTAAGCTGCAGCCGGACACCTAATAAGGATTATCTGGATAAGGAAGGGGGAAAGCTGAGGGATAAGATTACAAAATAAATGGTCAAAGAGGTTTTGGGAGGATTTGACTGAATTCAAGTCACCAGGGCTGTATAGACTTAATCTTGAAGGAACTGGCAAAGGAGATCTTGAAGCACTTGGCAATGATTTTCATAAAGTTATGGGAGGCAGGACAGGTACCAGAGGACCAAAAAAAGTCCAATGTAGTGCCCTCTGGCAGGGCACTGCCTGGGCCAGGCCAGGCCCGCTGTCCCCACCCACTGCCATGGCGGGCCGGCTTTTACCCCTGCTCAGGCTTGCTCCCCTCCCAGTGTTGGGCCTGGACCCAGTCCTCCCCTGGTCCCATCGTCTGCCCATGGCACGCCCGGTCCTCCCCTCTCCACGTCGGGTCGGCTCGGATATGGGAGGAGCAGGCTCAGGGACAATGCGGGGGAGGGGGAAGAGTGAAACCAGGCCCAAAGTGGGGAGGAGGCCCGCTCCTTCCCTTCCCCAGTTGCTGCCGTGGCGGGCTGGGCCTGCTGTTCCCCCCGTACTGCGGTGGGATGGCTTTTCCCCTGCTCAGACCCGTTCCCCCACCTGTGTTGGACCTAGACCTGCTCCCCTCCTCACCATGTTGGGCCCGGGCCCACTCCCTCCCCTGCATTGGACCCAGGCCGGCTCCCTCCATCCGTGTTTGGACTGGGCCTACTCCCTCCCTGTGTTACCTGCAGGGAGCAGGGCGGGGGGGGGGGAGGGGGGAACGAGGCCAGCCTCGCCCCGCCCCCCTTCCATCCACTCTGTTGCTGCCACCTCCAGGGAGCTGGGGGGGTGGGAAGGTGAGGCCAGGTGTGCTGGCCTCACCCCCCCACTCTGTCCCCTGTATCCCCACCATCATGGCAGTAGGCTGCCTTCTGTCAGAACGCTTCTCCATGCTCTGATTGGCTGTTGGTCAGCCAATCAGAGCACTAATAAAGCATTATGGACAGACAGATAGACAGACAGACAGACTTAGGCTTTTATAATATTAGAATGGGCAGTGAGGGCATCTGAAGTGGTGATGTTCTGAGAGAGTTCTTCATACCGAAATAAGTCAAGGAGGGGGTTTTGGACTGTGGGTCTTAGTCTCAGATAGACACCTAACTCACGGTACCATGCAGAAGCCTAACTTGGGGAAAGAGGTGGAATTTTAGAAACGTCACTTTCTTCAGCATTTCATATTGATTTGGTGCCCCTGCTTTCAGTGTGTTGGCTGTTATGAATCCAATTCTTAGACTCTCCCCATTTACTGCATAGGAAACTTGGGGCACTTTTACACATGCTCCGGTGTGAGGGCAGTGATTAATTAGAGCGGCTCTGAGAACCACTCTAATTAAAATGTCGCTGTGTCTCCTGTATCAGAGTCACTTAAAATGGTGGTGGGAGTGCTTGAATTAAAGTTTGTTGAACAAACTTTAGTTCAAGTGACCCCTTGCCATTTTTAAGCTTGGGGACGCTGATACATGAGACACAGGAGGATGCTGGAGCGTGGCAATTGCCACGCTCCAACAGACTCAATTAATTGCGTCTGCTCTGATGTGCTGGAATTCCAGCTCATGTATAGGCTCCCTCACTCCCCACCCCCTCTGCCCTTGGTGCTTCACTAAACTTGATGAATACTATTGTTGCAACTGGTATCTCACAGTTAGGTGTGACAACACTGTCTTTTTGTGGATCTGGCTCTGGGGTGTTTCTCAAAATGTTATACTGCTATCTTAAACTAAGACTCTCAAATATTTATTTCAGCACTTTTATGATTTCCCAAAGTACTGTCCACATAACCATGTCATTGAATTTAGGGTAACTTTTCAAATCCTTTTAAAAACCAGGCAGACACCTAACCATGCATTTAGCACCAAGATTTGAACTATTGTAATGTCTAGGTGTCTAACTAGGTGTCCAACTCAAGACCCATTAAAAGAGGCCTGATTTTCAAGAAATGTTGAATAACCACTAAAAATATATATTCTTCAGAAAAGCACTACAAGTTGAGTGCCTCTTGTTACCTGAAGCTGTGCACCCACAATTTGAGATAACCCATATTATTGAAAAAGTTTTGCCTTTAATTGTGAAAGTCTTCCCCCATCAGACTGATACAATGGAATTTCTGGGCCATCCTGTGTTTACATAGTGAAGGGGCTTGGGACTTCAAAGAGACTCTCAAACTCCAGCACCAAGACCTTCAGAGAACAAAAGCTGCAGATACAGAAGGAAGAAGACATTCTCATGGACTCTGTGCTGTTATATATCTCTTTCCTGATAACTCAGCTCTTTCAATAGCTACTCTCCTGACATTTTATTTAGTAAAATATTTTGATGTCATTAACTCCACATTTTTCCCTGAAAACACTTTTGCCCCCTCCCCCTTCCCCCCAAAATTGCCCAGCTCTTCTTGGGCTAAAAACAAAATGCTTAAAACACAATTTAATCATACTGATAAAGAAGAGACAGAACCAGTGTTTAATCTAGCTAACATTTTATCATGTTGGAGCTAGATGGTGTAGCAGAGTAGCGTTTTTAGGCCAGATAGGAGGCCAGATAAATGACACAACACACTTCTATTTTCATTGTATTCATACGGTGGCAGGGCACCTACAGTGCCTGCCAACTTTAAGGTTTATAGTTGGCAGTGGAGCAGCCGGCATGACCCTAGGAGGACACTGGGATTGGCTGAGGGGGTGGAGCAACCTCCATTTTAACCCAGGCCTTCAGACAGAGAAGCAGTAGTATGAGCTGAGCAGGCAAAGAGTCAACATCAGGCTAAGAGTCAACATCAGGCTGAGCTGCTCCTGAAATGTCTTCCTGGAGGTAAGGGCAGGAGCTAGGGGGATGGCTTGAGGGCTCCTGGTCCTGGGTATGACTTAAAACTGCACCCTGCTGGGGATCGGTAGTCTGATGGAACTCCCTGTGGCAGGGGAGTCCCCAGGAAATGCCAGGCCAGTTACCTCCCTGGTGAAAGGTGAGAAGGGGCACCTGAAAACCTCAGCCCCTGCCTATGGGCAGGTTACTGACAAGGGAAGAGAACTGTGCCAGGCAAGCCCAGAGGGGGACACCTGAACCCAGTGTTAGGGTCCAGGTATAGCATCAGGCACCTGAGCCTATAGGGTGAGAGACCCCAGTGTTAAGGCAAGGCATGGCATGGCAGCAGCCACCTGAGCCCCACCAGGTGAAAGACCACAGCGGCCCAGTGAGGGGTCGGGCAAGTGACTTGAGGAAACAGATATATCAGATGGGATAATATGGAAATACCAGATGTGACATAGAAACAGCTGTGAGACATGGGACACATGCAAGGGGAGGATGGAGTGTGTACTTAAGCCATTGTTATCAGGTTGAACGATGGGCAGCCTCCTGCCTTCAGAAATAACACTCATATTACTTTCATCAAGGGGGGGCAGTTGAGTGAGGCAGGGGTTTAGCCCTGAACAGGCGGGCAGCTGGCACTGAAACCTGGCTCTGAAAGGCCAGCCTGTTACACATACCTTCTAATATATCCTCAAAACCTAGCAAAACTAAAAAGTATAAAACTTGTGTGATGGGCTGGCTGGTAGTGACTTAGCCCAGGGGTTTTGAAAGGGCAAAATATGATTGGAGGACTTGGGATTCCCTTTCCTCACCAATCGGGCCCCAGAGACTCACCCTCCATGTCCCCTGATTGGCCCTGTGGGTCACCTGGAGGGGGATAAAAGGGGCAGCGTGGCTGACTCGGGAAAGAGACCAGCGAGGGACCACAAGGAAGGAGCTTCAAGGAGCTGGCAAGAGCTGAGCCAGTGGGGCAGGAGCAGTTGTCCCAGAAGAGCCTGAAGGAGTGGGACCTGCAGGCAGCACTGGGGTCCTCAGCAGCGCAGCATGCGGCTGGCAGGAGAGGCTCCCCAGCTCCAGCAAGATCTGAGCAGCCACCTGAGAGGCTCCCAGCTCTGCTTCCAGCTCCTCCAATTAGAGGCCAGGCAGCTCGACGTGAGGCCAGGGCTCCAAGAAGGTCAAGACTGCTAGTAACTTGGAGCATTGGTAGTTGTGTGGCAGTGTTTCTGCCTACCCCATGGGAGATTCAAGTTCAAGTCTCAGCTTTGGTGAGTGAACTAACAAAAAGCAAATCTTCATGCAGTGGAAAGGGGCCGTTGTGTTTTCCCCCTCCAGGTACCTAGGTCCTATATTTCCTTGTCATTTGACATTTTGTATTTTATGCCTTTTTATATTTCACCAACCAGTATCGTTTGCTCTGCTGTTTGTGTTTTATATTTTGTTAACCCTGTTTTTTGTCAATGATTGTAAGTGTCTAACCTTTGTTGAATCCTGCCCCTTGGGGCATTGTAGTGTCCACTATACCCCCTGATTTATGCCTGTTATGTTCCCAGTATTGTTCCCTCATTAAAAGGTATATGGTTAAGTCCCCAGTTGTGGTCTGGCTCTGCTCTATAGGGGGAGAGTCCCTACACCTCCCACAGTGCTTGTGCACCTGCTTTGATCCCTTCAATTGGTGAGGGGGTACCACTTGGAGTACACCCGGGTTACACTTGTTTTTTTTCAGATGTTAGCAGCTTGCAATTTTAGACTATAACAACCATAATAGACTAATACCTTGATATGATCTGTGTGACATTAGCTTTGTATCTTAGCTTTGAATTAGACTGTGATAGTATTTTTTTCTGTTATCTTAAATTTCATATACTGACATGTAGTAGGATGTAACTTAACATTCATTAAAACATCTTGTAAGTATCTTTCACAACTAGATTTGTGTGAGAACTTACCAAGGTAAATTATAATTACAATAATTTTCAACAGTACTTTAATGTTTTTTTCAAAAGGGTTTGAAAAAATTTAAGCTTTCATCTAAGAACGCTGTTAATTCTACCATAGATATATTTACAGGCAAAAAGTGTAATTTTTTTCCACGGCAATATTTTTTATGTTGATATTTTCAGAGAGTACATACCATATGCCACTAAGGCAAGAAGATTTTATTTTTCCATAAGTGAAACAAACCCAATAACCAAGTACATGAGCTAAAAGACATTAACACTTAAAAATGAAATATAACTCATCATTCAGACATCAATCCTATTTGCATATGAAAGAAGAAAATAATTAAATAGCCCAAGTATTGGAGCCAAAGCAAATTGTGTGTGTGTGTGTATGTGTGTGTGTGTGTGTGTGGTATATGTGTGTGTGTGTATATATATATATAATATATTGCTATTAAGAAATTCTACACAACCAATGAAGAAATAAGGTTTGTTTTGAATTGGTGTATGAAACAGATATCTTCAATGTATGAAGTTAGTAAAAACAGCTATAGTTATTGATATTTTACTAATGAGCTTCATCTGACATTTTGTTGTAAATAACTATTTTTTTTCATTATATGGTTAAAAAAGAGTAACATCAAAACAAAAACTGTCACAGGCAAAAAAAGTGATATTGCTGTCTTCTCTTAAGCTGAGCATGTCCCCGTACCAAGAAGAATATGCTTGATTGGGAGAAAACAAATCACTGTATTTACCTGACTCCAAGATAACTTCCAATTTAAGATGACCCCCCAATAATCAGATTCTATATATATGAAATGTATATATTTTCTATAAGTTTTCATGTATAGAATCAAATTATTGCAGGGTCATCTTAAATTTTGCCTGTCCCCTGCTACCATGGGAAAAGTAGCAGCAGGGGGGCAGGTGCCTGGAGTGGAGATGGTCTCCTTGCTCTCTCTCTCTTTTTCCCCCCTCCCCCCATTCTCCCTATAGCCTGCCCCCGGCAGTGACTGCACTGCCTTCCTCCTATTCTCCATGCGCCTGTTCCCCAGTCACCTGCCCCCCCCAACTTCTCACAGCCTCTGTCTCCTCCGTACCTCCTCTGCCCTCTCCCACCTACTCCCCATAGCCTCTGTCCCCTTCCCTGCCCTTACTGTCATCAGACACAGCCCAGCTTCATTCCTTCCCATGTATGGAGCAAATGGAAGCACAGTCCCTGGCCAACCACAGAGCATGTTCCTGGGCCACTGCTGATTTGGCCTGGCAGGGTATGGAGCTGCCCTGTGCCCCAGGAGGCACTAGAGCTAGAGGTAAGGCTAGAGATGTGCCAGTGGGGGTGGGGGGGAAGGTTGCAGAAGCAAGTGGGGGGCAGGAGAAGAAGCTGCAGGAGGGCAGACATGTGGTTCTGACTCTAGCCCTGACTTGGGTTCAGGGCTGGAGTCAGAGCCTCAGCAGCCACCTGCCTCTCCCCCACCATACTCAAATCCATGATCTTGCAACAATGGCTCTATGGGCGCATCTATATATTGCCATATGATGACATGGTTATTACGCTGTGCTTTAGTACTTGCTTTTGGAAGTACTAAAAGCATAGTGCAGTAACCACTCATATAGCACCATACACACGGCGTACAGTTAATTTTAGCAGCTACTTCACCATAAGGGAGTACACTGCTACTGTGAAGTAGCTACTAGTCACTTGTGGTCACTACTACAGTGACATAGCGTCACATTTTAAATGCACCCAAAATGTGTTAGTAAGATGAGTTGATAGATTTCATAGACATTAGGGGCTGGAAGGGACCTCATGAGATCATTGGGTCCAGCCCCCCACCATAGGCAGGAAGTCAGCTGGGATCAAGTGACCCCAGCAAGAAATATATCCACCTGTTTTTTTGAAAGACACCAGAGTAGGTGCTTGCACCACCTCTGGGGGGAGTTTGTTCCACACCCTGGACACGTGCACTCTAAAGACACGCACGTAAAGACATGCGCAATGTTTTTCTTATGTCTAGTCTAAATCAGCCTTCCTAGAGTGTATGGCTGTTAGACCTTGTTATCCCCGGGAGAGCTGTGGTGAACAGGGGATCCCCCAGGTCCTGATGTACCCCTCATGTAGGCTGCCACCAAGTCCCTCCTGAGCCTTCTCTTCTCCAGAATGAAGAATCCCAAGTCCCTCAGCCTCTCCTTGTACGGCCTTCCCTCCTGGGCTTGGATCATATGAGTGGCTCTCCTCTGGACTCTCTCAAGCTTCCCCACATCCTCTCTGAAGTGGGGGGCCCAATCCTGGACACAGTACTCCAGCTGTGGTTTCACCAGGGCCAAGTAAGGTGGGAGGATGACTTCCCTGGTTTTGCTTGAGATGCATCGGTGGATGCTTGCCACACCTGGGTTAGCTTTGCCAGCCACAGCATCATATTTGTGGCTCATATTCATGTTGTGGTCAATCAAGAACCCCAAGTCCCTTTAGCTCGTGGTGCTAGTGAGCATAGCACTGCTGAGCCAGTAAGTATGCTAAGGGTTCTTCCTACCAAGATGCAGCACCTTACACTTCTCTGCATTGAAGGACATCAGGTTTTGGTTGGCCCACCTTGAGAGTGTGTCCAAGTCAGTCTGTATCCCTGCCTGTCCTGTGGTGTGACCGCCCTCCCACATAATTTAGCATTGTCTGTAAACTTGGCCAGTTCACATCTGACTCCCAAATCCAGATCATTGAAGATGTTAAAGAGTACCAGCCCAAGTACTGATCCCTGAGGGACTCCACTGGTCACCTTGCACCACGTTGATTTGCTCCCATCAACTAATACTCTTTGGGTCCAACCCTGTAGCCAATTGCCTAGCCATTGGACCATATGATGATCAAGGCCACAGTTCCGCAACTTAACCATGAGGACATCATGGGGAACGAGGTCAAAGGCCTTCTTGAAGTCCAGATACATGATGTCTCCCTTGTCCAGGGCACATGAAGGAAACAAGGTCAGTCAGGCAAGACCTGCCAGTCACAAAGCCATGTTGGTTGGCATTCAGAAGTTTGCCTTCCATTACTCTGGTGTTGATGGATCCCTTGACAATTTTCTCCAGGATTTTTCCAGGGATGGACGTCAGATTGATTGGTCTATAGTTCCCCGGGTTATCCCTCCTCCCTTTCTTGTAGATAGGGACCACATTGGCTCTTTCCCAGTCATCCGGGACCTCGCCTGAGCACCACGAGTTAATATAGTACAATTCCTTTATATGTTCAGGCTAGATTTGGGAGGAAAACAGCTTCCTCATCTGCAAAACATTCAGGCATTTAAAAAATATTCTCATTCTATACCAGGATAAAATGGAACACTTGTAGTTTTTCATGAAAAATATGGAAGATACCAACTCCTGAATAGCCAATGCCCTAGTTATGCAGGTATTTTCATTTGATGTAGGAGACTCGGGCTCACATCCCTCATCTGAATTACCCAAAGCAGGGGCTTGAGTGTTTGACTACCAAAGCTCTTGGCTGTTCTGGTTAGAAGGAGTTTCTCTTCACCTGTATCCTTCTCTTTGGTTTTGACCAGTAATTCTATCCAGGAGCTAAGAAACTGCACCTGATGATAGTCAATATTAAAAACAGACACATTCCTGTGTGTGTGTGTTTGTTTAAAAAAAAAAAGAAAGGCTTTGTTGAAAAATTCCAGTTCCTTTCTCCTCTCTACACATCATCTCAGTAATACGTGAAGGCTAGTGGGGAATGGAAACTACCTTCCCAAATCCAAGCACTGTATGGAGCAGTTATATTTCTGTGGTGGCAATTTCTGAACATTGTCTAGGGCCATGTACAAGTACTGTATTTCTACCAGGTGAATCACTGTTCTCCTGGTAGAAATGTCAAGTGCGCAAACATTCATTCAATCTCTCTTAGGGGAAACATGACCCTTCTGAAAGAAAGATCTTTTTGGTGTCAACCTGAAAAATCTCTTGCAAGAGAATTTCTCTAACAAAAATGAATATTTGTGTGCTCCCCTCCCAGTTCAGTCTCGGTGGGAAGGACCAGTGGGGACCGCCTGGGACTGGAGGGCTTTGTATCACAACTCAGCTCCTCTCTGGGAATGGCCTGGAAGGGGAGAGGAGCAGGGGGCAATATTCCCTACCTCTGTTCCCTAGATCAAACAGTCCCTGGCTTGGGATAGATTGGTGGTTTTTCCCCCTGTTTCCTTCCTTCTGGGGGAACTGCAGACAC
>NW_005841847.1:3636576-3646213 GCF_000455745.1 Alligator sinensis | reverse complement strand
GTAGGGAAGTTCCACCCCCCGCACATGGCACTTCAAAGCTCTGTGCCCAGAGCCCATGTGGGGCTGCACAGTGCCAAGTGGGTGTGGGTGCTCCTCCTACAAAGCACTTGCAGAGTCCTGCACCTGCAGGCCCATAAGTTGGGCTGTGGGTGCCAGCTTTGATATCCCCCTTGGAAGACATGCTTCTCCTCCACACAGCACATGAAGATCCCTGCAACACATGCTTTGGTTGCAGGCACTGACTTTGAAGTGCCCTATAAGGGAGAAGTTCTTTCCACCAGGCAAGGGGAGAAGAGGAGATGGACCAGCTGCAGGGGGAATGCCTGTACTGCTTCCTCTCCTGTAACCATTTCTAGCAGTGATTTCTCAAAATTTTTCACTGCTAAAAATGAACACCTGTGCACCCCCTAGGACTCATGTGCTGGATTTATACACTTGTTTGCTGACCTAAAAGTCGCATCAAATGTCATTCAGCACATCCCTTAAGTTGGTGTTATTTATGGTTTAAGTATGGCCACCAAAATGAAGCCTGCCTTTGCCACAAACAGGAGCCAAAGAGTTGCATTTAGCTGGGAGTGGCTGTAGCCTCTTCACCTGGATATTCGTGGTATCTCTTCCTTTGCCAAACTATTTATACTTTGTAATACCACAACTGAAATATAAACAGAACAGATGAGGTCCAAGTCTCATTTTGGTTATACCACAGCAAACTAGGTGCAAGTCTGGTGAGGTGTCTGGTGTTACACTGGTATAAAACACATTTAAGGGACAGGAGTGCAGTGGAACCTGGGCCAAGAGGCCACACCATGGTGGGGCCTGAGTGCTGCTCTTTCAATAGATGTCTTATCCCCCTATTTCTGTATCCGACCTGCCACAACCTGATGCAACTATAAAGAATATCAGGAGGTGGTACCTGAACATATAGGGCTCACTGAAACAGTTTTCTGTGGGGCTCTATTACCTCTCAGCTCCATGTTCTTGGGGAACCCTGGAACAGGATGCAGCATGTCTGACTCTCAAAGAATTTTCCCCTCCTCTACCTGAACAAGAACTGATTATGAAAGACATTGAAGATGCAGTGGGAGACACACCTAAAGCCCTCCAGATAAGGGAGCAACTCCCCTGCTCTCATTTGCATCCGAGATGGAACCAGATGACAACTAATTTAAATGGGAGATGGGACAGGAATCCACCTTCATTAGCATTCAGGATAGAGAAGAGAGATTCCAAAGCAAGGACCGCACTGAATTCTGGGATCAGAAAAGCAGGGGAGAACTGTATGATGGGGAATCTGTGCTCCAAATGCTAATCAACCCACACTTACACACACCCAGCTCAGCATTTATCAGACCTATTTTAATATGGATTTACAAAGGACTTCCCCGCCCCACGCCTTATCTAACCAGAACTAAGCAGAAGTAAAGTTTTAATAGGCATCTCGGGCTGTACATTCCCCGGTCCCACTATGAGAGGCCTATTTAAACTTGATTGACTAAAACTTGGTCGCCAGGTTAGGCAATGCTGAGGCAAGAGACCGAGTCAGAGGGGGTATGGGCGACATTTGAACAATGGTAAAGGGTTCATCACAGCATCCAGCCTGTTGGAGCCTGACCACAAATGCTGTCATACTTTTCCTGGGATGACTGGTGGAAGTCCTCCCCACAAAATTTATGAACACTCCAGTAATCCCCTTAAGTCTGTTAAAAGACTACAGTAAGATCTGGAAAAGTCATGCTAAACTGAGGCTTATTCACAACAGGTAAAAATATAAAACCCTGATGCTGCAAGCTATCATTTCTGAAGAAACAATGAGGTATCCCATCCAGTATATCTACTATCCATAAGAATTTCAAGCTGGCTCCTAAGTGTCTAGTTACTCCTTAAAAACTTATGTTTTCCTGGTTGTTAATCAGTTTCTTGAGATATTCCAAACCAGATAACCCCGCATCAATAGAAAAGACAATCATTTACACAATTAAAAGAATGCTTTGGAGAAGCTGAACTGAGGGTATAAAAATAAGTAAAATCAGCAAACGTGTGCTTCAAGAGAAGTAATCTCTCTGACACCATCCACTGTTCTTCCTGTGAAGCTGGAAGAAACAGATCATCTTGCTTTAAGGATTGTGCTAAAAACTTTACCTGTCAGCATTGGAACCTGAATGCCTTGGACTGGTGAGACCCCCACCTCTCTCTCTCTCTTTTTTCTCTTTTGGCATAGATTTCTGAACCTGAACTGTATTAGTTAAGCTTGAGCTAAGTTTCCCCAAATACTTAGTGGAACCAGGGTAGTATTGTAATTGTTTGTGTTTGTTTTCCTTTGCATGTCTATTACTACTAGTACCATTATATATTCCATATACTTAGCAATAAATAACTTTTATAGTCAAACTGGTGGTAACCAGGTGCATGTTTCCTTCTCTACTTTCCTTCCCCACTTGCTCTGCAGCAACACTTCTTTTACCTAAGCTAAGATCCCTGTGAAGCCCAGAAATACTGTAGGATCTGCTCAACAAGAGGCTACCACTACTAGGACAGTTAGGGCAAAAGATTGGGGCATGCTGAGTGTGAAACACATAAGGGGATCAGCTTGTACAGGTTGATTTACCCAGTTTAGCTCAGACATACCCTTATAAACTGAATGCTGGCCCATGAGGGTGTCAGCTAGACACCCAGCCTGATTCAGATGTATTCTGTTTACTTGTGTGCTTGTGTCTGACTGCATGTTATTGTTACCTTAATGAACTGATTCCTGGCATATGAGGATGTCAGCCTGTCCATGCTGATCAACCCAGCTGGGTCCGGTGTGTCATGTTAATCTGTGTGTGTTTGTGTGTATGACTGATTTGGTGACTGGAGGAACCCAGTCCCACTGAAACTGAGTCCTGCAAGATAGTTCCATTGTTGGTGAGGACTTGCAGAAGGGAGAGATACAGCTCCATATAGAAACACAAGTAACACAAGCAGCACATTGATAGAATTACAAAGACCCTAGAAACGTATTCCTAATAAGTGAGCGCACCGCAAAGTGATGGGCAAATCTGGTAACAGCTCCACCTCCCCTATACCCCACCCCTTTCCACTTGGGTGTTCCATTGGTGATCAAGGTAGGTGCTTGGCCTTTCTAGGCACCTGACCTCATGTGCTGGGTAAAAAGGTCTGTTGCAAGAAAACCAATCAGCCTGGGATCAGTATGAGTTGGCCAAGCCCAGGGATCCTGATAAGGACCTGAGGCCAATGGTGTCCAGGCTGTGTAAGAAAATAAATTAACCAATATAACCTAAATAATGGTGTCTGTTTCAGGTCTTGCCTTTTCTCAGCAGCATGCAAGTACCTTTCTTCAAGCAGTTGGGGATCTTCAGGATTTGCCCCCTGCTATAAGCCCAATCTGAGCAAGCTGGCCTGTCTCAGGCCAAAAACTTTGGGTAGACTGCAGCCATGGTTACAAACCACCATGGGACCCCTGTAGGTACGTGACCTCCAGTGTCTGCAGGACAGTCAGTTTTCTGCAGAGGGACCCCGGGTTGAGCTGTTCTCAGATTAAAAGTCCTTGGCTCTGGTGGAGGGAGGTGACATGGGCCACTGCCTACACCAGCATCTCCCTCTTTCTGAGGCTGGTGCTGCCTTATTAAGGAAGTTGTCAACCAAGACCCCTGTCTGCTTCCACATGCCCTGTGGCCACTGCTAGGTGGTGAGAGCCACCAAGGGACTCATCAGTTCCTGCAGCTGCAGCCTCTGGGCTCTAGGCCGCACCAGGGGTGCTGGCCGCTTGTTTTCCTCCTGGGCTGAGCCTGGGCCCATATGGAGCCTGGATTCTAGCTCTTAGTCCTGCCTGGGGAATGGACTTATGGGCAGCATGTTTCCCACTGGCTGCCCATCCCGCCTAGGGAGCAGGGGTGTCAGGAAGTGTGCTGTTGGTCCACAGGCTCACTACGTTTCTTCCAGGCAGATTGGGAATATGCCCACTACGAAGCACTCTGATGGCCATTGCCTTGGTAAGTGCAGGGCCTGGCCAGGTCCCTCCTACAAGGAGACTCAAGTCCATATTGAAGGATGCCAGCAAAACCCCTGACAACAAATATATATCGCAAGAGCAAAATTCAAAGGGTTCACATATATCAGCAATCCTTAGGGCAGAACTATAACTTTGTAATATGATAGAACCAAAGTCTGCATAATAACAAGTACTACAAGATTGTCTGCCAATTGGTTGAACATTCTCACACTTCTTTTTAGAAAGACGATAACAGGACAGCTCTTGTCTAGAAATGTCTAACAGACTATTACCTTGTCATTGGTGAAGGTTGTTTAAAAGCTTGACTGCTGCTGCACACACTGTACCAGCAGTATGCCTCCTATGTTGACAGATTCTTGGCTTGGGCTGCCATTCTGCTGTTTTCATTGGAAGCAGTCCTGCTCTGGCATTCTTTGTAAAAGGGCTAAATATTGAAAAACTTTCTGGGTCTTTTGTAATTGTATAACAGTTCTACATTTTTAATTGCATTATTCCAATTTGTTAATTCTTTTTCGCTTTGTAACCCAAGACCTGCTTGATGATTATTGCTGTTGTGTTCCTATATTGCTGACAAATTTAATAAAATATAATTAATTAGTATGCTACTTTAATTTGAGTCTGTTTCATAATAAATAAACATCTCCAGTCAATGATGGCTGGGTCTTAGCAGGGAACCACTCCATTTTCTGGGTTTGGGGCTATTTCATAAATCTAGGATGAAGTTCACTGTAAGATATAAAACCATATCTATTTTTTTTAAAATGCTCAGAAACCTTGCAAAGAATAAATGACTAGATAGGCTAGACAGATAGTTTACAAGTGAATTTTACATGCAACCCTGGAAAAGGATTGTCTGGAATATTTGTTTGCTTTTAGCTGTACTTTTGACCAAAATGTCCAATCAGAGTGTTTACCTATAGCATGGCACATACATATAAATGACCACATTTTTAAGTGTCATGCACTTGCATATCTCACAGGTCCACTCCCATTGATGCCATTTATATTTTAGTGATTTAAATTTGGATTTTGGAGTATAAATTCAAGTACTCGGTGTGTGGGCCGCCTCCCGATCCCGTCCATGTCGCCATGTGCGAGCCAGGAGCGATATGCGGACCCGTTTTTGCACACGCGGGCTGTGGCCAGCAGCCTGGGCACGCGGGGTCGAAGAAGACCGGTGGTGAGCTAGAATTAGTTACGGACGCGTAATGGTTGATTAAAAGATTGTTTACTTACACCAAAGATGGTCGTGGTGTAGGCTGGACAGTTTTCCAGGCTCAGCTCCGCTTAAATCCTCGCTAGAGGACTCCGACAATTGACCCCGGAGTTGTTGAAGCTCCGCGGGTTTGGCTCGGTAATTGGCCCCGGAGTGGTTGAAGCTCCGCGGGTTCAGTAGTTTCAAAGGAAAGGGATACGTCTTAGGATTGCGCTCGGCGACGGGGAGAGGCTAGAGGCCGTTTGGCCCCCGGAGTGGTTGAAGCGCTGTGGGTTCGGTAAATAGGCCCCTGGAGTTGTTAAGTCTCCGTGGGTTCGGTAAATTGGCCCTCTATTGCCCTCTTAAGGAGAAAAAAAAAGCTGGGTTCAAAGGGATTAGCAGCGCTTAGAAATCTTCACGCTCTTTCTCCCAAACTCCAATTGCTTTCTCTCTCTCTCTCTCTCTCCAACTTGGGCGGAAACCACCCAAGCTCTTTATACGGCTAGCAAGCCAATCGCTAGCCGCCACGTGTGCCTATATTAAGATCGGCCAATAATGTGGCGCGAATCTCAATACAAATGGCGGGAACTCCTTTGCACCGTGTATCACTACGATGCAAAAGAAATGCACCATGCAAAGAAGGCTATAAACGGCGGGAAATACTCTTTTGCACGTGGGTTTTCCTATTGCAAAAGAAAACTCCACCGTGTAAAGAAGCTGCAATTTGGTGGGAACATAAGTTAGCGGTGCCGAAGCACACAAAAACAAAAAACCACAACTTTGGGTTGTGACACTCGGGTTTGAAAGTTTTGACCACTAATTATTTCCCTTGGGAAGGAGAAAAATGGTTTTCATATACAGCACCACTTCTGAATACATACCAATACCTCTAAGTGTGAATGTCTTTTTATTAATCTGCTACTGGCATTATTTTCTGTCAAAATATGTTAATATTACATTTTATAACCTCATACTGCAGAATATAAGGATTAACAACCTAAAATTTGTAAGGGTATATTATATACCCACGTCAAAAAAATAATACCAAGGCTGGTTTCTGATACAACACAAATCATGAAAATGTTATTACTGTTCAACATCAGAACATAAACCTTTAAGAAAAACAACTAGCTAACAGCAAAACTCACTAAATGAAAGGAGGACTGAGGCACAGAAAACAGCATATACAAAAACAAGCACATATGCTAAATAACAGTTGTACTCTAGGATATAAAGTTTTTGGGTCATGGTGTCCATGGAGCATGAGCCTCTTCCCAGTGAGGAGGCCGTGAGTGGGGGTCAGAGCTGCCACAGACTGTGCATGGCGGTACCGGGGCTCAGAGGGGGCCATCACTCCCTAATCTCCCCCAGTGCTGCTGCCACTGCATGCCCACACAGTCCGAGGCGGCTTTCAGACTTTCCCTGTCCCACAGTGCAGGCTCCTCCCCTGCCAGGAAGAGGCATGCTCCAGGACATCTTGCTAGGGGCTGCAGCCCCCATTACAGTTGCTTGCCCCTCACCACTGGGTGGCGGGCCAGCAGGGCCCCTTAGGTGAGGGGGCAGGGAGTGGGATTTTTCCCCCCTCCCTCCAACATCCGGTGGAGGGGGCAGGAGGGGGCTTATCCCACTGCTTGCTCTGGGCAGGGAGTGAGTGGTGGCAGTGGTGGGTGGAGTGGGGTGGGCAGATCCCACTGTGGTCCCCCAGGGGCAGAGCGGGGCATAACCCCCCTCCCTGTCCCCTCACCTAAAAGGCCCTGCCAGCTGGCATCTGGCTGCACCCCTGCCGCTGGAGCAGCACGTGGGGAGTGACCATGACGGGGGCTGCAGCCCGTCACAGTGTCCCAGAGCAGCAGTGAGGGGGGAGTGCCCAGTGGACCCTGGCTCAGGTCCATGCGGGTGGGACAGGGAGGGGGGAATTAAACCCCTCCCTGGCCAGTTCAGTACAGGCTACTTCTGGGGCTGACCATGCACCTGCCACTGTGGAGCAGCCAGCAGCAAAATGCAGATCAATACTGATGGGACAGGGGAGCAAGTGGAGTGGGGGTGGGGGGAATAAACCTCTTTCCTGCTCCCTTATGGGGACAACATCTGGCCAGGTCCCCACCCCTGCCTGTTCCTGCTCTAGCTGGGGAGCAAAGGGGTGGGGCCAGCCCTGCTCTGCTGGAGCAATGAGTCCAGCCCAGAGAGCATGCTGGGGTGCTGGGAAAGTCTGGTTGAACTTAAACCAGAAAGGGGTCTGGGACAGACAATGCATAAACCAGTTTGAGCTCAGTCAGTTAAGTCTGATTTTACATTCAACCAGGTTTATCTCAAACTGGTTTTGGCCATTTTGAAACTGGTTTATGTGCACCAAACTTATGTTCAGTTTCTGATCACTTAAACTGATTTATGTGTAATGTAAGTCCCTAGCCCAACTCATCAGAAGAGCTTGATCTGTTAAGTACTTCAGTGCAGATCTAACTTACATTGACAACATGGAGTTCAGCATAAAGTGCTGCATCCATAGTTAATTTCACCCAAACACTAACTTTTACTCAAAATCTCTTGCCCAACTTTTGCATAATAGTCTAATGGTCAAAGAACTCACCCAGGAAGTGGAATACTGGCTTCTTGTCTCTCCTCAGTCTGAAAGGATTCACACCCATAGCTCCCATTTAATGGGAGATAAATCTACATTACATACTATAAATAGGCTGGTGGTTGAACCTGGCACTGGACATTGATGCACGGAAAATTTGGGGAGGAGGTGTAGGAAGAAAGGGGGAGGGATGGAAAGAGGTGGAGAGAGAAATGTATGATTCTTCAACCTTGTGATAGGGCATTCCACTAGAAGTGTGAAGTTCTGGGTTCTGATTCCTGCTATCAAGGTTGTTCTTGGGCGCATCTACATGAGACATTTACTGCGGAGTTGCCTAATTGTAAAAATGTCAGCGTCTATGTGTGCAGTGCTATTAGGATGAAGTAAATTAATTAACTCTGCTGCAGGATAGTACTGCCAGACACAAGTACTATCCTACATCAGAGTTATTTACTCCATTGCAATGCAAATGTAGATACTGACAGGGCTGGGTGGGGCATGAGGGTGCTTCAGTGCAGGGGCTACCTGCCAGCTAGCCCTGCACTGAAGCATCCCTTAAGCCCCAGCCAGCTCCTCTGCAGCATGTTGAGCCGGGTTGGAGCAGCCCCAGGCTAGCAGGCTCACCCCAAGGGCCCCCTGGCAGTCAGGCCTGCACTGCCCTGGCTCAACATGCTGCAGTCCCAGGCACATATACAAATGGCATGCCCAGGAGCAATACTCTGGTGTGCACTGCTACACAGTTCATTCAGGTGCACTAACTACATGTGCAGATGCACCCCCTGTTTCTTAACTTATGAATTTCTGATGTTAAATTAATAAATGGGAAACCATTCTCCCGACTATGCTAATATTTTGTAAATAAATAGTTATCTCTGTTCCTCACATCTCCAACAAGAGCAGATGCCACACAATTCATTATTTTGAGTTCAGTATACCCCAAGGCAGTGGTCCTCAAACTTTCTGGAATCCAGGTACCCCTCACTGAACTTGATAGCTTCTGGCAATTGAGTGGCACCCAATTAAAAAAACTAGTTCATATATTACAATGATTACCTTCTTATACAAAGACTAGGCAGTAGGGGTGGGGAATAGTCCAGGTGCGAGAAGCCTGAGTCTGGCTTACCTGCTTAGTTTATTTCCTTACATCTCATGGCATCCTTCAAAAGGTCTGGTGGCATGTCAAGGTGCCTTGACATCCTGGTTGAGAATCACTGCTCTAGGTAAAATGTTATGTGGAACAGTGCTGGTTTATGTTGCTATCTAAATTACCTAATGTTGTTTCAGTACTTCAAAAATGAAAAATGCCAATATAAAGGAAGGATGCCTTATTGGTTGGGACACTAGACTGAAACTTTGGGAACACAGGTAAATACACTGCTTTGCAATAATGTTGCTGTGTTACTTAGGTCTGATTTTTAAAGGTCTATGGATGCTTAAAAATACAGATAAGGATTTAGTGTAAATCTGGTAAGATTTACAGAATTGGAATAGCAATTAGTCATTCAGGATTTTTGAAAATTTCACTGTGCGCCTATCTTTATCTTTAAACGCCTAAAGACTTTTAAAAATGAAATCCTCAGTCTCTTGTTACCTCATTTCTATATCTGTAAAATGGGGTTAATAGCACTTCCCTATCTCACAGGGACATTTTGGATAGATTGGGCGCATCTACACATGCACTTGATCTGAGATCTGTTTACCTGAAAATAAGCTACTCACAATTAAACTCTGCTGGGCAGCTGTCTACAGATACAAGGACGAGGGAGCAGATTTACTGCTCTTAACACCAAACTTCCTGCCGCCCTGCAATGGGCTCCTGCCACCACCAGGGGGAGCTCCAGGCACTGGCTGC
>NW_005841847.1:3616216-3634704 GCF_000455745.1 Alligator sinensis | reverse complement strand
TGCAGTGGTGGGTGGAGTGGGGTGGGCAGATCCCACTGTGGTCCCCCAGGGGCAGAGCGGGGCATAACCCCCCTCCCTGTCCCCTCACCTAAAAGGCCCTGCCAGCTGGCATCTGGCTGCACCCCTGCCGCTGGAGCAGCACGTGGGGAGTGACCATGACGGGGGCTGCAGCCCGTCACAGTGTCCCAGAGCAGCAGTGAGGGGGGAGTGCCCAGTGGACCCTGGCTCAGGTCCATGCGGGTGGGACAGGGAGGGGGGAATTAAACCCCTCCCTGGCCAGTTCAGTACAGGCTACTTCTGGGGCTGACCATGCACCTGCCACTGTGGAGCAGCCAGCAGCAAAATGCAGATCAATACTGATGGGACAGGGGAGCAAGTGGAGTGGGGGTGGGGGGAATAAACCTCTTTCCTGCTCCCTTATGGGGACAACATCTGGCCAGGTCCCCACCCCTGCCTGTTCCTGCTCTAGCTGGGGAGCAAAGGGGTGGGGCCAGCCCTGCTCTGCTGGAGCAATGAGTCCAGCCCAGAGAGCATGCTGGGGTGCTGGGAAAGTCTGGTTGAACTTAAACCAGAAAGGGGTCTGGGACAGACAATGCATAAACCAGTTTGAGCTCAGTCAGTTAAGTCTGATTTTACATTCAACCAGGTTTATCTCAAACTGGTTTTGGCCATTTTGAAACTGGTTTATGTGCACCAAACTTATGTTCAGTTTCTGATCACTTAAACTGATTTATGTGTAATGTAAGTCCCTAGCCCAACTCATCAGAAGAGCTTGATCTGTTAAGTACTTCAGTGCAGATCTAACTTACATTGACAACATGGAGTTCAGCATAAAGTGCTGCATCCATAGTTAATTTCACCCAAACACTAACTTTTACTCAAAATCTCTTGCCCAACTTTTGCATAATAGTCTAATGGTCAAAGAACTCACCCAGGAAGTGGAATACTGGCTTCTTGTCTCTCCTCAGTCTGAAAGGATTCACACCCATAGCTCCCATTTAATGGGAGATAAATCTACATTACATACTATAAATAGGCTGGTGGTTGAACCTGGCACTGGACATTGATGCACGGAAAATTTGGGGAGGAGGTGTAGGAAGAAAGGGGGAGGGATGGAAAGAGGTGGAGAGAGAAATGTATGATTCTTCAACCTTGTGATAGGGCATTCCACTAGAAGTGTGAAGTTCTGGGTTCTGATTCCTGCTATCAAGGTTGTTCTTGGGCGCATCTACATGAGACATTTACTGCGGAGTTGCCTAATTGTAAAAATGTCAGCGTCTATGTGTGCAGTGCTATTAGGATGAAGTAAATTAATTAACTCTGCTGCAGGATAGTACTGCCAGACACAAGTACTATCCTACATCAGAGTTATTTACTCCATTGCAATGCAAATGTAGATACTGACAGGGCTGGGTGGGGCATGAGGGTGCTTCAGTGCAGGGGCTACCTGCCAGCTAGCCCTGCACTGAAGCATCCCTTAAGCCCCAGCCAGCTCCTCTGCAGCATGTTGAGCCGGGTTGGAGCAGCCCCAGGCTAGCAGGCTCACCCCAAGGGCCCCCTGGCAGTCAGGCCTGCACTGCCCTGGCTCAACATGCTGCAGTCCCAGGCACATATACAAATGGCATGCCCAGGAGCAATACTCTGGTGTGCACTGCTACACAGTTCATTCAGGTGCACTAACTACATGTGCAGATGCACCCCCTGTTTCTTAACTTATGAATTTCTGATGTTAAATTAATAAATGGGAAACCATTCTCCCGACTATGCTAATATTTTGTAAATAAATAGTTATCTCTGTTCCTCACATCTCCAACAAGAGCAGATGCCACACAATTCATTATTTTGAGTTCAGTATACCCCAAGGCAGTGGTCCTCAAACTTTCTGGAATCCAGGTACCCCTCACTGAACTTGATAGCTTCTGGCAATTGAGTGGCACCCAATTAAAAAAACTAGTTCATATATTACAATGATTACCTTCTTATACAAAGACTAGGCAGTAGGGGTGGGGAATAGTCCAGGTGCGAGAAGCCTGAGTCTGGCTTACCTGCTTAGTTTATTTCCTTACATCTCATGGCATCCTTCAAAAGGTCTGGTGGCATGTCAAGGTGCCTTGACATCCTGGTTGAGAATCACTGCTCTAGGTAAAATGTTATGTGGAACAGTGCTGGTTTATGTTGCTATCTAAATTACCTAATGTTGTTTCAGTACTTCAAAAATGAAAAATGCCAATATAAAGGAAGGATGCCTTATTGGTTGGGACACTAGACTGAAACTTTGGGAACACAGGTAAATACACTGCTTTGCAATAATGTTGCTGTGTTACTTAGGTCTGATTTTTAAAGGTCTATGGATGCTTAAAAATACAGATAAGGATTTAGTGTAAATCTGGTAAGATTTACAGAATTGGAATAGCAATTAGTCATTCAGGATTTTTGAAAATTTCACTGTGCGCCTATCTTTATCTTTAAACGCCTAAAGACTTTTAAAAATGAAATCCTCAGTCTCTTGTTACCTCATTTCTATATCTGTAAAATGGGGTTAATAGCACTTCCCTATCTCACAGGGACATTTTGGATAGATTGGGCGCATCTACACATGCACTTGATCTGAGATCTGTTTACCTGAAAATAAGCTACTCACAATTAAACTCTGCTGGGCAGCTGTCTACAGATACAAGGACGAGGGAGCAGATTTACTGCTCTTAACACCAAACTTCCTGCCGCCCTGCAATGGGCTCCTGCCACCACCAGGGGGAGCTCCAGGCACTGGCTGTAGGTGCCAGCAGCCCTCTTGAAAAGCCAGCCCCACTCTCTGCTCCCTGGCCAGCCACTTCTCTGGTCAGGAGCAGTGTGGACAGCGCAGGGGCAGCACACAGCAGCAACTCTCTCATTGCCAACTCTGCCTCCCCGCACCAGCCCCTGCCCCTGAAAGCAATGACTAGCACTCTGGGCCTTTGCTAGCCACTGTGCTGGCCCTGCTGGCCCCCTGTGTTGACTGCCAGCTGGACCATGGCCATCTGGCCCCTCCCAGCTCCCCCCAAATAGTGACCGCCTGCTCAGCTCCACCACACCAGCCCTGGACTGCCACCACTGTGCAACTGCTGCCTGGATCTCATCTGGCTGGCTGGACTCTGGCAGGGATGCTGCCACCGAGCTCCTGGATGCCACCACTGGGGCGACCCTCACCCTCCTGAGCCTCCACCCCCACCACCTCTGGGCCCACCAGGCCAGGCAGGACTGGGGGCTGCAGGTTATCCACCACACCTGGGATGATGAATAGTGGTTGAAAACATTCTGGATGACCCAGGCCATCTTCTGGGACCTCCTAGAGCAGCTCTGGCTACACCTGGAGCAGCAGGACACTGCCATGTGGTCACCCCTCCCTGCAGACACCTGGCTGGCCCTCGCCCTGCTCAAACTGGCCATGCCCACCAGCCTTCAGTAAATGGGCCATCTCTTTGAGGTGGGCAAGGCCACCACTGGGGAGGCCATCCTAGAGGTGTACGGTGCCCTCCAGGATGTGCTAGGGCACACAGTACTCTGCATGCATAACACTCTGGCGGTGGTGATGGGTGTCCATGTCCTGGGGTTCTCTCAGTGCATTGGGCCCCTGGACGGGACCTACATCCTCATCACCTGCCTGCCCCATGGGGACTGGCCCCCTACAGCCAGAGGGGATTTCACTCTGTGGTGTTCCAGACCATCATGGACCATTGAGGTGCCTTCATGAATGTGAGTGCTAGCTGGGTGGGCAGTGCCCACGATAGCTGCGTGTTCCAAAATTCTGCCCTGTTGGGCCTGGTGGAGAGTGAACACTTTGTGCCGGGGGTGCTGGACCTGCAGCTGGGCACCATGGTGGTTCTGTCCCTCCTCACTGGAGACTCCACCTACCCACTCTTGCCCTGGCTCATGCAGGCCCTACACCAGCTAGCTGGACCCTTGCCAGGCCCATTTTAACCACTGTCTGGGCTGAACCTGTGCCCTGGTGGAGTGCGCCTTCGACTCTCCGAAGGGACGCTGATGCACCCTCACCACCCACCTCGAGTTCACTGAGGACAACCTTCCCCAGGTCATTGTCCCAGCCTGCATGCTGCATAACTTCTGTAGGGCCTGGAGGTGGAGGAAGCACAGCAGGCACAGCTCTTCCACGAGGCTTGGGTAGAGGAAGCACAGTGGGTAGAGGCTGCTTAGCAGCAGGAGCACCACCTATGCTGGCAACAATAGCAGTGGGCCCTCCCTTGCTGAGGCCCCAGGCAAGCTGCACACCTGCCAGTTGGGGCCAGGGCACCAGGTGTGAGAGGCCCTGGTTGACCACCTCCTCCTGCACTCCCTTCTGTAGCCCGCCTGCACCACTGCCCACAGCCCTCCCCCTGCCCACGCCCAGCATCATGCTCACTGCAGATATGTCTCACAAGGAAAACAGTTTTATTTCCCTCACATCAAACAGACACCCTCCCCGCTCCCTCCCCAACAAACCAGCCCTTCCACCGCCCATCCCACCCACCAACAACAAAATAACAATAAAGTCACAATTACCCATTTTTACCGTGCAGTAAGCATGTGCATGTGTAGATGCATGAGCTTACTGTCCAGTAAACTAGGCTACTGCACAGTTAAGCATCTTGTGTAGACATGTAAGATGGGGAGCTCCCTACTTGAGAGCACGGAGGCGGAAAGGGATCTTGGTGTCATTATTGACTCCAAGATGAACATGGGCCGACAATGCGAGGTCATGGTTGGCAGGGCTAACCGGACCTTGTCGTGCATCCACAGGTGCATCTCGAGTAGAGCCAGGGAGGTGATCCTCCCCCTCTATGCGACGCTGGTCAGGCCGCAGCTGGAGTATTGTGTCCAGTTCTGTGCGCCCCATTTCAGGAGGGATGTGGACAACATGGAGAGGGTCCAGAGGAGGGCCACCCGCATGATCCGGGGACAACAGGGCAGACCCTACAGTGAGAGACTGCGGGACTTGAACCTATTCAGCCTCCACAAGAGAAGGCTGAGGGGGGACCTGGTGACCGTCTATAAACTCACTAGGGGGAACCAGAAGGGTTTGGGGGAGACGCTGTTTCCCCTAGCCCCTGCTGGCATAACAAGGAATAATGGGCACAAGTTGATGGAGAGGAGGTACAGATTGGACATCCGAAAAAACTACTTCACAGTCAGGGCGGCTAGGAGCTGGAACCAACTTCCAAGGGAGGTGGTGCTGGCCCCTACCCTGGGGATCTTTAAGAAGAGGCTGGATACTTACCTGGCTGGACTCATTTGAGTCCCGTTTTTGTTTTTAGGGTGAGTGGTTTTGTTTGTGTTTTTGGGTTGTTCTCCCGCCCTGGCGGGGGGTCGGGCTAGAAGATCTATTAGGTCCCTTCCAACCCTGAAACTATGAAACTATGAAACTATGCCCACTGAGTAGTATTGGGTGCTGCAATGTTAGAACCATATAAATACCACGGATATTTTGTGAACATGTTATTAAGAGTCATAGAATCATAGAAAGTTAGGGTTGGAAGGGACCTCAGGAGGTCATCTAGTCCAACCCTCTGCTCAAAGCAGGACCATTCCCAGCTAGATCATCCCAGCCAAAGCTTTGTCTAGTTAGATCTTGAAAAACTCCAGTGATGGAGCTTCCACCACCTCACTGGGTAATCTGTTCTAGTGTTTTACTATTTTCCTGGTGAGAAAATTCTTCCTGCTAACTAATCTAAACTTCTCTTGCTGCAACTTGAGACCTTGTTCTGTCATTCACCACCATTGAGAACAGTCTAGCTCCATCCTCTTTTGAACGCCCCCTTCACGTAGTTGAAGGCTGTTATTAAGTCCCCTCTCAGTCTTCTCTTCTCCAGACTAAATAAGAGGGCCAGAGAGGGGACTTATCGTGACAGACTCAACTAAGACTATGATTTCAGATTTTCTCCATTTCAGGAGAGAATCTACTGGGCGTTTGAGAAGCCTCATAGTTCTATTACATTTGGTGAAATAATTAGTGTCACTTGAATGCAGATTTTCTGTCAGTAACAGCCCAACAAATAGTTAAATAAAATGTTTCTGGTTCTGTCTCAGTGTTTACTTTTCACAAATACCTTTGCTTCACCATGCTGCTATTTGGTAATGTTGTATATCATTACTGAAGCACAAACCCTCATTATACTAATATTATTGCTTAAATTACACATTAAGATGGTATTGTTTTGATATGGGGGATATCCATATACCTCCCACCAGTAATAACATTATCAGTAATCCTCTTTAAATATTGTTTTGCTGAGATGCCTTGCCAATAGCACTAAATCTACTTTAAAATTTTGTTTACTTCTGGCTCATGCATTGAAAACAAACAGACCAAATGAAATGTGGGCACTATCCGATCAGTGGCATCCCATAGACTTAAGAGCAAGACAAAGAAATCTCTGGTTCTGAACAAAAATATCTTTATAGTATTCTGGATTTCTTTGCTGTTTGACATGGTAGAGAGCAAAGAATTACTGACCCTCAAAATAACAGATATTCTTTTATACAGTTTGCAAAGAACTGTAATTACAAGGAAATATTATTACTAGCATTGTAAAGATCTCCATTATTCACTGATGGTATAAAGATCAGCCTCTAGCTATAGTACAAACAGCTCTTTTGTGAATGATAAAAATAATGATCTGAAGATATAGATTTCAAGCTATACTATACAGGATAATGCTAGAGCAACCAGAATACTAAGTTTAGTTAAACACCCATAGTCTCAGATAAATGGTATGAATTAATACTGACGATTACTTCACAGAGCCTGAATGATGCCGAATATATTAATGAATAAAACCATGTTAACCTGAATACTAACAATGTACTTTCCCACTACAATCTAGCCCTGGCTCCTGAAATGGTGATTAAAAATAGCAACTGTCAATGTATCTGTCAGTCAATGGCTACGTCCACAATGCAGTAGGCACGGTGTTCAGAAATGTTTTTGGACCATCAAGCAGCAGCACAGAGAAAGGCTGTGAATAAATTAAACCAAAAATATAAGCCTCAGGCTGATGTGTTTGAACTTCACTGCAAACATTCTTCATACATATTTAATTGCTCCATTGAGACTGAGACTGTTTTGGAGACGTTCCAGGCATTATTTCCATTCCATTAGTAAGCTTGCAGAATGTGTACTCCTTAACCCAAAATGATTGATTCCATAAATGTCTTCCCACTTACTGACCTGAACACTAATTGAGGTTGTGTATAGATTAAAAGAAAGCATATGTTTTCAGAAAACAGCCAAAATATATTGTAGTCATTGAAAAATCTCATGGCATAACAAGGAAGTGGCACTTCTAACTGAAGACACTAGAATTCTCCTCCAAAGAAGTCTTTCAAAAATAGCTGCTAGAAACTTGACCTGATGGATTGGAAACCTCTGATAAACAAAAGCTGAAACAGATCTTTAAGTATAACAAACTGCCTTTTGAAACACAGAATAAACTTCCTTTGAAATATTAATATTGCATGCCAGATGCTTTCATCTGTGCTTGGGTCTTCTAAATTAATTTGCTTTGGGAGAAAGTATAAATTTTTTACATTGAATAAAAATAAAACTAAAAACCACCCCCAGATAATGTTATCAATTTGGTTATACTCAGGAGGGGAAAGCTAAATGGTTTTTAAGGTCTTGCTCAAACAGAGATAATGTTGTGAAATGTAAAATATTCTACTACAAAATTAAAACTTTCCTTTTTTGTACACAAGTACATGAGTACGCCAAAGCTAATGCCAACTTCTGTAGTGACTCAACTTGACAAACTGATCATGAAAGTGTTATATTATCTCACTATATGGTTATCTTGGAAACTATGGGCATTTTTAATTCTCACCTCACTAGACTAATTTAAATAGAATTAATAATAGCACAATTAAAATGAAAAGGGCTACACCGATACAATTCCTTAAGATGAAGTCATGTTCATGCAACTTAGATGAATATATATCAGGCATCTGGAGATTCCCTAGGGCAAAAAATCCCTCTTATAATACTTTATTCATAAAGCATATAGCAACATTTGTATAGAGAAGGCTATTGCAAATTAGTTTAGACATAAAATGTGGCCACCCTAGAAGAGTAAGGTTTTACTCTGAAAAATAACTCAATAGAAATTACATTGTGCATTCTATATTCAGTGTTTATCAAGGTTTTCCATATCAAATTTATCAATTTAAAAAATATTGTTTCCCTTTAACTTCCAACTCTGAAAACTGAAGTTATCATCTGAAATGCCAGATATGTTTATTATGACAATATATAAAGAATCTGAAGACTAAATTCTGTCTGCCATCATATCTGTCCAGACTCGTTGTCCAAATAGAATCACCCAGGTGAAACCAAAGGCAGAATTTTGCTCTGCAACTGGAAGCGGATTGACAGTCATTTTGATAATATGTATAACAGAGAACAACTCAGCTTATTCTGTCCCCCACAACTGTGCTGGCTCTGTAGTAAAAAGTAGCAAAATGGTAATTCTTTCAGTGAAGTAAATTGGTATGATTCAGAATATACATAAAAAAGTAAGAGTAAAAAGGTACCATTTTGTAAAAGCACTTTTCAGAGCAGAGCTACCTTTTAAATTGTTTATAATTTAATTTAATTTGATGCCTGCCAATTCACAGGGTATTAGCTATTTTATTTTTAAACATACAGCTCTGATGCTGAAAAATTAAACATAAAATGTAAACATATTCTGGTAATCTATGGCATGTTCTACACTCTGGCTTTGGAGAACAAAGCAGTTGAAGGAACATAAATCAACCAACATGCCCTACTTCTTTTATTTGCAATATTATTTTTGCTGGTGATAATATTCAGGCTCCACATAGGTTATTTTACCTTTCTGCTGCTTAATACTAGCTCAGATATCTATAGACATACTCATACAGCCACAGTCATAACCTCAAACTACCTCTTACCACTCACACATGCCTTTTGGGACAAAAGGGACCCAAATTGGTGTGGGGAGATGTCTTATCATTGCCAGTGCTAGTGAGTTTGGCTACTGCTGTTTGTAGTGATGTTAACTCTCACAAATCTTTGGAACTCTTATGATTAGGGACCTACCCAAATCTTGATTGTGCGGATTTCGTGGAAATTGCAAAATTGGGCACTATCCATGAAATCCAAGGGGTTGGGGGGTGGGGGGGAGAGGGGGGAGGAAATTACTAAAAATAAAATGCTGGCCATGTAGCCCACCTGCGGGAAGGGCAGAGGGAGGTTGCTGGCATGAAGGATTGCAGGCAAGATGGCTGCTGCTCCCAACCCTCAGCACTAACTGGCTCTGCCTGTTGTGCAGCCCCATCCCTCTCCGTCAATCAGCGGTGAGGAGCAGGGTCATATAATGGACAGTCCCCTCTACCAATCAGTGGCAGAGGATGGGGCTACCAGGGCCCCTCAGCTAATCAGAGGCATCAGGGAGCCCTGGCCCCCCATGATAAGCCCTTGAAAATGGCAGCTGGCCCCATTATCTACCTGCAAAATTGGTTGGCTGCCTCCTTGAGTTTCGTAGACCCCTACTTAACGATACTTTGTGTTTAGAGCACGTATCTTCGAGCAGTGCTGAAGTCAAACAGCTGGATAAGGCAGCTGCAAATGGGAGCTGGACTTGGAAGACTTCTCTGGACTACTGCAGAGAGAGAGGGGGGAAAGTACCTCTTAATAAGTTATACATCCACTGAGTTTTTAGGTGGATTGTGGTGTGCTGTAGGGTATGCATATTTCAGTGTAATACTGTTTGAAGACATCTTAGTTAGCTCAGATTGAATCAAAAGTAGCATAGTCATATCAAGTGTAATTAGTCAGGGTGGAGTGCTGTGCCAGCAAAGCATTTGAAAACAGTAGTATTTATTGTTTTGCTTCTGGGGCTAGGGCTGTCTCTCTGTGGGGAACTGCACTGTGCTACATAGACATACCGACCCACCGAGCACTGGCATGGGTGTGCTGTGTAGACCCACCCTAAGAATTCTGGACCTCGGCAAATAAGACGTTAACACTTGCAGCTGCCTTTACCCCCTCATTTAGTGACTGGGTTTTGCTCATTTTACCCTATGGACACATATACAGTTCTTCTGTTCCTTTTACTTTCCCTCCCCTCATGTAAAGGGTACTTGTAGTTCCACATTCCAAATGACTGATGAATGACTGTGACAGGGAAAAACAACACAGGTAGGGATGACCAGGAAAGTTTTATTTTAATATGGGAGAGGAAGAAGTAAGGGCTTGGGCTGAGGGCTTGAACTATCATTGTATTTATTTATTTTAGAAAAGGACCCCTAGGAAGTGTGAGGCCTGTCACTGTTTATGACACTGGCACTTCAAACAAGGCAATAATAAGAAAATTCCTTTAAAACTATACTACATACAGTTGATTCTGGAAGCCATAGATAATCCAGCACATGTTATGGCCATCTTAAGAATACTGTACTGTATGCTAGAATGAAAACGTTTCTTTAAAAAAAATCAGAAGATATTCCATAATTAAAAGAAAACAATCTTCCTTGTTAAAACATGGAGGGAGGGAGCATTACAATTTCAGTAAAGCTAGTACTGCATATGTGCTGGATCTTCTGAAACCCTCAAACCAAGTGATCTATCAGAAATCCTAAGAAGCCTTCATGCCCCACCACCTTGCAAGGCTTCATATATTTTATGCAGCCTGAAGAGACAGAATTACTTTTCATTTGCAATCAAAGGCATATTAATTTTAATTTTTACTCTATTTCCTCATAGACAGCATTAAATTTTAAAATAATTATAACTTATGTAACGTTCTTGTTGCACAGGAGTCCTCTACCAAATTCCCTTGTACTACTGCAATATCACACAGCAAAGCAATATGCCTGTGATGATGTAATGTATGCTGAGACCAAAGGTTACCTACGTGGCATCTGGAGTTTAGAACACAGTGTCACTGTGTCCATCATAACTAAACTTACTGTTAACTGCTTCTGTAAATAGAATGACACCATGGTAAGAAAACACCTCATGAAATAATATGAACTCCCTAGCTCAAGGATGGAGTATGGGAACACAAAGCACATTTTGAGCGCTTACAAAATGAGACATTGTTATGTTTTAAATAATGTTTTTAAGAACTGGTGGATAAAAGTAGCCTATTGATCTGAATATTCATTGTGTTTATGAGGATACTGGAGGAGACAGTGAGGAAATGTTCATAAAAACAAATATTGCATTGCCAAGCATAAGGATGACGAGGCTAGAGGTTCTTAACCTTTTTGGACTTGAGGCACCCCTCATTGGAGTCGAGACACCCAAGGCATCCTTCCGAGGCTGCTGGAGTGTTCTAATTAGAACTTTCCAGCAGACTTGATTAACTGATTGTAGTACTAGTTCATCTTCACAGCTATTGCTGGAACAGGTCCCTTTTCTGCTGGTTTCCACAAGGATGGCTTGACAGTTTTTACAAAGCTATGTCTTCAACACATCTTATCAAATCTATCAGCTTGTTGTGTTTGTGGTGGCCTTCAAACCATGTTAGGAAACCCATGAACCAGATGCCACTGTCAGCCACAAATGTCACTTGACCTTGAATATCACCTTGCCATAAGAGATTGTGAAGCTTAAGCATGCACTGTTTGCTGGGTATGATTTCCAGCTCCTCACTCTCAAACTGCTGGTAGTACTGCATATGCTTGGCATAGTAACAGACCGTGTTGAACCACTAATTCCACTTTGTGAGCACAGGCTCTAATGGCAGCATAACAGTGCCATGTGAATTCCCGCTTTGATTGGCAGTGGACTCCCTGTACCAGATCTTATGGCCTAGACAGTGCTTGAAGGATTTCTTGAAGGAAGACACCAGGCTATCTGTCTTGGGGAACTGCGTGCACCAGATGTCACTCGAAGACAGAATATGTGCATTGCAGGTGGCATGAACTGTGTTGGGCAGCATGCCTTGGAGCACATTAGAGAAAGCCTTGCACACGTACATGGCATTGTCAGACAGGAATGCTGGGATCATTTTAAATTCTATGCCATAGTTGACAATTATCTTTATGATAGCTTGAGACAGTAGAAAAATTGACAGACGTGAGGTAGATCGGTTCTGTTTGAAACAGGCAGGTCCCGGTCTGTCCAGCTCCCTGGTACAAATAAGATGTGCAGCACATAGTTATCTTGAGGGTTGGTGTCTTCATCAGCCACAATGTAGAAGGATTTATACTCTGCCAGTGCAACCTTTGTGGACTGTACATGCAAAGCAATCACTGCAAAGAGAGAGTTTTGGCAAAGCTTGTTGGCACATGGAAAACTGCCAGCATTTGGCATGTTTTGGTTCAGGTAGTCCTTTAACTTCAGGTGATCAAGTTTCTCCAGTGGGATGTTTGCTCACGCAAAAGACTCCATGAGGGAAAATGGCACCTCTCACCTTACTAAGTTGCTTTCTGTGGTCCTTTAAAGACAAGGACATAGTCACTTGTTTCTTGCTCTGACCTTCAGCCTCTGCAACAGCCTTTCACTTCATGTGTGCCTAGGACTCTTAAGTGTTGATCTGTGTTGGTTTTCCTTGGCACATCCAAAGTTACACTGCAGGTGGTACAGAGCAGTTTGCCTCCATCTGTGTACGAGGTCCCTGTAGAATACTGTCTTACATGGTCCAGCACTGACGTATTTGGCTGTCTTGGAGGATTTCTTGTCAGTGGGCATGCTGAAGAATCTTCCTCAGGATGCAACATGCTGTAGCAGCATGCCTGTGGGTGCTTTAAAAGCTTTCCACCAAAACCCTCCCACCTCCCTAACTGGCCCTGGACTGGCTCCTGGGTTGCACCTATGTCATGGTCTCAGCCTCTGATTTGCTCCTTCTTCTCCTGCTTTCTCCCTCCTTGCTTCAGGACTGTAGGGATTCCTGCTCTTTTCTCTGCTTGCAGCTTGTTTTATTTTTTTTACAGGGAGACATTTTTTGCAGAGCCTGCACAAGTTCACAGTTTCTGTGAAAATTGTGCAGTTGTAAATTTGGTAGGTCCCTACTCATGAAACTATACACTGACAGACTGGACTTTAAATACCAACTGAGCAGCTCCCAGATGGTGGTCATGTGTGCCTTTGGGTGATTGAAGGCATGCTGGAGGACCCGGGGGGGGGGGGGGGGTCTGCCTTGAGATCCAACTGCAAAATGTTCCCACCTTCACAGTGGCAGCTTGCATCCTGCATAATGTGCGTGATTTAGAGGGGGAAGCCTTTCCAGACATCAGGGTGCTGGGTGCTGGTGCCTCCAGGCAGCCTCCTGAACAAAGTGCACATGGTGGCCCCCAGTGAAGGGGGCACACAGTTGAATCTTCCAGGCAGCCCTACCATGCGACCACTCTTATCAGGGAGGCCCTGAAAAACCACTTCTTGCAGGAATATACTGCTTTGTGGGAGGGGCAGGAAGGCCAGCTAAACTGAGCATTAAGGGCATTTATACATGTGCTCTGAGAGCCATTTTAAGTGTCTCGTATCAGTGCCCCCACAATGAAAAATGGTGGTGGGGGCACTTTACCCAAAGCTCATCGAACAAGCTTTATTTAAAGCACCCCTGCAGCCATTTTTCAGCTGGAGATGCTGGAGTCTGCTGGAGTGTGGTAATTACCATTCTCCAGCAGACTCAATTAATTGAGTCTGCTCTGACACATTGGAGCAGCCTTGCTGCACGTGTATAGGCATGCTAAAACTTTTGCTCTCGATAAATTACTTTCTTTTCAGTAATTCAGCATGATGTTCCCTGTTTTGGCTGATTTTCGGGGGGGAAGGGAAATGGATTTCCTGGGATCCCCGGGAGGGGAAATGAAGTTTTGAGGGCTGGTCTGCCCTGACACAGGTGGTGCACATGGGGATTGACTGGCAGTGGCCAGTGTGCTCACTGTGCATTACTATCCTGGGCTTGGCAGAGGGCTGTCTCTCCAGATACATTGTGGAAGGCTTGTGAACTGCTGGAATTGTGCTTGCAGTTAATGCCCGCATAGCAACTGTCCCCCACCATAGTTACTAGCACAGTGTGGGGGGAGAGGGAGAGATGGTGCATGTGTAGGATGTGTCTGTTGGGAAAAAAGCCAGCCTGGCAGTGAAGCTTCCATAGGTGGGAGTGAAGGTTTTGAGTTGCCAGGGTAGGAAGATGGGGGAGAAGGGATGCGGCCGGGAGAACTACACATGCAGGCTGAAAGGGAATGTGTGGTGCAACCGTGAGGCACATTTGGGGCCTTGAGCTGGAGAGGGCATGTGGGCAGGAAGTGCACAAGGAACTCAGAGCAGACATGTACAAAAAGTGCAAATTTTATTTGTTTTCCAATAAACAAACAAACCTACACATGTGCAAACTGAGAACGTACAAATGGCAAGTGATGCAAACAGCAAAAGACGGTGCAAACTACAAAATAAAACCATGGCACAGACAGTGAGCTAGCTACTGTTTCCCCTGCCAGTGCCTCACCCCAGCCTGATGTGAGGGGCTCCTCAAAGCTTGAGAGGTTAATCTGCATGGCAAGTGTTCTCACTGCACTGCCAGGTAGCTTGTAGTAGTAGTAACCAAGAACACTATTTTTTCCCATATTTACACTTTACTAGAAGACTGTAGCTTCATCTGTGTAATGGAGCAAGTAAAGCATACTTTTGGCAATCGTTGGTGTTTCTTCCAGACAGTACATTACTACACTGCTTGATAGTATACATTAGTTTGCCATTTTTTTCTGGGTATACTTAACAATAGTAATTTTTAGACAACAGTACCATAAATAGATTGAGTCCGGTCTTACTTTAGAAATGGCTTTTCTCTCGGTATGATATGGAGATTTTGAGATAAGTTGAGTGTTGGAGTTGAGTGTTAAGCTTCCTTGTTTGATCACAAAGAGAATGTGAGCAAGAGTAGTGTAACTAGGGCTGGGCAAACAAGTCAATAACTCCTGGTGTCAGCTTAGGAGGGGTGCCAGAATCCCTCCCCCCCCCCGCCCCCCCCTACAGAGCTCATACGCAAGAAGCAAACCACCTATGACACTGCTCTTGCAGCAGCCACCAGGTGCACAGACACCTTGCTGCTGCTGTAACAGCAATGGCTGGAGCACAGCATACTGCAGTGGTGGTGGCAGCAGCTACAACAACCAAGGGCTATTTGAGTCCCAGTAGAGGTAAGACTCCTTCTGTCCACACTTGTCTCCATGACAGACTGGCGCCTCCTGAGTCTGGGGGAGCACCTGCAGAAGCTGCCAATGGCAATAGTCCTGTCAGGGGGGGCACTAGCTCTGCTGACAGCATCAGTGTCAGCCATCTAGGGGGCCACTGTCCCCATCAGGGGGGCATGTGTTCCTTGCTACCAGTCACTTATGCTTGTTTCTCAGAACCTGCACCACTCTGGCACTCCCCTACCCCCTACTCTCCTGCAGGGTCCAAATCTTTTATACCTCTGATGAGCAAGAACTCTCACTGTGGGCCTTTATCTGCCAAAGTCTGATTATGACCATAAGTGAGTTTGCTGCAAGGCCCACAAATTCACACGCACAGGATTTTCCTTAAGTGAGTGGGGAACAAGCTTTTGTACATGGAAGGAACCAGGTAATTCTTGAAGAAGGACCTGTTCTTTTGTTCTGTGTTTATATGATGCTTAACAGAGTTCTAATGAGAACTTTTTAAAAAAAAAACATGCATTAAAATATTTTCTAGATAGATAGTCCGGGTAACAAATGTATTTCTGCATTTCCCATTTAATAAAAAATATTTTAAAATTTGTTTATTATTGCTTTCAGGTTTTGTTTTGTTTTTTACAAAAGTGTCCATCAAAAACTCAGGGTACCTGCGTAATAAAAATATAAATTAATTACATATAAACCCTTGAGAAATCCTTATAAAAATTTAAACCCCCCCTCCCCATTAAATTCACTGTATCCAGCTAAATAAAAAAGCAAGCAAGGTGTAAAAAGAAATAAAAGTAAAAATACTGTATACCTCCCATGGAGCTGAGCATTCCCATAAGCTCTTTTAAAACTGATTTAAACTGATTCAAAGAGAAAGTTTATTCAGCAGCAGGAAAATGTTCTATGCAATATCTTTAACCAAAGCAACATTTTCTTCTTTTTATTTCCAGCATGCCTCTGAATAGGCTAGAGCTGCTGTAGAACTAATAGAATTTAAATGTATGCCAACTCCATTTGAATATAGTCTTCTCACAATTTATTGGCCTTTGTCTCCTCCCTCCCTGATCAGAGGATATTTCTTCTTTGATGAAATTAAATTTGAGTTACTTTGCAGAGGAACCAGCGGGTTAGCTGGAATATGAGAAACAAAGCTTCTGAAAATATTAATCTTTCTCAAGCAGAATTTTTTTCCCTCAGATAGCTTTTCTTGGTCTCTTCCTTCCCTCTCCAGACCTCTCGCACAAGAGCCTTATCCTTTTCTGATTGAAATCCAAGGGGATTTTCCCATGAGATTCATTAAGGACAGGACAGAGCCCTCAAACGCACCATGGAAAGTGACTAGCAGCAAATTATGATCAGCTCTCCTGTGAAATATGAATTTTCATTTCCACCTGGAAGAAATTTTACAATCTTTGCATTCTCCTATGCTTGAGGAAGGGCATGCGTGTCCGAACACTTGCATATAAAGAATTTTTTTTCCAACTATCTAGTTGGTCTAATAAAAGATATCACTTCCCCAAGAGTTCTGATTACTTTTGCCTGAAGACAACATGGCTAAAACCTGTATCCCTGAAACATGGAAGATATCAAAATTAGCCATTTTGAAATGAAAACTTCATAATTTTACAAGAAGGAAGCAAAATTCAACACCTTGCGACCTGAAAGCTGACACCCTTGCTCCAGCCTTTTGTTTTGAGCCAACTTTCTATGCTCACAGTACAGCCTCACCACAAGAGAAATTCCTTGCCTAGGAGAGCCTTCCATCACCCATCCTCCTCTGAAATATGAAACATCATAACAATAAAGAAGCATAATTCAATGTCCTGCTTGCCATCTGACAACTCTGAGGTACACAGACTGCTCCAACTTTTACCTGAGCCTATTTTGCATGAAATGAACTTTTCTAACCAGGAGAGCGTACACCGCCTTTTTAGCTCTCCTGTGAAATATGAATTTTCATTTCCACCTCAGAGAAATTTTACAATGTTTGCACTCTCCTATGCCTGAGGAAGGGCATGTGTGCCCAAAAGCTTGCAAATAAAGACATTTTTGGCAACTATCTATTTGGTCTAATAAAAGGTATCACCTCCACAGCAGTTCTAATTACTAGCAGCAAATTAGAATCAAAGTCTCTCTCAAGGAAAGATCACCCATTTCAGTAGGCAGAAGACCTAAATAGATGGCAATAAGATGCACAATACTTACTTGCCACTGTATTGATACTTTCTTTATTTTATACACTGTTTATTCATGTTTTCTATTTCAGGTTATTTCTCTAATATTTATATTAATCAGACTAAACTTTAGCTCAGACAAATAACTAATGTATGTACATTCTCACAGTTAAATACTACTTTTTTGTTGTAAGCCCTTGGAACATTAATTGCCAACATGATTTTTCTTACTGATAACAAAAAGAAAGAACATGGATCTGTGGAAAAGATAAAGTATCAAAATGTGCATTAGGAAACAAAGAACCCTACAGAGCACCTTTTGTTAACACACTGATTTATTGACATTTTAATCTATCTTTTGTTTTAGCTACTGCTTTTTCTACTGTCACAATAGTAGGCAGACAACATACAATTACATGAAGAAAAAATATAAACACAATGTTCTCATTACTACATATAAGATATGAAAGATTTTGAAACTGAATGTCTAGCTTAAAAGGTTTATTGATTTTTACAAGGTACAAATGCAAGCAAGGAAAAACATAGGAAAGGATCTGTAATTTTTAATGTAGGTTTTATGCATAGAATAACTAAGCATAGATGAACTCATATTTACAATTTGGTAAAAATAAACACTGAAAGCATATTATTTTCTACTGGGGTATCATACTGATAGTTGTGGCATAAGCATCTGATTAGAACCAAATGGAATAGGCTCTGTAACAATTGTATAATTCAAATGATTGTTTCTTCCCTCACAGTAACCTCTGATTTAAAGCCATGATCCTGCAATAGGATAAATGTGCAAGGATTCTCTCTTCCAGGTAAACACATTTTGTAAGACTGGCATCACAAAATGCTCATGTTACAAATAAAAAAAATATTTTCCCCCTCTGGCAGCACTATTAACTCAAACCAGGTTATGCTAATCAAGATGTTTTGTTTCATTTTGGTATGGACAGACAGCTTATAGATGGCTCTTTGATGTTGAAAACAATAGAAGATGAGAATAGGGAGATGGTCTTCATTAGTTAGAGACACTGAAGGTCTGCAGAACTTTGCCTACTACTTGACAAGTAAAACTGGCAGTTTATTCATAGATTCATAGATGTTAGGGTCAGAAGGGACCTCAATAGATCATCGAGTCCGACCCCCTGCATAGGCAGGAAAGAG